>NC_054707.1:8589970-8949970 GCF_016097555.1 Gigantopelta aegis
ACTGAACACTCCCCGAAGTGGTCAGACTAAGTCCACAGCTAAAAGCTGATGAGGAATGACAGGTGTGTGGCACAGATAGCCACAAGAGACAAGCACCTGTCGCGGTTGGAGAGACAAGGACTGGGATGTGGAGGTGGACAGCAAAAGAATTTGAAAGATAGGAGGAGTTGCCAGATCGGGAAGAAATGAGACGGAATTCAAAAAAGGAAAGTAAAGGGGGCAGTGGGATAAAAAAAAAACCCCACAAAAAACCCCAACAACTCCCCCCCCCCCCCCCCAAAAAAAAAAAAACCCCAAAAAAACAAAACAAAACCCAAACCCAAACCCCCCCCAGCGGATATGATCCCGAAATGCATAACCTTTATTAGGGTAAAATGATCTGGAATGGAACACGCTCGTGAATCGGACAACTTTGAAGCTGTATTTCTGGGGTTTTACACAATAACTGTGATTAAATAATAAATAAATTATAAAGATTAGCTATAGAACCTTTGCGATTTGTCATTTGTTCTAGCGTCGCGTGATTTCTGCCTTTTTATTTACCACTAGAAGAAATCAACCACGGCGGGAGTTTTGAATACGATATAATACACATTCATAAAGTATTTAAAATAAGAAGCAAAGTGGGAATATCTATACAAAAAGGTTTTTGTAAATAATTTCAGTTTTATTTGATGTAAGAAGAAAAGTAAAAAGTGTTTTTGAAACAAACAAAAAAACCCAACAACCCCCCAACAACTATTTTTATGTCCAATTTAGAAAACAGTCGGCTCAAAAATAAATAACGTAATAAATTCCATAGCATGAAAAAAGGCGCTCCCTGTGGGACGGACTATAAGTTATTTATTGCCTTGCATATACATCTACATATAGGCTACCTAAATCTATTACTGCACATTGCGTTCTTACGTGTTTGTATGTTCATTACATTGACTGCTTCCCCAATTGGCTGTATTGATACAATAAACTTAACTGAACTCAACTGAAAGTTCTATTATCAAGTTTTATTTTAAAGTTATGGATCGACTTTTTCAGGTACATGTGCTAGGAGAACTATTGGTGTTCATAGACTGGCGTTTATGATAGACCGAGGACAATGCTACATTGCGCGTGGATTGGAGGTGTCACATCTGTGTCACCAGCAACTGTGTATAGCGGGCAAGCACCTCAATCTGGAGCCACCTAGCGTGAACAAGAACAGAAACATCTGCAAACACATTGGACGATGCAAGGGTCATGTCGGGTATCCGAAATGCGTAATGTGATATTGGACCAGTCTGTAATTCCACGCGGCAACCAGGGAATGAAAATGTTATATTGTACGTTGAAATACTTGAAATAAATGTTTCATTAATTTTAATTATTTGTTATTTATGAATCGGGGATTACGGTGTTAAACAAATTTATACATGTAATTTAAAACGAATATGCAAACCTGTTTCCCCTATTCAACATTGCAATATTTCGATTTATATAATAGTGACCACGGGTGTGAAGAATTTCTGAAAGGAGTTGATGAACGAGTAATTTGTATTGTCAATATATTATACTTTTTGGGAGGCTTTCCAAGGCAAAGCACTACAAAAGATGAGGGGTGGGGTGGTGTGTTGGAAAAGTTGTCTGCATAAAAAATAGTTTCCGAATTACATAATCATAGAAAAGTTTGCATAAAAAATATTCCCTGAATTACATATTCCTGAAAAAGATATTTGCGTAAAAAAATATTCCCAGAATTACATATTCAAGGAAAAGTTATTTGCGAAAAAAATATTCCCAGAATTACATAATCATGGAAAAAAGTTGTTTGCGTAAACTTATTTCCTGAAAATGGGTGTGACAGTACCTTTATAATAAAGAACAAACACACTATGTGTAAAAGATGTATTTATTAACAACATCATTTTATTAATAAAAAATATGTTGATTAATTTGATATAATGTACTATAAATATACAATCACGAACGTAAATAATGTCCACTGCTTGCTAAATTAATTCAATCAGTTGATCTGTGAATACAAATACACTTTTACAAGCCGTACACTACAGCGAACAACAAGTAACTTGGGGTATTGCTTGAGAGAAAAAACAAAAACATTACAAGCTTTCTACACGATCACACGTCACGCATCAATTTAATGTGTCATTCATTCAGGGCTACATTCAGCCAGACCGAGCAGAAAAACGTCCACTAGACTAGGGCTGAAGTAGGCCTACGCTCGCATTCTCAGAATCTGGGTTGCGTTTAGCCAAACCGAGTAGGAAAGCGTTTGAATCCAACATCAATCAATCAACCATTTGAATTGTGCTAACATACACAGAAGGTTGACTCACGTTTTACTTGTGTTCAAAACAAGACAAGATTTTGCTATCCAATACCCTTCACATTAAAATAAATGACTACATTGGAAACCAGTCAAATAGTTCGCGGACGTTAGCGTCACTCGCTGTTGCTGAACGCAGGCCAGGCGTCCAATCGTCACAAACAAACATGTAAAATCGACAAGCACTAAAGATATTCATTCTTGTGTGGCACACAGCAAATTTGTTCCAAATCTCTATTTCATAGCAAAAATACAATTAACAAGTGACTACACGTAAAAAATTTTTTTAACATAATATATATATAGCATGAACAGTAGATGAATACATTATTGAATTACTAAACAGTACATTAAATACTACATGCATGTACTTTACGAAATGCTTATTTGTAGTGTTCGTATTATGTCCTGTATTGCTCAACAAACAAGTTGGGAGGCTATATGCACAGAAAAGACCTGCGAACTGATTCACTAGACTCTCGTAACTTTGCGATCTCACAGTGCAATGAAAAAATACTGCAAAAGCGATTAAGAGAGTTTAAGAGAGCGTTGTGAATGAAACCCCTGTCGTATAAGAACAAAAACTACATTAGCATTGTTGACATACTAGGCTATAATATAAGCCTATGCCTCTCGTACGAAAAGACTGAATTGACGTTCTACATGTATAATATAGCCTCTGCCACTCACACGAGAACACTGCATTGACATTCTATAATACTATAGCCTATGCCGCTCATATGAAAAGCACCAAGTATTTAAGACTGAGTCGCACGAATTGCGTGACTTGAAATATACACCGCGTACGATCTTCTTCAGCTAACGCTCGCTAACTAAGGATGTTTTGCAAATATATTAAACAGATGGCGTTATCACAAAATAAACAAACCTTTCTCCTCCTCCCCCTGATTTATGGCTACGGAGCCTTAATTCAGTTATATACAACAGTATCGATAACAAGTAGGACATGACTACTTGTTTAACTGGTTCAATATACTATTTTCAGGACAAATTGAATGCATATACAGTGAAACATGGTCTAACGGTTACCTGTAATAAGCAGCTACCTGTGTTAAGAAGCCATTTATTCTCGCGGATCATATACTATTCTAGTAGTATAAACTGACCTGTATTAAGCAGCCACCTTTTTTAAAATGACATTTTGATACTCTCTTTGGTGGCTACTTAACACAGGTTTGACTGTATTTTCAGGATGTATTTTGTTGAGTCATGTAGCATGACAACTAGCGTGTAACAGTGGCTTTAAATGATGGATCATCTCAGATGATGTTATAAAGATAACGCTTGATCAGCTACTCATTCACGTCGGCGATCTCATCGCAACTCCAACATCATCTGTTTCAACTACGGAATGTATTCAACTACAAAAATATATCTTACAAAACATACCAATTGATTAACAAAGAAAAACAGTTTACACCCCACCCCCCCACCCCCCCCAAAAAAGAAGTAAAAAATAAAATAAAAAAGTAAAAAATAAATAAAATAAAAACAATGACATAAAAAAACCCACCAACCCCTCAAAAAAACCCCCAAAATAACTAAAAAAAATTACAAACAAACAAACAAAAAAACAAAAAAACAATGGTTTTGCTGACAACTAGGTCACATAAAATGATAAGATAAATTTTAGTATACATGTAAGAAAAATGTCTATTATGCTGTATTTACAATGTAAATATGTCGAGAACTGTGATATTAATAGAAAATAGCACCAATACGGACAATATGCTGGAGAAACACTTAGCACTGACTTCTTTACCCAATACTTTACACGGTTGTTTGGCAGTAGTTTAGGTCCGTACCTAGTCTTTAAATAAGTGAGGGTAACAGTACAAAAACAATAGAGGGCACATTAATGTATTCTCCTCTTTGGGAATTAGGGCAATTATAAAGCAAAAATGGCACTTTTTCGTATTTTGTAAGGTATAACAGCTCCCCCCCCCCCCCCCCCCCCCCCTCCCAACTTCTTCCCGGTCATCCCCTGCTAGGTAAGGCCTTGTTGTACTACCGTTAATTTAAGGTAGTATGAAATATTGGTAACAGACACGTGACTGGAATGATGGCGTCGAATAAATAATAAAGCCAAATACTAATATCTCTACAACTAATGATACAGCTGTGAAAGCATATTCGTATAGAATACATTATTATGCAATACATTAACACTAATATAAGCAGGCAACCCGCCTAAATAAAAAAAGACTTGCATTACAAACTCCAATATATATACGAACTTAGATATGTTAAATAAAAATAATAAATGTGTCATGAATAAGTGAAATTTGTAAACTATAATTTTTACAAAATGTTTTTCTTTCTTTTATAGTCAACAACACAACGTAAAGAAAAAAACACTCATGGTCACAGATCGTTCACACAACACTATGTTAGTTTGGCAATGGCCGCTAAACCAAAGTTATATCACAACTTAGCTTCTAAGACTAAATTCTCTGGGAAATATTAGTATGTCCCCTTTCAATAAAATGTTCCATTCAGGTAACATAATAGTTGTAGCAAAATGGTGCCAAGGTCTGGAGCGGACGAAACATACTATGTTGGGGCATGAATCGAGTTTAAGAACAATAAATGACCAACAATATTTATTAATTTGTCTCGTGAAATGTAAGATTATTCCTTTCCACAAAATAATTAAATTTGATTCAAATAATTTCATTTTGTACTATTTTATAAATTTATATTTTTACAAACTCCATTATGGATGACCAACATGTTAACACGTGACGTCACAATTTGGAGGCCTTCTGGCTGTTTACCTGTTCACTTCGTTTATTGAAAAAATATTGTTTTATAAAGAAATTTGAATTTGAATTGCATCGCCTTGATACATGATGAATAAATTCTGTCTGCTATCTTCTAATGGAAACCAATATTTGCGCCGTAGTTAATTATGTAAATATGCTACATGGGGTCGATTAATTTATAGTTCTTTATCAGAATCACTGTTCTTAAACAATTGCATCCAGCTGATATACTCACTCTTGATCAATCAGAAATTCGCCATCGACTATTGAGTAATGTAAAAAAATACGTCACAATGGGAATTAAAAACACATTCCTCGGAAAACAGTCTAGCCCCCATTTGTGGGTATACGACTATTTTCAAAGAAATACTGTGTGAGTTCAAAATACTGTCTTGGTAATTGGGTAGAACTATTATCAGCCATGTGTCAAGTATTCCTTTTACAGTGTTGCCCTATTTTAACTACTTGTTCAGTTGGTTTGGCAGAACAGTACTGAGCTGTCTTTTCATATATACGTTTTTTGCGTCCGTCATCCGTCACATTAAAAAACCGCTCGCCTACTAAACTTATTACACCCTTTCCATATGTCCGTGAGTGCCCGGCACACGTCATCCCACTCTGTTTTAATCGCAACCCGATGCGTTTGTTGCGGATTACGTGCCGTGACGGACCTAGAATTCTCCTCGATCACTTCAAACTCCTTTTCCCAAATTTTGCAGTACAGGGCATAACCCTATAATCGTATATGTGGAAAGTGTTTTCACATATGACAAATTCCTCATGTCAAACGCATGACGGATGACGTACATACAGACCTCTTAAAATTGCGAGAACGATTTAATTTAACCTATTTTCCGTTCGCGCATTAAATTTAAGACATTATTTAAATGGACATAACGTGTTACATAAAAAGAAAATGGGTTACCTGAATTTATTTTTGCTTAACCGATAAATGGTTTACGCAAATATTGAATTATCAAAGGCTTGCGTACATATGGAAAGCCAGCCTTCGTATGTGACTGAATACTAACACAGAACACAACTATAGTTCATGGAACCAGCGATATGAATGTATTGAATGGTAAATAATATTATATAAGAATAATCGTTTTCGATCCATTAAATTTAACACGTTTCCAGTAACTGTTTATAATAGTTATCACAACACTATCAAATCCTGATGTACTGATTAAAAAAACAACTAGTTTGATAGATGCATTTGGTGTCTATTCGTTGTTACATCTAACAAGAAGTATTCCTAAAAACATATCTTTGACTTGATGTTAAATGGTTTACGTCAGTGATTTGATAAATGTAGTATTTTCATCTTAATAAGCATCTGTCACCTTTTAAAATTATTTCTTAGGTAAAGGTTGACATCTAAACACGTTTTCCGTTGCAGTTTTGAACTTGTACCAGAATGGACGTATTTTAACATTTAATGAATACACGAGTATGTAAACAGAGTGCCCTACCTTATACTAATGTAGACTGAATTAATATGGCAACATATTATGCCGTTATCGGTGATGTGTGGTATTTAAAGATGAGTAACAAATAGTATACACAGTTATACTGCTAATACACAGTATACTAGGTAACACAGCCACAAGTCTGTAGCATCAGTATACAACATCAATACACATCACGATATGAAAACATGAACTCCGCACTGGAGGAGTTTACTAAAGAAAAATATCATTGCAAACATCCACTGCTCTTATGTAACAAAAAAGATAAGGCAGTTTGAATAATTATGCTCAAAGTCAAAAGGGATTCTGGTGACATAATAAATGATATGGGAATTACCCAAACCATAAGGGATGATATATTAAGAAATATATCTGAGGAATTGTCAACCCAATTTTGGTATTTGCATGACCCCTTAATAAACACGTTTAGGCCAACTCTTTTACAAATACCAATTAATCTGAATAAAAAAACAAAAACATTAGCGCAATCAAAAATCGTATCTCTGCACTAGGAAGAGTTAAAGGGAAGTTTTGTCGTGTGCTTTGTCTACACGTGGACTTCTACTCCCCTGGGCCCCGTTCCACGAAGCGATCTTAGCGCTAAGATCACCATATCTGTATAACTACCGTATGCACTAAGTTACGGTGATCTTAGTACTACGATCGCTTCATGGAACGGGGTCCAGGACGATACATGCCCAAACTTGTAGTTATCCAACAAGGCATATTGAAAATAAATTTGTTCTTACGGTAATTATGACACAACATGAATGAGAAAAAACCCTCTGTTTTCATGAGTAGTACTAGTATATCGGAAATTAAAGCTTGGCAGTATTCTTCACATATTATGGCCACAAAGAGAATAACAAATATTTTGATTACTATAACATACAGAAGAGTAAATATTTAAATATATCTTATTAGTAAATAAGCTGTTAATATATAGCCAGCTTCATTACCTTTTAACTGAATTAAAACAAACTTTCTAGCCATTAATCTTTCAACAACAGTATGTTTAGAATTATTTCTGAAGTCATCAGACTGACAAGTATTTAAGATTGTCATGGTCGTTTTACTGACATCGAAATGGAATGAACAGAACCAGCATCCTAAATTTAGAATGGTTCAGCTATCAATCTTTTGACTTAAGAATAATTCCAACTTTGAAAGCCCCAAACTTAATAATAGTTCAACTATCAATGGCTTGAACGTAAGAATATGTTTTAGTAAATAGTATCCTAGACGTAACAATGGTTCAGATGTCAGTGTCTGAATTGTAATAACAGTCCATCTAATGGTATCCTGGACTTAGAATAACTCATATATTAATGGCCTTAATAATGTTCGAATATGAGTCTGTTGAACTTAAGAATGGATCACATCTATATGAATGTCCTTGAACGTAACAGTGTTTCAATGGACTTAAGAAAGTTCCAGTGGACTTTAGTAATGGTTCAACCATCAGTATCTCGAAGTTAACAAGGGTTCAGCCATCACTGTCCTCAACTCAAGAACGGCTGGTCTTCGCTCGGTGTTTTCCTGTCAGCGCCTCTGTAGGTCGGGTTCTGATATGTCGACTTGGGAGTCTTGTAGATGGGATTTGCATCCTGAAATACACATAACAACAATGGTTTATAGTCCTACACAAATAATATCCATGAAAAAATATTAATAATATTAACGGTGGTTTGTAATTTAACAAAGATGATTTCTGCGATGAAGTAATAACAATAGCAATAACTGGTTTATATTTAACAAAGATAATGTCAGTGAAGAAGTAATAGCAGTTTGAAGTTCTACAAAGATAATAACATTAACAGTGTTTTATATTTAACAAAGATAATGTCTATGAATAAGTAGTAATAATAGTAATGAGAGTAGTTTATAATATAACAAATATGTCTACGAAGTAATAATAATAGCAATAACTGGTTTATATTTAGAAAGATAATGTCTATAAAGACGTAACAATAATATTAATAACAGTGGTTTATAATTTAACAAATAATGTTTATGAAGAAGTATTAACTGTGGTTTTAATTTAACAATGACAATATCTATGAAGAAAACATAATAACAGTAATAACATGTTCATATTTAAAAAAGATTATGTCTATGCAACACTAATAATAGTTTATATTATAATAATAATAATAGTAGTTGAACACTGGTTTATATTTAACATTTTAGCTGAAAGGACAAAAAACTTAAAACAATTTCTATATCCCATATAAAAGTAAGAGGACTGCCACTGAAACCCGACATGACTCGTTATAACGACGCGGAAACAAGATAACATACCGATTCCCATCTGGCTCTCTCCTTCTCTCTTTCAAACGCGGCGAATTCCTTGGCTTCCTGGCGCTTCTTGATGAACAGGATGAGTAAGATGATGATGATTCCGATGAGGACGATTCCACCCACGATACCCAGAGATATCGCCATCACTGGCGCCGCAGTCGGGCATTCTAAAGATCAACACACACAAAAATAAATGTTTTCAATTTATATTGGTACATATATATCAATTATGTAAAATAATATCCCAGTGATGACGATTCCACCCACGATATACCCATGGATTGTGCCTCACCCACTTGAGGATGAAAATGTTTGGGTGTTTTTCCTATTCTATATAAACAAAGATAAAAATCGCGTTTGTGTCCAACCCCAAGACACTGTACCCCCTCCATTAGAGATTGTGCCCACCCCACTCCAGATATCGTCCCTACGGGCTAGTTTAATACTTTATTTCACTATACTATTATATGAATTATGTAAAAACATTGCACATTTTGAAAAATACAAGAGACCACACCAACACTGACAGGAAAGATTGACTGCATGCAACATCCTCATCCAGTTACTGACATTCAACCACACATCACATCTTTGTACTTTAAACAGACATTACAACACTAATAGTAAATGAAATTTGGTCTACAATATCAAGTGTTCCATTTTTGTTTCTCTCATAAGTATGTAACAGTAAATAATGGTCATGTATGGAAACTATAAGTGTGAATACAAGCATGCGTTATACATAAGATTACATAGATATTGAATTTTTAAATACATACAGCATTTTGACTAGATATGGCCCCTATGTCCATTGCAAAATGTAACATATAAAAAAAGTACAAAAATGTGGGTATGGTTTTTTGGGGGGTGCTAAGCCGAGTAATACCATTAAAATGCACTCATTTTCAGTAGCTTACTGAAACACCCCCCCCCCCCCCCCCCCCCAACATTTTGAGTACCACAAACATCAGAATGACAAAAACATGTAGATATGTAAGAACAGGGCTGGATTTAGATCTTGGGGGGCCCGGGGAAGGCAACCGGGGCACTTCAGGTTCGGGGACTCCTCAACATAGAAATTAAATTACATGACAAATAAAAAAAATGAACTAATTTAATAATTATTACATTTTTTATGCTCGAAACCTTTGTGGTATATAAGCATGTTAAAAACATTACGGAATTACATTTTTTTTTAAGTCCTTAGTCCGGGGGGGGGGGGGGGACTCTGGCAGGGGGCTCCGGGGCAATTGCCCCCTTATAAATATGGCACTGTGTAAGAAAGTAATACCGTGAACTAAACATTCTAATTCAATAACTTGATATCTAGTGTCATATAAATTGCCCATAATAACAACATTATTTGGCCTGACAATTTTATAGACCCACCTTTCGTTGTCTGCACCCTGAGAATGACGTTGTTGTCGGGGTCGTATTCGTAGGTGTAGCGAAACAGACAGCCGTCGTCGTCGTTGAACGGACACGTCCTCACGTCTTTTGACTCTGAAAAAACAAAACAAAAACGTTTGTGTTATATCAGTAGAGGTGGATCCAGAATTTTATAAAATGGGGGCTGTTTAGAAAATGATACAAATGGCAATTTGAGTTTGTTGAAGGTGGTTTTAAAATAATGATGCTCTGAGACACGATGTCTATCCAGGATTCTCCGTAGGCAAGAAACGGGGCCGAGTTCAGCCTGATCAAGCAGAAAAACGTTCGCTAGACTGGTTTATGTGCTTCCGGTTAAATCTGTCTCAAAGTTTGTTTTGTTTAACGACAACACTCAAGCACATTGATTTATTATTCATTGGCTATTGGAAGGAAGGAAGGAAAGAAATGTTTTATTTAACGACACACTCAACACATTTTATTTACAATTATATGGCGTCGGACATAATTATGGTAAAGGACATCGACAATTGGATATCAAACATTGGTAATTTCGACATATAATCTTAGAGAGGAAAACTCGCTTCATTTTTCCATTACTAGCAAGGGATCTTTTATATACACCATCCCATAGACAGGATAGCACATACCATGGTCTTGGATGTACCAGTCATGGTGTACTGGCTGGAGCGAGAAGTAGCTCAATGGGCCCATCGATGGGGATCGATCCTAAACTGACCACAGATCAAGCGAGTGCTTTATCACTGGGCAACACTGCACTCCTTATTGTGAATGAATGTTTTTTAAAAATCATTAAAAAGGTCACTTCATCAACCTTTGCACCGTCTTCTAGATCCACTAATAATGATCAATGTCTTCGAACACGATTTTTACTTCTTATTCCACTCTGAACCACACACCTTTTTATATCACTTTCCCACAAACAGAACAGGACATACCACGGCCATTGATATACCAGTTTGGAACGGGAAAAAACCCGAATCAGATAATGGATCCCTTGAGGTGGTTTCATCCTATGACCCAATCACCTCAGGAAAGCGCTTTATTGGATTATTACCTTGTATGGTAGGAACCATTTCAAATTGGTATTCAGAACACTTTTCAGAACAGTCTGAAGCATATTCCCCTGATCCGAAGCCCATACACTGAGCACATGGTCGATACAAACTGCACTTGCTTGGACATGTCTGAAATAGAAAGTAAACAGATATGAAAGTGTTCTCGACATATTTGGAATTCGTCGGTACAGTATTTCAAGAGGTTTTTTTTTTTACTGTTTATCCTAAATCATGTCCTAAATTTGATGCACAAGTACGAAATAGGCTACAAAAACTAGATGTGCATTGCCTGAGCAGCATGCAAATGTAAAAAAATATTTTAACAATTTTTAGAGGTGAGCTTTGTTCACACTATTATGTATGGATTGTAATGCTAGTGTTTACAATGTTCATATTGGTATGTATAGAATATAATGGTAGTGTTTGCGATGTTCATATTGGTATGTATAGAATATAATGGTAGTGTTTGCGATGTTCATATTGGTATGTATAGAATATAATGGTAGTGTTTGCGATGTTCATATTGGTATGTATAGAATATAATGGTAGTGTTTGCGATGTTCACTCTACCTGTGTTATATATGGAATGTAATGATAGTGTTTACAATGTTCATATTAGTATGTATAAAATATAATTGCAGTGTTTACGATGTTCTTACTATTATGTATAGAATATAATCATAGTGTTTACAATGTTCATACTATTATGTATGAAATGTTATGACAGTGTTTATAATTTTGATACTATTATGTATGAAATGCCATGGTAGAAGAAGTTTGTTTTGTTTAACGACACCACTAGAGCACATTGATTTATTAATCATCGGCTATTGGATGTCAAACATATGATCATTTTGACACACGCTACATTTTTTTCCATTCGTAGCAAGGTATCTTTTATATGCACGATCCCACAGACAGGATGCCATGATAGTGTTCACAATGTTCATACTACCTGTATTATGTATGTGAAATAATGACAGTGTTTGCAATGTTTATACTACCTGTATTATGTATGTGAAATAATGACAGTGTTTACAATGTTCATACTACCTGTATTATGTATGTGAAATAATGACAGTGTTTGCAATGTTTATACTACCTGTATTATGTATGTGAAATAATGACAGTGTTTGCAATGTTTATACTTACAGGACAGTCCTCACATGTTGGTCCTCTGTACTGAGTCCTTGGGTCACATTGACATCGGCCACACACACACTCACCCTGACCAAAACACAGTTTCTGAAAGACAATAAATCCACACATTTTCGGAAACAAATAAAACATCTTAAAATGGCTTTACAATATACACGGTCTTACCCCATTGGGTTTGCAATATATAATGTCATACCCTATTGTGCTTGCAATACATAATGTCATACCCCATTGGATTTGCAATATATAATGTCATACGCCATTGGCTTTGCAAAATATGTCATATGCCATTGGCTTTGCAACATACAATGACTTACCCCATTGGCTTTGCAATATATACTTTTTTGACAAAGTATATATGTCTGTCAAAAAAGAAACGCATAGGTGATAGGGAAAGAAGAAAAGTGTTTGATTTTACAAAATATTGTGTTTTGGTACAATGATGCTGAATGACCATGTTTGTTAATGTTCCTGGAATGGGACAGCATGCCCAAATGCACCCTAAAACAAATTTAACGCACGTTGTGCGACAATTGCAGGAAATCGGCGTGAAATGGTCAGATTTTGGCGAATGTACGTG
This sequence comes from Gigantopelta aegis, assembly GCF_016097555.1. Taxonomy (NCBI): domain Eukaryota; kingdom Metazoa; phylum Mollusca; class Gastropoda; order Neomphalida; family Peltospiridae; genus Gigantopelta; species Gigantopelta aegis. The sequence goes on from NC_054707.1 coordinate 8,603,059, forward strand.
AAACTCGGGGAAAAGATTAGGGTAGTGATGGGTATTTAAAGCTGCAATGCTCGCAATGATGCCTCATTTCCATTTCGACGTAGACGAGTTACAAGATGCCAAGACTAAGCCTGCCGAGTCGAAACATTGCAATAGGCCGCCTCCAGTTAGATGAATCGCAGTCAGCAGTCGCACGCCACATGAAGTCCATCAGAGCACCATTTCACGTCTCTGGTACAGGTACCAGCAGTTTCAATCAGCTGAAGACCGGCCCAGAAGTAGAAGACCTCGCATAACAACTGCAGCACAAGATCGCTACATCCGGGCCAATATATAACGTCTTACTCCAACGACTTTACAATATAAATATTACCCCATTGAGGCCAATATATAATATCTTACCACATTGACATTACAATATAAATATTACCCCACTGAGGCCAGTATATAATGTCTTACCCCATGGACTTTGCAAAATAAATATTACCCCATTGGGGGCCAATATATATAATGTCTTACCCCACTGAATTTACAAAATAAATATTACCCCAATGAGAGCCAATATATAATGTCTTACCCCATTGACGTTACAATATAAATATTGCTCCATTGAGGCCGATATATAATGTCTTACCCCACTGAATTTACAAAATAAATATTACCCCAATGAGAGCCAATATATAATGTCTTACCCCATTGACGTTACAATATAAATATTGCTCCATTGAGGCCGATATATAATGTCTTACCCCACTGGCTTTACAGTTCTGTCCTGTGTATAGCAAATGACGATGTCCGATACTGTACACAGGGCGAACGTGCCTGAACCTTAGGTAGAGACGAGCACGTACATGATTTACAATTATTACGGTATTATAACATACAGTGTTAACGCCTAACCCCATTGGACGCCATTACACGTATCGATTAGTACGTTATTATAACATACAGTGTTAACGCCTTACCCCATTGGACGCCATGCACGTGTCGTTTCTAGTCGAACAGCCGCAGTTTATTGTGGAGTATCCCGGTAAACACTGGCAAGTTCCACACTTACACACACCACGTGTTGGGCCTTAATAATAATATAAAAAAAACAGTATTAGATCTGGTAAACACTGGCAAATCCCACACTTACACACACCACGTGTTGGGCCTTAATAATAATAATATAAAAAACCAGTATTAGATCTGGTAAACACTGGCAAATCCCGCACTTACACACACCACGTGTTGGGCCTTAATAATAATATATATAAACCAGTATTAGATCAGGTAAACACTGGCAAATCCTACACTTACACCACATGTTGGGCCTTAATAATAATAATAATAATAATAATAAAAGAGTATTAGATCTGGTAAACACTGGCAAATCCCGCACTTACACACACCACGTGTTGGGCCTTAATAACAATATTAAAAAAATAGTATTAGATCTGGTAAACGCTGGCAAATCCCACACTTACACCACGTGTTGAGCCTTAATACTACTACTACTACTACTACTACTACTACTACTACTACTACTACTACTACTACTACTACTACTAATAATAATAATAATAATAATAATAATAATAATAAAAACGGTATTAGAATTGGTAAACACTGGATCTGGTAAACATTGGCAAATCCCACACTTACACCACTTGTTGGGCCTTAATAATAATATCATTAATATATATATAAACAGTATTAGATCTGAACAACAAAACCATACCTGCAATAAAACAATCGTCTTACACAGGTATAGGCGTACGGGCTACTATATTTATTTATTTTTATTTATTTATTTTTGGAGGGGAGAAGCTATTTTTTTCCAGAATTAAACGAATTTTGTGCATATATCCATAACAGACGGTTTTTATGTCATGCACTCACAAATAAAACAATGATGACAGTTAAAATTAAAGTTTGTTTTGCTTAACGACACTACTAGAACACATTGATTTATTAACATTTGGCTATTGCATGTCAAATATTTGGTAATTTTGACACACAGGTTTAGAGAGAAAACTCGCTAAAAAAAAATTCTATTAGTAGCAAGGAATCTTGTATATCCACACAAACAGGATAGCACATATCACGGCCTTTAATCAGTTGTAGTGCACTGGTTGGAATGAGAGAATAACTCAATCAGTTCAATGGAACCACCGAGGTGGTTCGATCCTGCGACGAAAGCATCTCAAGAGAGCACTCAACCGACTGTCTAAATCCCCTCCCACTCTACCAAGAAACACTCACCTCCACAGAGTTGTCGTTCGTAGTAGTCGCAGCTGTAGTCATTGCACTCGCAGAACTCGCCACTGTATCGTCTGGCGCTGTCCTCGGTTGTGGAGAAACACTCGCACACGCCGCACACGCAGTCTCCGTGGTCCGAACATACCACCGTGCTATTGGGGCTGAAACAAGACACACACACACACACTTTACACCTGAAGAATGTAAATTGTGGCAAACATAGGCGTAGGCAGGAATTTATATGGGGGGTGGGTGGGTTACAACCCATATTGGGGGTGGGGTGGGGTGGTGGCAACCTACATTAATAATACAGTAAAAAAAAAAAAAGGTTTGATGGGAGGGTTGCATGGATCCCCTGCCCCCTCGCTACGCCACTGCTTCAAACCAGCAGATTGTGTTTATTATAAAGAGACAGATCAAAAGTTGGGTAGGAAGGGACTCATCCTGCCTTTAAAATATTCAAGTGCCCTTTGCAAACTTATTTCCCCCTACTGTGTGATGCCCTTTTGACGAGTTGGTCCATGTGCCCTCTTCCCGTTAGCCCCTCCCCATCCCCCACCCCGCAATGTGCCGCAATAATACTCATTTAATACTCATTTAAAGCTGCAGTGTCTGGAATAGTTTTATTATTTAAGTATTTAGAATAGATGATCCAGTTCTGTTTGGTACATAAAAGGTCCACCACATCGCTATAGTTTCGCAATGCTCGCTTATCTACGTTATCTAGGTCAACTGCAAACGCAATGGTCAGCTTGTTTTTCTTCAATTAGCGGGACGCCAGTAGAACTGGGAATTTACGTGATTTGCGCAGGCGCTGAGCTTCTCACGTGATTTTGAACAAATTTAACTGTCTTGATTGAGGGATCGTCTCATATCTCCAAAATATATTTATATCCATAGAGGTATGGTACAATACCTTTCCAGGACCAAACTTTCTTCGTACAGCGCAAGATTTCTCATTTCAGTTTTTTTTAGACGAACCCTACAATTTCAAATCCGCAAACGCACGTGTTAACTGAAACTGACAACAGGCTGTCGTTTTTGCTTTGCCAAGCAATGGCGACACAGGCGACGAATCGAGCGTATACTTTTGACGTTCTCCGTTGATAGCGAACACACACGAATTTTTTAAAAGTGCATTTGAGCTTGTATTTCATATTTCTGCATGATATTATTATATGGTAACCAGACACTGTAAATTTAACGAGAGTACCGCTCGACTTACTTCGACTTGCATTTCTCCAGTGATTTCTGACTGCTCAGCTTGGCCTCATCACATTCGCAGTTCCGACCGTACCGCTTCGGATTGCACGTGCACTGACCGCACTCAAACGTCCCGTTGCCGTTAAAACACTTCGGACTGTTCTTCTCCTGTTCACGAGATCAAAACAATCGGTTAAAACAACCAACGCTGCATATTTATAGAAAACAGGCTAGTGGACAGCTTGAGAAGAAAAAAACTGATAGTAAAAATCATTTCTAATGTAAAATATGAGAGAATGTTATCTTCAAACCTAACCCGAGTACTCTGACCATAAGACAGCTAGACGGATATATTTGAACAGTTATAATGCTCACGCAAATGTACTTTTGTGCAATGTGTTTTTCGTTCGCGCAAGAAAGGACATCATTTACACGGAAATAACGGGTTAAGCAAAAAAAAAAAAAACCAGAAAAGATTTTCGGAGCCGTGTTAAAGACAAGTTATAATGTATAAAGAACAGTACCTCGTTTCCTGGCTTCTCACATTCACACTCGCAGATGAGATCAAGGTTGAGGGTCAACTTCTCGGCCAATCCCACAGCCTGGATGTCGAACGATCGTCTGGTCCGTTTACACAATTCGGGAGACACGTTGATTGTCACATCGAACACAACCTGAATACAACAATACTTGATTTATGTATATGTATATGTATATGTATATGTATATGTATATGTATATGTATATGTATATGTATATGTATGTATGTATGTATGAATGTATGTATGTGTGTATTGATGTATGAATATCTATATATTGTATGTATGTCGAGGTTGACTGTTACATACATAGATATTAACGCACTGGCGCAGGGGATAATTAAATCCTTTCTGGCCTCACAAATTGTCCCATGCTGTATGTATTGATGTATGAATATCCATATATTGTTTATATGTATGTACGTACGTACGTATGTATGTGTGTATGTGTGTATGTATACATACACGTATGTATGTGTGTGTGTATGTGTGTATGTGTGTATGTGTGTATGTGTGTATCTATGTATGTGTGTATGTGTGTATGTATGTATGTATGTATGTATGTGTGTGTGTGTGTGTGTGTGTGTGTGTGTGTGTGTGTGTGTGCGTATATATGTGTATATATATATGTATATATATATATATATATATATATATATATATATATATATATATATATATATATATATATAGAGAGAGAGAGAGAGAGAGAGAGAGAGAGAGAGAGAGAGAGAGAGAGAGAGAGAGAGAGAGAGAGAGAGAGAGAGTACATACACAAGGAAACACTTGGTATTGGGGACCTAATTTAATTCACTAGTAGAGTCGTAGTGTATTAGCTAATGTCGCTATGTACGGGGACTTCGATTCCAATCTATATTCGCCATTAGTGACGGTATGATCATTATTTCTTGTCATCAGTAAATATAGTTAACTTTAAAGGCTCTTACCGATTCCCCTAATTCCAATCCTGAACATTCATTCGTGGTCTGCATTACCTTCCTGCAAAACAACAATATTTGGTATAAAAGTAATCGTACTGATATCAATACAGTACAACACAACACAACACAACACAACAACTTTATTTCCATTTTCATGTATGTTTCATCAGACCCAAAAACATTTCACTGAATATGAGCGGTTTTTTCATTAAAGATAAACGCTATTGAATAGTTTTAAAAGGTTAAGGCTCGAATCCCACGAATGTACATATATAAACATTATATATATATATATATATATATATATATATATATATATATATATATATATATATATATATATATATACATATATACATACATACATACATACATCAATACATACATATACATGTTGGACCGATACGAATATGGTCGACTAACGATCGTTCTATTTTTGTGGAACGTCGTTGGTCTGATTGGTAGCGTTCCGGCCCAACAATTGCGGGCGATTAAGTCATCAGATAAAATAACCTTTTCTTATAGATTATTTTTTCTTGGAATACTGGAATATTGGAATAATTCGGTTGACGTATTTAGAAGCAAACTGAAAAAAAAATTCAGGAATAAATTCGAAGTGAAAGCTGTTATCTCGTATTTAATAGATTTACTGGTAGTATACTGATGACTCAAAATCAGATCACTGTTTGTTCCACATTTACAAAGACATGTAACCCCCCCCCCCCCCCCCCCCCCCCCCCCCACCCCCCCCCCTTCAATTTGAAGTCTGTGATAACTTACCCCGTGCACCGTGTCTGGAACGTCACTTCAATGTCTTCAGCATTCTCAGGCAAAAACTTTATTGTTGATCGGAGTTTCTGAAATATAACAATATTAACTGTAAACCAGATCTTCTGAAGCATAACAATATTAACTGTAAATTGGAGATTAATGTTTTTGGGGTTTTTTTTTAATTTTAATTATATTTAAAAACAATATTTATTCAAATAAATCAAAGAAAGAAAGAAAGAAATGTTTTATTTAACGACGCACTCAAAACATTTTATTTATGGTTACATCAGACATATGGTTAAGGACCACACAGATATTGACAGAGGAAACCCGCTTTCACCACTTCATGGGCTATTCTTTTCGATTGGCAGCAAGGGATCTTTTATATGCACCATCCCACAGACAGGGTAGTACGTACCACGGCCTTTGATATACCAGTCGTGGTGCACTGGCGGGAACGAGAAATAGCCCACTGGGATACGTCCCACCCCTCAAATAAAAGTCGATCGGCAAACAGGCGGTAGGATTAATGTATAGTTACTTTTCTACTCGAACAAGATCATCATATCAATAGTTAAAGTTAAAGTGTGTTTTGTTTAACGACACCATTAGAGCACATTGATTTATTCCTTGGATGTCAAACATTTGGTAATCTTATAGATTACAGTTTTTCATTAGTAGCAAGGGATCTTTTACATGCACCATTCCACAGACAGGGTAGCAGATATCACTGTCTTTGATATACCAGTCGTGGTGCACTGACTAGGACGAGAAATCGCCCAATAGGCCCATCGACGAGGATAGATTTCAGACTCGCCACGAATCAAGCGAGCACTTTACCACTGGATCATATCACATCCCGACCCCATTATTCAAATAAATGAAATAGATCGGCAAATAGGCGGTAAGATTAATGTCTGTTTACTTTTCTACTCGAACCAGATCATCAAATCGATAGGACACAGCCGATAAATTTTCGATTATAATCGATTATTTCATTTCATTTCAACTTATTTTCATGCTTATATCCAATTAAGGTTCAAGCACGCTGTCCTGGGCACACACGCTTCAGCTATCTGGGCTGTCTGACAGTGGGTTAGTTGTTAGTTGGTTAGTGGTTAGTGGTTAGTGAGAGAGAAGAGGGTGTAGTGGCCTTACACCTACCCATTAAGCCCTTAAGAACTCGCTCTGGGTGGGAGCCAGTACCGGGCTGCGAACCCTGTACCTACCAGCCTGTAGTCCGATGGCTTAACAACTGCGCCACCGAGACCGGTTATAATCGATCATCGGAACATCACTATCTGCCCCATCCCCCTGTTGTTGATATCTTCTGATCTCTCGATGCCACTATGATGTACTCACGTCGTAGTTGTCTCGGACAAGCTTGATGATGTTGGTGCCATCTTTTTCCAGCTTGTCGACGGCCGACCCTTCAATGAACGACGCCAGCCTGTTGTGGACGTCGTACACGTCACCCATGACGGCGAACACGACGTTCGCTTTCTTCTCCTTCACCTTGGCCGCCAGCTGACTCACAGACGGGTAGTCCTGAAATAACAACACTAGGTCAGCAAGATACAGAGAATACTACATGAGTGGCCGTTAGCATATCACGCCACAGACCACAATTAATTTCGCTATATGTTTCTATATAGCCTTAGCGGCTATAACATTTTTATTAATAATAGCAGGCCCATGGAGTTTTATATGCACATTTGCCTGTCTGGGAGACAACTACCCTGAAAAGGACAACCCCTGTTGTCCAGCTATTTCTCCCAGCATATTGGTTTAAACAAACACACTCTCTAAACCTGGCCGGAGTACATCCATTTTACACAAAAAGCACTACTTTTGCATGGGCCGGAATTACCACAAACAAGTCTTCAATGTCAACAAGTTACACGTTTACAAACTACATGCTCTCCCCTGTCACGTCAGTCAAATAGTTGCCAATTCATAGCTGTCTGCCATGAAATAATCACAGTCAAACAGCAGACTATTTGCGCGGACAAATTTCCGGACAACCCAATGGGAAGATAACTGTAATCTGAGGCCATAACGTCACAGAGTAATCGATTGTTTTGTTTCATCCATTTTATTGGAGTGGCTTTGGTGTCCAGGTTATCACCATGGAGCAGCCAATCATATGTATTTATATCGATATCCCACATGTGTGATATTGCTATTTATTACACACCAGTGTAAGATATTGCTCATGTCATAACAATCACTCAATATCTAACTAGTGTAATATTGGCGTGACGTGAGCATGATGTAGATCACTGGCTGACCCAATTCATAGAAAAATAATGTGTAGTAGGTCTCGACATCTGTTTACTTCTGCGTTGCAGCTGGTTTGCAGTTGGTTTGTAATAAATAAAATACTAAACAAGCTGCTTGCCTGGCATACCATTTTTTATGAAACTCACGAACAGTGTTGGTATATGACTCAATCGTCAAGATACCAAAACTGTGACTCATTTCATAAAAAAGCTCGTTTAGTATTCTAAATATATTGTGATACCAAAATATCCAACGGGTGTGTGAAATTAGAAAAAAAAACCCATATCTAATCTGAACAAAATAATTTTTCATAATCAAAACCATATCTCTGCACAAGGCAGAATCAAATTGTTATTTTGGCTAAAGGGTGATTGCTACCATGAATCACTATCAGGTTCCTCGTCTATACGAGGACTGCCACTCTGCAGATGATTTACAAAACGTGTCACCCTTCTTGCGCCGCCCGAAGGAGGACTGCCACTCTGCAGATGATTTACAAAACGTTTCACCCTTCTTGCGCCGCCCGAAGGAGGACTGCCACTCTGCAGATGATTTACAAAACGTTTCACCCTTCTTGCGCCGCCCGAAGGAGGACTGCCACTCTTATGTCTATTTTAATAATCAAAACTCGCACCGGACAGAAGAATATATTTAACTAGAATGCCATACACATTTCAATAAAATATTTTCCATATTATTATTATTATACTGTATTATTATTATTATTATTATTATTATTATTATTATTATTAAAATTTAAACCTATACCAACTCCCATAACATTTTACAAAAAAACATTCTATGTAAATAAAAAAGGTTTAACAAATTATAATCAAACTGTATAGATAAAATCTCATTGTTCTACCTTGGCTGTTCCGTCGGTTACCTTCATCTCTGTATCAAAAAGGGAGATTTAACCTATGGAATTTGATGACAATTTGTTAAAAAAAACCCACTTTTTATTTGCAATGAGATTTTTTTCAAAATACGTTATGCTAGTTATTTTGGGTTTAAAAATGAACAATATTTTCATATGAGGTTTAATGTTATTCACTGTAGAGATACAGGCCAATTCATCGGCTCCCTTTTGACGCAAAATGAACTATAATTATAATGAAACATTGTATTTGTACAGGGAACATCTATTCAAGCTGTAACATGATACACCAGTCTTGGGACACATCCACCGGGGAATCTAGGAGAATGTGCCCAAGACAGTCGTGATTGAACCTTCAGTGGATGTAAAAGAAAGAAATGTTATATTTAACAACGCACTAAACACATTTTATTTACGTATTATATGGCTTCAGACATATGGTTAAGGAACACACAGATATTGAGAGAGGAAACCCGTTGTCGCCACTTTATGGGCTACTCTTTTCGATTGGCAGCAAGGGATCTTTTATATGCACCATCCCACAGACAGGGTAGTGCATACCACGACCTTTGATATACCAGTCGTGGTGCACTGGCTGGAACGAGAAATAGCCCAATAGGTCCACCGACGGGGATCGATCCCAAATCGACCGCGCACCACTGGGCTACGTCCCGCCCCAACAGTTGACGTAAGCACGAATCCAATGGTTGACTGATTGATTGGCTAGGTGCATCTCTCACTTCTTACGTATGGAGAATTAATATATAACCAACCATATCATTGCTGTCATCTTCCGACGGCTATGTAAAACATGAACACAATACAACGATTTAATTATCATTATTATATTTGTGTATTTTTAAAGAATACTAAAACATTAGTTATAATTCAAGAAATCTAAATCTTGTATTGTTATTTGGCTACTGAAAACAGAAGTTGCTGCCCTTGAAATACGGGTAAATAGTGCTTTTATTTTCTCTAATAAAGATTTTCATGTTTGCTACTTACCAGTATTTTATCATACGTGGAATAAGAACCGCCGTTATCTAAGTGACAGACTCCATCATTGAATCCAACTGCGCCACCAAGCTGAATAAAAAAAGTATATATATATATATATATATTTATCCTATAACTTACCCATGATATCCATGTCATAAACCCATGTGATAATTTATTTTATTAGCTCGGTTAATAATGGTATGCAAATTTGCAAGGTCTCTAGGTAATGTGTTGCTGGTGATGGGTCATTTGCTTACAAGCCAACAAGACCCGTGTACCTGAGCGTAACGTTTTCAAAGATTTGTTTAAAATGCGTGACGTCAAACTAATCTGTGCTAATCGTGATGACGTCATATTATCGATGGCGGCGACTTTAGTACTGTGATTTACTAAAAAAAAAAAATTAAAATGTTATTTTAGAAGTATTATAGGATAAATAGAATTCGCTACTCGTGTTTTTTAATATGTAAAGTATCAACCTCGTCTAGTTAATCGATATTTGTCACGGCAGAGCCTCGACAAATACCGATTAACATAGACTCGGTTGATATTTTCCATATTAAAAAAATACTCGTGACGAATCATATATACACATGTATATACATATGTATATATGTATATATATATATATATTTGTATAAACATGACATATGTACTGTTTATAGAAACAAAAGGAAGGAAACAAATCAAAACAAAAACTCACGAAAGCAATACAAGTTCTACTCACGGACTGGCTAAGCAATCGGACAAGTCGAGGAACAAGTATGTCAGGTTAATTACGGGCTCATAATCCAACCTTCACGACGAGTGTGACATGATTACAAACTTCACGAGATGAGATATAAATCATATTTGACAAAAAACATGAAATATCCTCTAAATATTTCAGCAAAGAAATGGGATTGTACGACAGTTCAGGGCCATCCCTCCACAAAAATAACTAGATGGCAGTTTAAAATAAAAAAATTAAAAAATCGGGCAAAATAATATAGGGTTTATCCAATAGATAAAAAAAAGATACTTTTAAACTAAAAATGCATATTTTTCTGTGGCTGCAGCTGTCGCCTTTTCATTATAGCTCTGAAATGGTCAAAAACGAAGTACTATTAAACTTCTCTGTAAATTTCTACATGAAGTAAGATCTATTATTACCCATATGGTTAAAAATATCTTGGTACATAACAAAGTGATACCCAGGCGCGGATTTAGTGGGGGGCCCAAGGGGCCCGGGCTACCCCTATTTTTGGGGTCAAGTTATTATTATTTTTTAACTATAGCATACACTAGAGTGGAATTACACAAAAATGCACTTATTTCCCAAGAGTCTTTAAATTATATTTTGTTCATAAAAATCGTCTTAAAGGGACATTCCTGAGTTTGCTGCAATTTTTAAGATGGTATCGACCAACAGAGACTTTTTAATGATTGTAATTACATAACAAATATATGTTTCTGCATACACATTGGCCCAGTTGTTCAAAGCAATGTATATTACTGAAACAACTGTTTCGATATTTCTTCCCATTTACCGGCAGCCGCAGTCAACGGAAAACCAGCCTAATATGGGAAGGAGAAATTACCACTTTAATTTTTTTAAAAAGAAGAGACCAGAGTTTATGAAATTTTGAAGATAACAAAAACAGTATGACAATACCAAAAACATACGTTAATATAGCTATTTTGTTACTCAGATGCGAGGAAATCGCGTTTCAGGCCCCCCCCCCCCTATTTAAAAATCCTGGATCCGCGCCTGATACCTCCCACTAGAACGCCAAGTGGGACGTAGCACTTCGACGTCATACGATGACGTCATCGATTGAGGCACTACAACCTTACAGGAACGCCAACCAAACGAGTTGAGTGATATAAATTAAGATCGATTTTGGGTAATAAATAAGATATTAAACTCGCCATTTATGTCCCTCGTAGAATAATTTTCATTGTCACTCGCTAAAGCTCGTGACAACTAAAAATTATTTCACTAGTGACATAAACATGATACGAAATGGAAACTCGTTTAATATCCTATAAAGCTGAATTAGCATTTAACAAAGAAAACAATGGCTGCCACTGTGGCCTGTACAGGTTCCCTCACCTTGCCGTCTCCAGCGATGTGGAAGAAGAAGTTAGAACTGTACACAATCATACGACGAGATCTCTCACGCCAACCGATCTGATCCTGAACGAAGAGAATAACCATTTGACAAAATACTTTAGTAAGTGTATCATAAAATATTAAACATTAACATTAAAGCCAGTAGGAACCGGGACGGGGAGGGGCGGGGCTTAACGGGGTGGGGTCGGAGCGTGGCGTAATAGGGTGGGGTCGGAGCGTGGCGTAACGGGGTGGGGTGGGGTCGGAGCGGGGCTATAAGGCAGGGACTTTGACCCCCACCCCGAGGACAACCAAATTTACTTTTTTGTTCTAGTATATAAACAACCTTTAAAATAGCTGGAAAATGCCATCCAAAACATTTTTTATTTTTATTTTTATTATTATTTTTTTTGTTTTGTTTATGAATCTTTAGTATGTATTTAATTATGTGTCATATGGTCAATTAGCTGTTTGATTTTTTTTTTAATTTTTTTTTTTATTGTCCCAGATCACAAACATAGCAGTGTCAGGGATGGGATCCCCAAATCACTGCTGTACATATAATAAATATACAACACATATATCCATACACAAACAAATACGTACACACGTACCCGGATGTCCTCCGATACACACACATATGTACATACATAGATTCACACATACACACACATACATATATGCAAAAAGGCATAAAAAAAAAACATTTTTATTTTGTTCAGATGTTAGATCATATGTCTAAAGTCATCTAAATATTTAAAAATTCGACTGTGAACACCCACCCCAGCCCACTTCAACTATCCCTACAGGTTTGGCCTGCCATACAGTGCTGCTATAGCAAGCACGTGTTCATCTGGTGGTAACCTTTATTTGCACAATCAAATCTCCACGGCAAATCTAGAGTATAGTAATGGTGCACATTAAAGTTCAGACGGAAAGATCTTTGAGGTAACCGTACGAGCGTATATTAATTATTATGTATTAAATTTCTCTGTAGTTATTCATCTACATGTGACATTTTCACCTCTAGATATTTAGAAGGACTAAAAGGAGTATTTGGTTAACAGCACACCTCAGAGCATTGTTTAACTAGCAGTATAACCAAATACAGTAAAGTACTCTAATAACGAACCGGAAGGAAACATGATAGTAAGTTCCTTATAGCAGTAGTTCATTGTACACATTTGCACAAGTTGGTTATTAATGTATAGGGAGATAAAACGGGACTTTACGATCAGTTCGTTCTATGCAGTAGTTCGTTATAAGCATGTTCGTTATAAGTGTACTTCACTATACTGTTTCATACACATAATAATTAAAACATTTTGCTTGGAGAAAGGAAGGTAGGAAGGAATTTTTATTTTTTATTATTTAATGTTGCACTTAACACATTTTAATTATGATTATATGGCGTAGGACATATGGTCAAGGACCACACAGATGATGTGAGGAAACCCGCAGCTGCTATGCAATGGGTTATTTTTTCTGATTAACAGAAAATGATCTTTTATATGCAGCATCATACAGACAGGACAGTACATACAACAGACTTTGTTACACCTGTTGTGGAGCATTTGCTGGAACGTCCGAAGGACTAGTTAAATCTAAATACCTTGCTGCTAACGCACAGCCCACTCCTTTCAATAAGCAGCAAGGAGTCTTTTATTATGTACTTTCACTATAGGCAAGTGTGAGATGACATTACCGTTAGTTACATAACGTCGTGGACGTTGAATCACTGGTTAAAAGGTCAAATACCCCAATAGACCCATCAAATACGATCAAATCGACGACCTGTAGTACGCTACATCGGCAAATACTAATCATTAAGTTGAATTTCATCTACATGCCATAACGCTCAAATCAAACAGTAAAGTGGTGGGGTGAGAGGGGTGTACTTACATCACACGCTAGCACCTGAATCATTCCGTCCATACCTCCCTCGGGATTGTCCAGGGACTGTGACATGTGTTGCAAGGCGTCACTCATTTTGTCCTAAAACATGAATAGAAACTGAAAAACACGCTCAGCTATAACTGGATTAATATATTTTTTATTCTATCTTAAATAAAAGTTTAAAAACCCATTCAAAGATGAGTACTCTTTGTTTCCTCTGATATTCGTGAAATCATGAACTGGTTTCATTTGTAATCTGGGCCATTAACAAATGACATTGATGAAGATGCTGTCAACAAATAACAGAAGGGTTATACATTTCGTGCCATGTGGGATGTTGTACGTTTGAGTCATGCAATAGCTCAAGATTAATAAATCAATAGGTTCTAGCGGAAGGAAGGAAGGAAATGTTTTATTTAACGACACACTCAACACGTTGGACATATGGTTAAGGACCACACACATATAGAGAGAGGAAACACGCTGTCGCCACGTCATGGGATACTCTTTTCGAGTAGCAGCAAGGGACCTTTTATATGCACCATCAAACAGACATGATAGTACATACCACAGCCTTTGTTACCCCAGTCGCGGAGCACTGGATGGAACGAGAAATAGTCCAATGGGGCCACTGACGGGGATCGATCCTAAACTGACCACGCATCAAGGGAGCGCTTTACCACTGGGCTACGTCCTGCCCCCTATGTTCTAGCGGTGTCGTTCTTGGTTTATAATACATTAGTTTATAATACATTAGTTTATAATAGTTTTAAACAGCTTGCAATAAGCCATCACCCCCATCTTGATTAGACATCCCATATGGCCCATATAGATTGCACCTTAATCACTTTTTTAAAATGTATTTAACCACAACACTAAAGTGCCCCGAAAACGCGTCTCTGACCATCTTTATTTCAAACTTTTATGGGAAGCATATCCCCTCCCGATCACCCTACATATCCCCTCCCGATCACCCTACATATCCCCTCCCGATCACCCTACATATCCCCTCCCGATCAACCTACGTATCCCCTCCCGAGCACCCAACATATTCCCTCCCGATCACCCAACATACCCCCTCGCGATCACCCTACATATCTCCTCCCGATCCCCCTACCTATCTCCGCCCGATCAACCAACATATCCCCCCCCCGATCACCCTACATGCCCCCTCCCGATCACCCTACATATCCCCTCCCGATCACCCTACATATCCCCTCCCAATCACCCTATATATCCCCTCCCGATCACGCTACATATCTCGCTCCCTTTCGGAGCTCGGCTCATTGGTCCACAGTTGTAGTACGATGTAATAACTAAACAGAATTATGTCAGAAATATCATTTGAATGGGGTAGTGATCATTTCATGGTTACAAATAGTTATAACATTGAAACTGAACAAAACTGTTTACATTTTGTTGTTTTATGTACATGGACATGTTTGAAACCCATGTGTGGTATAGGAGCACATAAAACTAGTTGCCTGAGTCATGTGTGTTTCCGAGAACCAGACCCTACCAAAACCAAGGGCAGTATCTAATTTGTTGTTCAGTTTTAGAAACATTAATATGGCAGTATCTAATTTGTTGTTCAGTTTTAGAAACATTAATATGGCAATATCTAATTTGTTGTTCAGTTTTAGAAACATTAATATGGCAATATCTAATTTGTTGTTCAGTTTTAGAAACATTAATATGGCAATATCTAATTTGTTGTTCAGTTTTTGAAAAATTAATATGGCAATATCTAATTTGTTGTTCAGTTTTTGAAACATTAATATGGCAGTATCTAATTTGTTGTTCAGTTTTAGAAACATTAATATGGCAGTATCTAATTTGTTGTTCAGTTTTAGAAACATTAATATGGCAGTATCTAATTTGTTGTTCAGTTTTAGAAACATTAATATGGCAATATCTAATTTGTTGTTCAGTTTTTGAAACATTAATATGGCAATATCTAATTTGTTGTTCAGTTTTAGAAACATTAATATGGCAGTATCTAATTTGTTGTTCAGTTTTAGAAACATTAATATGGCAATATCTAATTTGTTGTTCAGTTTTAGAAACATTAATATGGCAGTATCTAATTTGTTGTTCAGTTTTAGAAACATTAATATGGCAATATCTAATTTGTTGTTCAGTTTTAGAAACATTAATATGGCAGTATCTAATTTGTTGTTCAGTTTTAGAAACATTAATATGGCAATATCTAATTTGTTGTTCAGTTTTTGAAACATTAATATGGCAATATCTAATTTGTTGTTCAGTTTTAGAAACATTAATATGGCAGTATCTAATTTGTTGTTCAGTTTTAGAAACATTAATATGGCAATATCTAATTTGTTGTTCAGTTTTAGAAACATTAATATGGCAGTATCTAATTTGTTGTTCAGTTTTAGAAACATTAATATGGCAATATCTAATTTGTTGTTCAGTTTTAGAAACATTAATATGGCAGTATCTAATTTGTTGTTCAGTTTTAGAAACATTAATATGGCAATATCTAATTTGTTGTTCAGTTTTTGAAACATTAATATGGCAATATCTAATTTGTTGTTCAGTTTTAGAAACATTAATATGGCAGTATCTAATTTGTTGTTCAGTTTTAGAAACATTAATATGGCAGTATCTAATTTGTTGTTCAGTTTTAGAAACATTAATATGGCAATATCTAATTTGTTGTTCAGTTTTAGAAACATTAATATGGCAATATCTAATTTGTTGTTCAGTTTTAGAAACATTAATATGGCAATATCTAATTTGTTGTTCAGTTTTTGAAACATTAATATGGCAATATCTAATTTGTTGTTCAGTTTTAGAAACATTAATATGGCAATATCTAATTTGTTGTTCAGTTTTTGAAACATTAATATGGCAGTATCTAATTTGTTGTTCAGTTTTTGAAACATTAATATGGCAATATCTAATTTGTTGTTCAGTTTTAGAAACATTAATATGGCAGTATCTAATTTGTTGTTCAGTTTTAGAAACATTAATATGGCAGTATCTAATTTGTTGTTCAGTTTTAGAAACATTAATATGGCAGTATCTAATTTGTTGTTCAGTTTTAGAAACATTAATATGGCAGTATCTAATTTGTTGTTCAGTTTTAGAAACATTAATATGGCAGTATCTAATTTGTTGTTCAGTTTTAGAAACATTAATATGGCAATATCTAATTTGTTGTTCAGTTTTAGAAACATTAATATGGCAGTATCTAATTTGTTGTTCAGTTTTTGAAAAATTAATATGGCAGTATCTAATTTGTTGTTCAGTTTTAGAAACATTAATATGGCAGTATCTAATTTGTTGTTCAGTTTTAGAAACATTAATATGGCAGTATCTAATTTGTTGTTCAGTTTTTGAAAAATTAATATGGCAGGATCTAATTTGTTGTTCAGTTTTTGAAAAATTAATATGTAGGTGAAATTTAAAAAACATATATATAACATTTTATCTGAACCCATAGGAATGAATGTAGTTAATGTTTAAAGCCTTTCAACCCCACCTATACCCACAAAACCACAGAAGCACAGTTTTTAGGCCATAGTATTGGCACTTACTGAAAAGAGGGTCATGTTTCTAGTGAGCCCCTGCTGGTTCTTGAAGGCATAAGGGCGACGACACGTCACTCCAACCGGGCACCTCGCCGTCAGCCTACAAACAAACGGAAATCAGACACTGTTGTCAAAATAGAAGAGACATACCATCTAACGTGTGGAAAAAAACAAAAAACATATTTGTTTTTAACTTTCTAGCTCAGTTACTCTTTAATAATATTAAAAACTGAAACTAAGATTGTCCCCTACATGGAGAATATCGTCATCCTCTTAACATGATTGCTTAACTTGTAGAGCTTTTGAAAAAAATCGAGAATGGTTTTTATATATACAAACGGAAATGAATTCTTTTAAAATTATTAATATATTCCCTCCACAACAATTACTGGTACTATCTTCCATCTACAAATCGTAAACACACCCTAAATATAACAAGGAAGGAAGGAAGGAAATGTTTTATTTATCAACGCACTCAACACATTTTATTTACAGTTATTTGGCGTCAGACATATGGTTAAGGACCACACGGATATTGAGAGAGGAAACCCGCTGTCGCCACTTCATGGGCTACTCTTTTTCGATTAGCAGCAAGGGATCTTTATATGCACCATCCCATAAACAGGATAGCACATACCACGGCCTTTGATGTACCAATCGTGGCTGGAGCAAGAAATAGCGCAGTGGGCCCACTGACGGGGATCGATCCCAAACCGACCGCGCATCAAGTGAGCGCTGTACCACTGGACTACGCCTCGCCCCTAAATATAACAATAGATATTTAAGATAACAATGGATATATATGTATCTGTGACATGCTTATATGTATTCACCACAACAGTACAGGAACAGTCAGAATAAGCCACAGCTGTATGTTGTGCACAGATTTTCTAAAGTAGATTGACTTACATCTCTTCTGTCCACGCCACAAACGGCATTGTTAACTTGTCAACAAATGATCCAAAGCCGAGTTTTGCGTCTTTGGTTATTTCAGACATACTCTTAGCTAAAATACAAAAACATATATACTTTATTATTTATTAAACTTAAACGTCCATGTGTAGACAAGAGTCCAATACATAATGTATCACTGTAAGTATGAAGCGAAATAACGTTTGACAAAAAGTAATGAAAATACCGTCTACAGAAGAAGAACTGGTCAAACTCCGTCTACAGGAGGACTGCCATAGCACTGACTACTACAGGCTCCGAAAACCTCAGGATGCGCACAGATAAATAAACAGAACACTGTTTCAAGTAAGGAATTTTAACTGTACCCACGATTTAGAGGTAGAAACTATTAATTGTGAACAGTCAGGGGCGGATCCAAGGTTTTGTTAAGCGGGGGATCAATTTTTTTTTTAATACGGGCAATTTCAGTTTGTCGAAGGTAAATGTGCAAAGCTTTCAAAGGGAGCGAGATCTGTCGGGAGATTCGGGGGAATGCTCACCAGAACTGTTTGAAATAAACATGCTCAGACACGCGCTTTCTGTACCATTTAGTGTTGTATATTATATGGATGATCACTTTTTAAAAAGTAATTAAAAGAGGAACTTCAAAAGCACGGAGGACCGCTGTGACCCTACCCCTCAATCAACCAACAATAGTGTTAAAAAAAAGAAAAAAAGATAAGTATTAAAAGACAGCGTTATGCTAGGTTCCGACTGTCAATTGTCACGACGACGTTGGCCAACTCGACGGTTGCGTTGTTAGTTCCCCAACTCCTGTCTTACAAACTGGTGCGCTCAGATTAACAACAACTGATCGGTCACAGAAGCTGTATACGACAAAAATCGAGTTGTGAGAACGCTCAGACTAGCAACTGGACAGTCGTAGAAGTCGTGAGAGCAGAAAGTAGGCCAACTCTGTCGTGACAGTTGAAAGTGTGAGTCTAGCACTAGTTACTGACACATGGCTTTGCCGAGCCTGACGAGCCAGGCTTTAGCATTCCTCTCGCGGATCATGGAGTAGGACATGTCGAGCAGGAAGTACAGGTCCACGGGGTAGTTCTCCGCCTGGCGGAACTGCAGCTGCAGCGTCACAGGCTGGTCTGAGGGAAACAAAGAAAGGAATGTGTTATTTAACAGCGCACTCATCACATTTAACTATGGTTATATGGCATCGGACATATGGTTAAGTTGAAGTTAAAGTTTGTTTTGTTTAACGACACCACTAGAGCACATTGATTAATTAATCATCAGCTATTGAATGTTAAACATTTGATAATTTCAGACTCGTAGTCATCAGAGAAAAGCTGTTACATTTTTCCTAATGCAGCAAGGGCTCTTTTATACGCATTATCCCACAGACTGAAACAAAATAGTCCTGTTTTTGTTATATACCAGTTCCTAGACCGACTGCATATATGAGGCGAGTGCTTGACCACTGGGTTAAGTCCCACCGACGAACACCAAATAAAAAAAAAACACGAACATGTACAAAACAATATTAAAACAGCAGTTTCCTAAAAAAAAAGGAAAAACAAAAGAGTCAATATTATACAGACAAAATGACCACTTAACATCTTTTTACTTTCAACAGTGTTATTTTTCTTTGTTTTTAATTAGTTGTTTTAAGAAGATAATTTTAAGATAGAAAACTTAGACTTTTCTTTTTAAAAAGAAGTATTTCAACAGACATGAATCTATTTCAACAGACATGAATCTATTTCAACAGACATGAATCCATCTCAACAGACATTAATCTATTTCAACAGACATGAATCTATTTCAATAGACATGAATCCATCTCAACAGACATGAATCCATCTCAACAGACAGGAATCTATTTCAACAGACATATATCTATTTCAACATATATGAATCCATCTCAACAGACATGAATCCATCTCAACAGACATGAATCCATCTCAACAGACATTAATCTATTCCAAGACGTGAATCTCTTTCAACAGACATTTATCTATTTCAACAGACATGAATCCATTTAAACAGACATGAATCCATCTCAACAGACATCAAGGAAAGGAAAGAAACGTTTTATTTAACGACGCATTTAACAAAACATTTTACGGTTATATGGCGTCAGACATATGGGTAAGGACCACACATATATTGAGAGAGGAAACCCGCTGTCGCCACTTCATGGGCTACTCTTTTCGATTAGCAGCAAAGGATATTTTATATGCACCATCCTACAGACAGGGTAGAACATACCACGGCCTTTGATATACCAGTCGTGGTGCACTGGCTGAAACGAGAAATAGCCCAATGGGCCCATCGATGGGGATCAATGCCAGACCGACCGCGCATCGAGCGGGTGCTGTGCCACTGGGCTATGTCCCGTCCCCAACAGACATGAATTTATATCAACAGACATGAACATATTTTAACAGACATAAACATATTTCACTGGACATGAATTTATTTCAACAGACACAAATCTATTTCAACAGACATGAATCTATTTCACTAGACATGAATCTATTTCAAAAGACATGAATCCACCTCAACAGACATGCATCCATCTCAACAGACATGAATCCATTTCAACAAACATGAATCCATCTCAACAGACATGAATCCATTTCAACAGACACAAATCTATTTCAACAGACATGAATCTATTTCACTAGACATGAATCTATTTCAACAGACATGAATCCATCTCATCAGACATGAATCCATCTCAACAGACATGAATCCATCTCAACAGACATGAATCTATTTCAACAGACATGAATCCATCTCAACAGACACGAATCCACCTCAACAGACATGGATCCATCTCAACAGACATGAATCTATTTCAACAGACATGAATCTATTATCAACAGACATGAATCCATCTCAACAGACATAAATCCATTTGAACAGACATGAATCCATCTCAACAGACATAAATCGCTGTCACCGGTACTCACTTGGTCTCACTCTCAGTGTGATGTTCTGTGGCTGGACTTGAATGGCCTCCTCCAGAACACCTCCACCTCTCACATCGTCATCCTAAACAATACAAATACTCATTGTAGTCTGTTCAGCATTAGTAATTTTTATTTCTGAAATGAGCAACTTGACCCCCAATTGTTTCTGATTCACCTTAATGGTGAGGGGTGGTAGTATTTATATCCGTGGTGTATATGTCAATTGATACGCTGCAGATAGGAGTTTTAGCCACATATTGTCGTCTATAGGATTTGATTTGGTGGCTTACACCCTAAATTAATGTTAAATCATTAAGTTTAAGAAAATGTGACAATATCGACACCTTACAGCGGAACAATATGTATTTTATTTTCGCCATATTTAAAGAAAAATTACGAAAATATCAACTGGTCCTTATTTAATTGTGTCGAGTATATGGTGGGTATGTTGAGTGTTATGTAAGTGTAGAGCGGTGGTCTTACTGTTACAACACACTATATCACGAAGGGCTTTTAAAAATAACACATTTTGCGTTACACAATTGTTGACGGGTTCCAACAACAGACTTAACTGAAGTAAGCTTATAGCGATAACAGATATTAGTTCGTTAAATTTACAAAGTAACAGTAGCTGTAACAAAAGTGCAACTTAAACATTATGTTAAGTTGCCTATACAGTGGTAAATCAGTTTGTTGTTATTATCAATGATAACAACATAACTGTCAAAGATTAAGTATCTGTGATATACGTTTTGAATTAAAGCTTGTTAAAGGTGTTTATTTGACCAAAACGCTTTATCACCATTAAATGGTCTGTCTTTAAGTACGTGTTAATGTATATCCATTAAGGAGGTGGCTGTCCACTCCTCCAAAATACAAAAAAGTCCTTTTTGAAAAGCTGGAAATTACGGGACAATATTACAAAATCTCAAGTAATCAAAACTTTGTTCACATGATATTCACCCATAGTCTGTCATATCCTACACATTTTTATTTTTGTAAATAATTTCAGTTTGGTTTCACATAAGAAGAAAAGTAAAAATGTTTTGTAAATTATTTTCTTTCTTTTTTTTTACTATTTTCGTGTATAATTTAGAAAACAATCGATTCAGAAATAAACAACTTGTAGTAAATTTCATAATATGAAAAATGGCGTTCCCACAGAAGTATACGTAACCGATTGTTTCATAATATACGAATTATACTTGCATAGCAAATACAGTTATGATGATCCTGAAGTGTATCACTTTTAATTGTAGAGTGCATCGCGTAACTGACTGGCAGTTCACGTAACCAACAAGCGAACAGAACGAAGGTTCGCGTGAAATGTGTCCTGTATACCATGTTACTATGCCCCGATTTTTTAAAATTACTTTTTTATCTCTTTTTTTTTTTTTTACACATCACCAGTTATTTTAGACTACCCACCCCAGGCATTATTAGCAGTATACTTATTCAAAACGTCTTATAACATCAAACGTATCTATGTCTCATAAAGCTTTAACTCAACAATGACATGCAAAACTGACCACGGTTAATTAGGTTTGTGCAATTTATGTTCATATAACAGTCTTTTGTTACCGGCACGGCAAGATAGTATATTCTAACGCTAAAGCGCTACATCATACAGAATTACCAATACAAACGCCTAAAGCGCCTCTGGGAAAGTATCAGTTAATTACTTCGCCGTGAGAAAACGATACTTAGTCTCATTGTTATATTGAAATCGAGTGGTTTCTCTCAGGGCTCACGTACCCGCTCGATCTTGACGGCGAAGTCCGGTGACTGCAGATCAGCATCTTGGCATATCCCCGTCGCCACAAACAGATCCTTCAGGTCACACCGTGACTGGTGGCTCTCGAAATTCTGAAACAGTTTACAATAGTTCTCAATAGTTTTAAACAGTTTACAATATGTCTCAATAGTTTTAAACAATTTACAATAGTTCTCAATAGTTTTAAACAGTTTACAATAGTTCTCAATAGTTAAAAACAGTTTACAATAGTTCTCAATAGTTATAAACAGTTTACAATAGTTCTCAATAGTTTTAAACAGTTTACAATAGTTTATATTAATTTGTAATAGTTTACAATAGTTTACAGTCCTTTGTAATAGTTTACAGTACATGTACTTAGTTTACCGTTGTTTGTAATAGTTTACAATAGTTCTCAATAGTTTAAAACAGTTTGGAATAGTTTATATATAATAATGTTTAACAGTTTACAATGGTTTACCGTTGTTTGTAAGCTGACCGTCCTTTGTATTAGTTTACAACAGTTTACAATAATTTAGAACATTTTACAGTTCACAACAGCTTATACTAATTTACAATACTTTGCAACAGTTTACAACAATTTACAAGTTACAATAGTTTGAAACACTTTCAATAGTTTATAATACATTAGTTTATAATAGTTTTATTAAACAGTTTGCAATAAGCCCCCCCCCCCCCCCATCTTGATTAGACATCCCATATGACCCATATAGATTGCACATAACACTACAGTGTCCGGAAAACGTGTCTCTGGGCATCTCTATTTCTAACTTTTAAGGGAAGCATATTCCCTCCCGATCACCCTACATATCCCCTCCCGATCACCCTACATATCCCCTCCCGATCACCCTACATCTCTCCTCCCGATCACGCTATATATCCCCTCCCGATCACCCTACATCTCTCCTCCCAATCACCCTATATATCCCCTCCCGATCACCCTACATATCCCCTCCCGATCACCCTACATATCCCCTCCCGATCACCCTAGATATCTCGTCCCGATCACCCTACATATCTCCTCCCGATCACCCTATATATCCCCTCCCAATCACCTTCACCCTATATATCCCCTCCCGATCACCCTACATATCCCCTCCTGATCACGCTACATATCTTTCTCCCTTTCAGAGCTCGGCTCATTGGTCCATAGCTGTAGTACGATATAAAACAGAATTATGTCAGAAACATCATTTGAATGGGGTGGTGATCATTTTAAGGGAAGCATACCCCCCTCGCGATCCCCCTACATATCTCGCTCCCTTTTGGAGATCGGCTCATTGCCCTTTTTAGAACTTTATGACCCCTCCCCTTCACAAAATTCTGAATCCGCTCCTCAGATTATCGCCGAAACAGACGCTTATAAAATTTAGCATAACAAGAACTGGTGCCTCATATCTCCTCCCTTGAATCCGCCCTTGGACAACCAGACAATGTTAGACTGCAATACGTACATCCGAGGCGCACCAGGCGCACACGCTGGACGTCCGAATACATTCCCCACACGTCTGCGCGTTCGTGCATGGATTGCTCTCCTGTTTGGACGCTGAAATACAAACACCACTGACTTGATAACATGATGCTAACTCCGGGAATAAACACTCGGAAAACACGTTGAGATGCTGCAATACACCACAATACAAATAAAACATATATGCGGAAAACTAAATCGAATTATTCGTAGGTCGTTGCATATAGAAGTGTTGTTGATAAGTGGCCGCAGTATTGGCCATTTTGTTACAGACTCTTTCCATAAATTAAGTAAAACATTGGTTGTTATCTACTTAAAGTTATATACTGACAGCTTCCAGCCAAAATTATTTATTGACCTTTGGTTTCGTAATATAAACATTATACCTTCAACTATTAAAATCAAATATAATTTATTAATAGAAAAAAAGGAAAATCTTTAAACGATGAATAGAAGTGGATAGGTTCAGTTCAAGCGAACAATTTGTATTGTTATGCCAGGTGGATGTTGCCGACAAGTTTGCTGTCTTTGTGCAACTCACGATGTCTCTTATCTAGCTGAGACAGTCAACGTGCCAGATTTTATGGATTCTCCGATTCCATAAGGCAGGAACCTAGTTGTACTAAACGAGACTTTTTACACGGCGTGAAAGCAAAAGGAAGGAAGGAAATGATTTATTTAACGACGCACTCAACACATTTTATTTACGGTTATATGGCGTCAGGCATATAGTTAAGGACCACACAGATATAGAGAGGAAACCCGCTGTCACCACTTCATGGGCTACTCTTTTCGATTAGTAGCAAGGGATCTTTTATATGCACCATCCCACAGACAGGATAACACATGCCACAGCCTTTGATATACCAGTCGTGGTGCACTGGTTGGAGCGAGAAATAGCCCAATGGGCCCACTGACGGGCATCGATCCCAAACCGACCGAACATCAAGCGAACGCTTTACCACTAGGCTAGGTCCCGCCCCTTTGCGAAAGCAGATTAATGTTTCAACATTCCCAGGCTATTTACGCAAAGATTATATACACGGTCGATTCATTTTTATTTATTTATTATAAGTAAATGTAAAAAAAAGAAAGAGAAAAAAGCACTTCTCCATTGAGCTCAATACATGAACATAATATTAAATAAAATAAAACTACTGAAAACGTAATTCAATTTAATTGAGTACAGAAAATATTTTTGTAATTTTTCTTTATATACAATACGAAACAACTTCACCTTGTGCACTATTTTTGCATGCATCACTGCGAATCACTAATCACAATTTACTTAAACAACCTTTAACCGGCCTCGGTGGCGTCGTGGTTAGGCCATTGGTCTACAGGCTGATAGGTAATGGGTTCGGATCCCAGTCGAGGCATGGGATTTTTAATCCAGATACAGACTCCAAACCCTGAGTGAGTGCTCTGCAAGGCTCAATGGGTAGGTGTAAACCACTTGCACCGACCAGTGATCCATAACTGGTTCAACAAAGGCCATGGTTTGTGCTATCCTGCCTGTGGGAAGCGCAAATAAAAGATCTCTTGCTGCCTGTCGTAAAAGAGTAGCCTATGTGGCGACAGCGGGTTTCCTCTCAAAATCTGTGTGGTCCTTAACCATATGTCTGACGCCATATAACCGTAAATAAAATGTGTTGAGTGCGTCGTTAAATTTTTTTTTTTTTTTTAAAAAACCTTTAGAAATCATATGTAATCAAAACTTGTTAACATATTATAACACAAGCAAAAACTTTTCAAAACGTCTATTGCTTCTTAATTAATTTTGTTGAGTATATCAGTGGCGGATCCATTGGGGGGGGGACAGTGACATGAGGTGGAATGCCAAAAGAACTTTGGGGTATTTAGGAGGGGGATCGTAAAAAAAGAAAAGAAAATTAATATATAATAAAATTATAACTATCGCAAAATTTAGGGGGGCCCGGGCCCCTGCCTCCCTTGATCCGCCTCTGTATATGTGCGTTCACGTAACACTACCATTATTAAAGTAAAGAAGTCGTGTTTAACTGTATACTGACCTTGTTGATCGGTGTGATGCACGAACAGAATAAACAATATAAAGGCCAGACATACACGAAACATGCTGAACATCTGAAAGAGAACATAAAAATGTATTAGTAAAATATATATACTTTTTTTTATATTCTAGTATATTGTATATCTTATGTTCGCAACAGGATAGTATTTATACATAAAGCATGGCCAATTAATTACTCAAGTTGGTTTTAGCAACAAACGCGTGACGATACCTAGATATGTTTTATTGTAGCTCTAAAATGAAGGAAGCTCAGCATGGTTGCACAAACCAATTAAATCATAGATGCAGGCATACGTGAGGTCATGACCCCGTGGATCCATATATTTAATTTATCATCTTATTGTTAGGCCACTGCATGGGGTATATTGCAATCGCTTCTCAAATTACGTTTTATGTGTCAGATCAGAATTTCCGTACAGGTGTAAATTTCTGTCCGTCTCTTTGGGTAACCCCCATTTCACCTGTGTCTGATGTTGTATTTTTTTGCATTTGTACAGGTGTAAATTTCTATCCCTTTGTATGGATAATTCCCAGTTCACCTGTGTCTGATGTTGAGGTTTTTGCATTTGTACAGGTGTAAATTTCTATCCATCTGTTTGGGTAATCCACATTTTACCTATGTCTGATGTTATGGGGTTTTTTGTTGTGTTTCTGCATGATACTTTTGATAGCAGTTCTCTTAACAATCTGGACTTAATAATTACTATCAACACCACTAAAACAAGTGGGATGTTCCTCTTTGACAGTGATGGGCGAATCCTCGGAGACAGCGTTACCTGCAATAACCTGTAATTGGTGCCAACACGGCGATAGTAACAAAAGCTGGGCACACAGATGAAAAGAGATGCTATTGGTAATGACAACTCTCCGCTCTGTTAGTCCAGGTGTTTAATTTAGTCCCCCATTGTCCTATAATAGACCGGGGGAACTGTCAATAAACACATCTCCGCCAAACCCACGGACCGGACTTTGATGTTGAGTACATTACATCCGTCAGGCCTTCTCTGGGCGTGTTCGGGGGGGGGGGGGGGGGGGGGGGGGGGGCGTTGTCTCTGTTACACCTCTCTCGCCCTGTTCACCGTCCTTTACTCTCAGGAAGGCACCAGACCATAGGATTGCCTTATTCACGAGAAGATCTGTTGTTAAATAGAGAATTCACGGAACACAGATAACAACAATTTGTCGTCAGCCTGTCAAAGTGTTGTCTACTCAGCTGTAACTGACCAGCCAGGTGTAACCGATCCGAGTTCACGCGCTGGCCAATACTAGTAAATCAGATATATTTCTGCCATGAAATGGAACTTATGGAGGGAAAAACCAAACATTTATACTTATACAAAATACAACAATGCAGGTTTTACATGAAGGACCATATTGAATGGCATTCAAGATGGCAGAAGAATCAAATACAATCAAAAATCCATTGGCATTCCCATAATAAAAACATTAGCATATTTGTTCACTTAAAGGAATTAATTTACGAGCGGTCAGTTGGTGGTGTGGTTGTACACAATGCGCACCAATGGAGCATTCAGACCAGCTAGGAAGGTGATAGCCTTGTCGGTATTTTTATCATTGTCAGAAGAATCTAAACCACCATCTTGCAGCATATCTCAGTATTGAACAGTTTTAAACGAGATGAAAATTTAACCAGGGACACAAATAGGGACGGAAAGGCAAAAGTTCAGTGGTGTGGCTCCTTTCAATTAAAGAACACCTGAAAACACACGGGGGTGAGGATGGTGGGTTGGGGGGGGGGGGGGGGGTCAGTCAGTTTCGCTCATCACCGTTCATTTAAAAACAAATTTAAAATATGGTTTGTTTAACAACAACACTAGAGCACATTAATTTATTAAACATCGGCTAACATTGGATATCAGACATTTGGTAATTTTGACATAGTCTCAGAGAGGAGGGAAATGAAGGAAATGTTTTATTTAACGACGCACTCAACACATTTTATTTACCGTTATATGGCGTCAGACATATGGTTAAGGACCACACAGATATTGAGGGAGGAAACCCGATGTCGCCACTTCATGGGCTACTCTTTTCGATTAGCAGCAACGGATCTTTTATATGCACCATCCCATAGACAGGATAACACACACCACGGCCTTTGATGTACCAGTCGTGGTGCACTGGCTGGAGCGAGAAATATCCCAATGGGCCCACTGACTGGAATGGGTATTTTAATCTATGCACAAGGTGAGACGTAAATAATTTGTGTCGGTATACCAAGAATCCGGAAATCACACTTTCTATAAGACAGCGTTTTACAGGTGTGTTCTACACATTTATAATATATGTTAGTGTACTTTGGTATAACATAGGTACCTCTTTTTTTAAAATGAACCCTCAACCCACACCATAAACATCTGCCTCCGTTCTTGTAACTACTACGTGCATAGGACAGTCACTCAATTTACGTGCAAATATGAAATTAATTTTCAGGCACATTCATCCCAGGCGCAATTTCTGCCATCGCTAGTGACTGGTACAGGACGAACACCAGCTTCATGTGGTGAATGTTTTTATGTATGAGGCGGACGACAGACTCGTCAGCTCGCCGACAAGCTATTTAAATTATGCGCGACCTGTGCTCCGCGCTTTATGACATACATTAGTTAAGGACGTAAAGTGGACTCCAAATACAGTTAATGGTTTTTCACAGGTATTTTTATTATGGCCGTGGAGTGTCCGCGTTAGTCAGCTACAATCAATAATTGCTAATCATCCTTGAAATAGCGGGAAGTAGCCCAGTGGTATAGCCCTCGCCTGATGTTTGACGAATCGTGGTGCAGCACTCGCCTGAAGTTAGATTTTACATAACATTAGGCCCCCTATGTCACTCCTATCGGCTCCTCCCTGTCACAAACAGAACTCAATGGCGAAGTCAGAGGTTGTGCCCACGACAAGCGTGTTGAACAGTTCTCTGGTGAAAGCATGCCAAAAATTACTCACACCCACAGTCCTATCGGCTATTTGATGTGAAACAGTTGGTAATTATTACACGCAGTGTTCAGAGCAAACCCTCTACATTTGTCCATTAGCAGCAATGCACTTTCCCAGAGACAGAACAGCACATACCACGGGCTTTGATATACCAGAAGTGGAAACTGGTTGGGGTGGGGAAAACCACAGATAATATAATTGGTCTACCGAGGGGATTCGATCCTTCGACCTAATAGTATCTCAGTCGGGCGCTCCAAATACCGACTGAGATTGACCCCGCTCCCTCCTTTAAACATAGATGCCTTACATATTAGTTAAAGTGACTAGAGTACATAATAAGAGTTTATAATTATAATATACTGCGAGAAATAAAATAAGGGAGCACTTGGTATTGTAAACCATTTTCTAGTAACTATTTGTTCTAGTAACTATATGAGATGTGAGACTAAATGTTAATAGTCATAAGCGTACGAGCCCGGGGAGCAGGGGTATGCCCTCCCCCACCCCCTCCGTCCACTGCTGAAACAAATCCTTGAATTCGGGCAAAAACGATGGATACATTCAGGAAAAATTAACTGACCTGAAACCTTTTCACCATGTATTTCCATCATTTTACTCACAATATTAGTTTTTAATCCATGTTTTTAAAAAAAATGCGCAGTAATTTGTTTTGCAACCCTATACAGCCGTTTGGCAGTAACCATTGAATAAATGTTGTTATTCAGATTCGGACATTTTCCTTTAATTTGGGCAAAAATCAGCCTGCCCTCCTACAAAAATGGGAGCCCGTACGCCCTATGTTAGTAACACGGTTAACTTCTTAGACTATACTATGGGTGATAGTTTTGGATGCAGTCACTCTTTCCTGTTACCCACTGGACTGTTTCTCGCTCTAGCCAGTGCACGACGACTGGTATATCAAAGGCCGTGGTATGTGTTATCCTGTATGTGGGATGGTGCATATAAAAGATCCCTTGCTGCTAATCGAAGAGAGTAGCCCATGAGGTCGCAAGAGCGGGTTTCCTCCAATATATGTGTGGTTCTTAACCATATGTCCGATGCCATATAATCGTAAATAAAATGTGTTGCGTGCGTCGTTAAATAAACAATTTCCTTCCTATGGGTGATAGTTTTGGATGCAGTCACTCTTTCCTGTTGGTGTTGGTGTGGTCTTTTATTTCTTTCCATGAGTAATATCTATACTAAGACAAACACGTTTAGCAATTTAGTATTATTATATTGTACACTAAAATACAAGCTACATTCAGTGACGTGACAGTTACGCATTTCATCTTGTATGGAAAATCTCCTGTTACTTTTAAAATAAATGATGTTGAGATGTTAAGTTGGTGGTTAGTTCAAAACACCGGACCGAGTCGTATGAGCCAGAGAATGAGATCGGAAGTATGAAAAATCGAAGTTCCGTTTTAAATATCATTTTATTAAATCGTAAACACCACCACCTGGCATACGCTTTGTACGACCGTGAAAGTGTCGAAAACATACTGATGGTGCATCAATCCCAGTGTCTGATTAGACCTTGAAATTAAAAATAATAAAAAAGGTATTCAAGCAGATTTACCAAATTGCTAAACTGTTTTCTCTTTGTATACAAACGAAAGCACACGCCTCTGGTTGACAAAGAGCAGCGCGTATATCGTGACTATGGTATAGCTAGCCACACACAAAGTGGGCGCTCCGACCTGGCTGTCACAACCACGATAATGTGCAGCACAAACTCACAGATAGACCAAAGGGCAAGGAATTCCTCCCCTCGGAAACCTCTCTCATTGGGAACAGTCGGCTAACAAGTCACAACAGCTGTATCGAACCTGCAACTATTTTAGCACGTTTTTCTAACAGACAATCTGGAACGATTCCTAGTTGGTGTGTTTTCTGACACGAACGATACACATGCGGTGCATGCAGGAGAACAGAAACACGTGTGGTAAACGCAGAACAAATAAACACGTGTCCATTGTGTTGTAAAAGCAGAACGATCCAGCACGTGTGCGATTCGCTATGATCAATAATTATTATACATTTCACTCAAAAAAAGAAAAAGAAGAAAAGTAAAAAAAAAAAAAGTAGCCACAATAATTTCGGCAATTAGAAAACATTTACATAATGTAACATGCATTATTCATTCTTCAAAACGGTTCTCCAATCGTAATTTTTCGTTTAATAGAAGATAACAAACGGTTACTTTCCAGTCGATAATTATAGTCGTACAGATTGTGTAAATCGTAAAATGAATATGATAAACTGCATTCTACTGAAAGTACTGAAACCCCGGCCTAATTAAACTTAAAACAGCATAGTGTGTTTTGTCGGTGGTAGTGGTGCTGGTGCTGACGTAGTTTTACATTTAAAAGATGTTAATCACCATCGAGAGTCGCTTTAACCCGAATAACATAAAACATCCCACAGTTCCATTATTGGGCACGGTTCCAGGTAATGACGATGATGAATTTGGTTGTCAGTTCTATAATGAAGCCCGTGTTAACGATACTGTAAACCCCGACTTTATCTCAGAAATCTAAAAACCATATCCTACAACCATTATCACAGCACCGAGGCCCGTTCTGAGAAAAGAATGTCAAACGCTTTAATCTGACGTAAAGCAAAGCGTGTTATTAAAATAAAAAACTGACTTCCCTCACTGGCAAAACACCGGCAGTGTAACTGTATATTCGTTTGTGAAATAACCGAAAACACGTGTTAAAAGGAAACTCCTAATAAGAAAATGTTCCATATAAGTGTTACACTCCTGTAGTGCAAGGGGATGAAGCGAAATCTTTAGAAATAATTGACCATCTGTACAAGCCTGGAACTACTTTACGAAGCACCTTTTTCTTAAACACGCGAGTTTAAGCATTGTAAATATATGTACACAATCGTGTAAGACAAAAACAGCCTCTGTAAATTCGGCTTCCTGCTTTTGTCTTATACGCGTTGTCTAAATTAATTTATATTGCATGAACACTCGAGTTTAAAAACAAAAAGGCTCCGAAAATTCGGCTTAATGTACCTTGTAATGAGTTTAATCAATATTGGGAAAGGAAACCATGGGCGTACATAGGATTTTGAAAAGGGGGGGTTCCAAAATAGATGGCAGAGATATTGGGCATATATTTCTATGTTGAGTAAATATAATAATGTCAGATATCAATGTCAGATATATTAAATTATAAAAAAAGCGATTTCGGGGGGGGGGGGGTTCGGTCGAACGCATCGAACCCCCCCCCCCCCCCCCCCCCCCCCCCCCAATGTACGCCCATGGAAAAGACACTCGATTTGTTTAACACCTCAGCACAGTTTAAATTACGGCAATTTGGTGTGTAACATGATTATTTTGACACTTATATAAAAATCAGTATGACAGCACGAACATGGGTTAAATCAGTCGTGTCTCATACATTAACATTCTGTCTGTGTTCTGATAACTCTATTCCCCAGCTACAGACTACTGATGATGACATATGGTAATGGATCTCCTATATCCATTTGCTCCTAAGTTGCTCATAACGATGAATTATTGACTTTTTTTTCAGTGAATATCACCGCGACCTTCTGTTAGAGAGTTCACGGGATCTGTTGTAGAAATTCCCCCAAAACGGAAAACAGATTTTGATCCCGTAAAGCGTTTCATGTTGAATCCTCGTCCTGTCCATTTGCCTCATTGCCATGCGCCGAGAGTCGACGTCCGAACAAATGGGAATTGTAATCCTCTGACCTATGCCTGGTCTGCTAGCTGAACAAACACGGCCAGGAGAGGCACTAGGCGAGATTGTTTACAATCAGCGGGACGACACTAAAAAAACGATAATACGTTTTCCATTGCCATTGCCTATCGTTTTGCAGCCAGTGTGTTGTATCAAGGACGTGTTGAAGCAGTCAGTACTCGATATGTCTCGTGGCAGTAAGCTCGTGACGATTAATATGATTGAATATTGGACAATTCTAGAAACACGACCCGTCTGCCACTAATCGCAGTCATTTCCTCCTGAACCAGGCCAAGGATTGAATGCCCTAGTACAACTGACTTAATTAGAGACATGTCGTATATGTAGCGCCATGATCGAAAACAAAGCAAGTGCACCAGGATTGGTATATCAACGGCCATGGTATGTGCTATCCTGTCTGTAGGATGGTGCATATAAAAGATACCTTGCTACTAATGAAACAGTGTAGCGGGTTTCCTCTCTGTGACTGTGTCAAAAATGACCACATGTTTGACATCCAATAGCCTATGATTAATAAATCAATGTGCTCTAGTAGTGTTGTTAAACAAAATAAACTTGTTTTTAATCTAAAACAATTTGTAGCCCCTATATGCCAACCCAGTTCTATCCGCCTTCATAAGCATGTTTACTCATTTCTAATTTTATTCAACAGTAATAAATTAAAAAAACGAAAAAAAAAAAAAAAAAAAACATTTTTCCTGGGTCATATAAACCCCCTGTCCCCTTTTCCCCGGATTGGGGCAGGTATATGTAATAGGGTATATAAATGTACGAGATGGGGTTGGGGGGGGGGGGGGGGGGCAGGTGACAACTGTCCCTAGTACTGGTAATAATCAAATTCGGGCAAAAACAATAGATATATTCGGGAATAATGTGCCAACCTGAAGCCTTT
This sequence comes from Gigantopelta aegis, assembly GCF_016097555.1. Taxonomy (NCBI): domain Eukaryota; kingdom Metazoa; phylum Mollusca; class Gastropoda; order Neomphalida; family Peltospiridae; genus Gigantopelta; species Gigantopelta aegis. Next base: position 8,637,221 of record NC_054707.1, read on the forward strand.
TTACCATGTATTTCCATCATTCTACCTCAAAATTAGTTGTAATCCATATAAAATTGCGTAGTGATTCGTTTGCAACCCTATATAGGTGTTTGGCAGTAATGCTAATATGAAATGTTGTTAACCAGATTCGGGCATTTTTGTTAATTCGGGAATTTTCGTTTTAATTCGGACATTTTCGTTTTAATTCGGGCAAAGATCAGCCTGCCCCCCCCCCCCCCCCCCTACAAAAATGGAAGCCCGTACGCCTATGATAGGGTATCTGCGAAAACAATTTCTCCTGTCTATACTACGTACACAACTCCTATCTCTAAAGCAGCAAGAGATCTTCAATATGCACTATATCATTATATCATAGACAAGAGAATACACAGCCTTTGATATACCCGGGGGGGGGGGGGGGGGGGGGGAGCGGGACGTAGCCCAGTGGTAAGGCGTTCGAGGCGCGGTCGGTCTTGGATCAATCACCGTCGGTGGACCCATTGAGCTATTTCTCGTTCCAGCCAGTGCTCCACAACTGACGCCATATAACCGCCCCTGCGTGTGCTGTAACCTCACCGTGGTGCAGGGGTGTAACATTCTCTTTGAGAATGGCCAATACAGCACAAATGGAAGTTTAGAGTAAAATTCGGTGTCCGTAAAATTCTGTGATATTTGTATTTGTATTTTTGGTACAGTTCTTTACACTGTTTTTGTTTAAACATTGAATTTTTATATTGATGTTGATCATCACTTTATTTATTTGAATTATCATAGTTTGACACCCAATAGCCGATGTATTTTTCGTGCTGGGGTGTCGTTAAACATTCATTCATTCATTCATTCATTCCATATAACCGAAAATAAAATATGTTGAGTGCGTCGTTAAATAAAACATTTCCTTCCTTCCATGGTATACCAGATTGAGACACCACTGGCGGATCCAGAGTGGTTGCAGAGGTCCCGTGACTCCCCTCCACCCGTTTGAGGTGCCTTTTTGAATGATTCTTTTAATTCATCATCCACAATATACAACACAAAATTGCTTCGAAAACACGTCGCTCATTATAATTATTTTTTTAAAAATGGGGGTGAATACCCCTAATGGCTCTTACAGATCTCGCTCTCAAACTGTCCTTTTTGGATTTTTATGACCCCCTTTACAAAATGCTGGAACCGCCCCTGTGCCGTTTGGGACAGGCAATAACACGAGTCAAAGAGGATAATCTATACTACATCAACGAATTGATTCAAATGCAGCCCAACATGAAATCTGATACCTTTGTGCAGGGCCGTACCCTCCAGGGGGGGGGGGGGCAGGGGGGACAGCTGCCCCCCCCTGAGAATCTTGTCCTTTTTTTTTTTTATATATCTCCAGTAATAGCATAGAAATGTTTAATCTTTATAGTATGTTAAAAATTATTTATAAAATTTAGTGCCCCCCCATGGATTTTGGTCAGGGTACGGCCCTGCTTTGTGTAAATTCATCTTCTGGTAACTGATAACATGGGTACTGTGAATAAAGACAGTTTTTAATTCTTCTCTTATATGTTTTACCATGCTCTCTACGCGTGAAAATGGATTCTTAACACGATACGCTTCACCTATTATGTCTATGTGTTAATTTTGTGAAAATTTTATATTACATAACGTTTCAATTAGTCCAGTCTTATTTACTATCATTGTTGTTCATACCGTGTCCATATCTTCATATCACACGTACCGATGTTTTACATATCTATTATTATTTTTTCCCCATATAAACATGTTCTTTTCCTTGCAAACATGTTCATTTCCTATCAACATGTTCTTTTCCTTACAAATGTGTTGATTTCTATAAATATCTTCTTTTCCTTACAAATGTGTTGATTTCTTTAAATATGTTCTTTTCCTTACAAATGTGTTGATTTCCTATAAACATGTTCTTTTCCTTGCAAATGTGTTAATTTCCTATAAACATGTTCTTTTTCTTACAAATGTATCGATTTCATAAAAAAACTTGTTTTTTCCCTCACACATATGTTGATTTCCAATGAAGACGTTCTTTTCCTTATAAATATGTTGATTTCCTATAAACACGTTCTTTTCCTTATAAATATGTTGATTTCCTATAAACACGTTCTTTTCCTTATAAATATGTTGATTTCCTATAAACATATTGCTGACATCGTGTCGATAGCTCCATCGCATCTCTCTAATGATGTTTCGTTATTCTGTCAGTTTCCCTTATACATAAAGATTAGCTTTAGTTTTCTCTTCTTTTTTCTTTTCTTTTTTCCCGTGTTTCCAAACAAATGTCGAAATGTTTGCTAATCGTCGATTTATTGTGGATTCGGGCTATTATTTTTTATTTAAATGTCACGAACAGCGTGTTTTGTTCAAACACGATAATTGACGGAGATTGCAGGCCGAATCAATGAACTATACTGGGATACTGGCTTCTATTTCAGATCGAGACGGTCACATAATATCTGAAAGCGAGAGAGATAGAGAGAGAGAGAGAGAGAGAGAGAGAGAGAGAGAGAGAGAGAGAGAGAGAGAGAGAGAGAGAGAGAGAGAGAGAGAGAGAGAGAGAGAGATTCCAACGATCCAGCAGTGACTGACAACCATCTAGTTTACACATCCAGCGAGTGGTATACAGTATGTAAATGTAAAGTACATACTCTAAAGAATACACATCCAGCGAGTGGTGTACAGTTCTCTAAATGTAAAGTACATACTCTAAAGAATACCACTCAACAGACTCGTGTCCCAAATCTATGTAACAAATAAAAGTGGTATCGCTGAAAAAATACTTTTTACTTGCTTTCCGTGCTAACATCCCAGGGGTCTCTGGTTAATGGTTAGTAAGAGAGAAATCAGTGTAGTGGCCATACACTAACCCCAGTGAGCAAATAAAGTCCACTCTGGACGGAAGCCGGCACTGGAGAACGAACACCGAGAGAACTGTTAAACACGCCGATTATGGACGAAATCTCTGACCGCCAGGTAGTATTGTACAAGTATGTTTCAATTTCGTTCTTATGTCTAATAAAAGGAAGGAAGGAAATGTTTTATTTAACGACGCACTCAACACATTTTATTGACGGTTATATGGCGTCAGACATATAGTTAAAGACCACACAGATATTGAGAGGAAACCCGCTGTCGCCACTTCATGGGCTACTCTTTTAGCAACAAGGAATCTTTTATATGCACCATCCCACAGACATGATAACTAGTACATACCACGGCCTTTGTTACACCAGTTGTTGAGCACTGGCTGGAACGAGAAATAGCCCAATGGGTCCACCGACTGAGATCGATCCTTAACCGACCGCGCATCAAGCGAACGCTTTACTATTGGGATACGCCCCGCCCTCTATGTCCAATAAAGGTCCAAACACGCTGTCCAGGGCACACACTTCAACTATCTCGGTTGGTAGTAGATGGTAGTAAGAACAACATTAGTAGAGGGCCTTATACCTTCCCATTTAGCCGTTAAAGCTCGCTCTGGATGGGTTTGTTTTGTTTAACGACACCACTAGAGCACATTGATTCATTAAACATTGGCTATTGCATGTTAAACATTTGTTAATTCTGACACGTAGTCAACAGAGGAAACCCGCTACATTTTTCCTCATGCAGACAGGAAAGCAAATACCACGGCCTTTGTTCAGTTGTGGTGCACTGGGTGGAAATTGGGATTCGAAGGCTGACAGTTTAAACACTATATTATCGAAGTTGCTGTACAAGTGGCAGTGTAAATTTTTAGCATGCTTTCATCACAGAAATGTTTAGCCACGCCTGCCGTGGACAAAACATCTGTCATCATCAGAGTCCTGTTCAAAACAGAACGGGTTTATTTACACAACCAACTGAATGAATGAATGTTTAACGACACCCCAGCACGAAAAATACATCGGCTATTGGATGTCAAACTATGGTAAAAGCAAAACAAATTTGATAAGCAACATCAATATAAAAATCCAACAGTTAATTACACAACCAATGCTCCTTGATTGGTGTATCAAAGTTCGTGGTAAGTGCTGTCCCATCTGTGGGGAAAATACATATAAAAAGATACCTTACTGCTGATGGAAAAATGTATCGGATTGCATGGGCGGATCCAGGAAATATTTTTAGGGGGGGACCAAAAAAGAAGGGCACATTGACTCGTCAAAAGGGCACCTTACTACAAGTTTTGATATTTACAATTAATATGAATTCCTACAGTTCTACGTCATAATATACTAGCAATAATGAAGTAAATTGGCGTCACTCGCGTTAGAACCTCAATGGGGCCCCATTGAGACTCAATAACACAGACACATATCTGCAAGCTTGCGCATATACACGAAAATCTTGATTTCATTTATCTACAATATAATTATTGTTTACTTAAAAAAAAAAAAATTCTACAAACAAAAAGGGCACTTGGACATTTTGAGGGCACTTGAACAATTTTTTTGGGGGGACGCGTCCCCCTGGTCTCCCCCCCCCCCCCCCCCCCCCCTTGGATCCGCCCATGGATTGTGTGTCAGAAATTACCAAATGTTTTACATCCAACCACCAATGATTAATAAATCAATGTGTTCAACTAAAGTAGTGTCGGAAATAGAATAAAAATGATTTTCGTCGATTATTTCTTTTATATTAAACTGACGATTAAATATTTTTTAAATATCTATTTAATGATACTCTACCTAATTTAGCATTTACTTGTTTGGACTCTCACTGATGTACAAGGTGGTGTTTACTCTTTAAACAAAACAAACCACAACAAGAATTTATTTATACAAAGTCGTAACATAATTACTTGATCAGACGAGTGTCGTTTCATTTCATTTCAAGTTATTTTCGTGCTTATATCCAATTAAGGTTCAAGCACGCTGTTCTGGACACACACCTCAGCTATCTGGGCTGGCTGTCCATGACAGTGGGTTAGTTGTTAATTGTTAGTGGTTAGTGAGAGAGAAGAGGGTGTAGTGGCCTTACACCTACCCATTGAGCCCGTAAGAACTCGCTCTGGGTGGGAGCCGGTACCGGGCTGCGAACCCTGTACGGGGCGGGACGTAGCCCAGTGGTAAAGCGCTTGCTCGATGCGCGGTTGGTCTGGGATCGATCACAGTCGGTGGGCCCATTGGGCTATTTCTCGTTCCAGCCAGTGCACCACGACTGGCATGTCAAAGGCCGTGGTATGTACTACTCTGTCTGTGGGATGGTGCATATAAAAGATCCCTTGCTGCTAATCGAAAAGAATTGCCAATGAAGTGGCGACAGCGGGTTTCCTCTCTCAATATCTGTGTGGTCCTTAGCCATATGTTTAACACCATATAACCGTAAATAAAATGTGTTGAGTGCGTCGTTAAATAAAAAAAAACTTCTTCGAACCTTGTACCTACCAACCTGTAGTCCGATGGCTTAACCACTGCGCCACCGAGGCCGGTGACGAGTGTTGTATTACACACTCGCGCTGTGAGCGTGTTGGCACACGGTGTTAAGCAACACCAATGAAACGTTAGCTGTTACACTGGCTTAGTGTGTAATATAATCACGTAACACTGATCAAACAGTTATTACCCACACTGTATTACATGGCCGGTGCCAGTATTGTACGACATGCTAAAATATTCTACGTAACACACATTACTGTCAACAAGCCAAAACAACAATATAACCAGCCCTAAGTTCAGCCAGCGAACGTTCCGCTAACGTTCGCGAACTATTAGATTGGTTTCCAACGTGGCCATTTGGTTTAACATGAAGCGCACAAACCAGTCTAGCGTAACCCTGACATTATCAATATATAAATATCTGGGGCAATAAATATATTTAAAAAACAACAAACAACAACAACAACAAAACACCCAGTCTAGCGTAAGTTCTTTTCTGCTCAGTCTGGCTGAACGCGGCCCAGACAACACAGCACCGGCCGCGATGACGTATTCAATACTATTGGTTCAACAGTTGATTCAAAGGCTGGTGAGTATTGGGGTCGCGTCCCAGTACAGGATCCACGCAGGAGTTAATTTTAATATGTAATTTTAACATATTAAAAATCCATTGCTTCTAATGGATTTTTTTTTTTTTTAGCTAATTTCCTCACTAAAACTATATGTCAAAATTACCAAATGTTTGACATCCAAATAAATAGCCGATGATTAATAAATCAATGTGCTCTAGTGGTGTCGTTAAACAAACTTCAACTTTCCATTTTACCAAGACACAACTAGTTTGATTTGTTTAACGACACCACTAGAGCACATTAATTAATCATCGGCTATTGGATGTCAAACATTTGTTAATTCTGACACGTAGTCACCAGAGGAATCCCGCTACAATTTTCCTAATGCAGCAAGGGATGTTTTATATGCACTTTCCCACAGACTTTTGACTAGTTGGAATGAGTAAAAACCTAATCAGTTGAATGGATCCACCAAGGTGGTTCGGTCCTGCGATGCCAATTACCTCAAGAGAGCACTCAACCGACTGAACTAGAAACAAAGTCCTCGTTTTATTTTTGAAATGTTCGCCTATCGGCCCATCAATACCTAACGGTCCACCTCTCACAAACGTACCGAACAATATTGTAATTAAACAATATCTTAATTAAAGTGCTATGTTAATGTGTTCAGCGAGATCTCCGACAGAATTAGACAGGACTGTGAAATGGAATAACGGTTGCATTGCACCAAATCGGAGACTTCCGTATCAAGACGTGAAATACGAAGTAAAAGCAGCTGCGGTTCTGATAGGTGGTAACACGTGGCATTGATTATTTCTGCAAATACTATTATCTATTCCAAATACATTAATATAATTTCCTTTGGTATATGCACTTACAAATGGTCAAAACAAATACAGTGTTCCATAAATTTTTTTTAAAGTGACAGATCCTAGTTTTTAAACTCTATGGCGTATTATTCACTATTTAAGCCGTTATTGATAATTGAAATCAAGACATTATTTAAATGTTATTGTTTAGATTATTCATGTCCGTACATTCAAAGTGTTTCTGGTCATCCTAGTGTTTCTAATCCCACAAAATGCTTTTTTGCCATATTTTTAAACACGATTTATTAAAAAAACACTCAGACACATTACAATGTGTAACGAGAGGACATTTTCAAATACATAATTAACATACATGACAAGACGAACGTACATCTAAGAAGTAACGGTTAGGAAGATGACAGCTCTCTGGCCTACCTTTTTAAGGGTATTTCCCTGTTTCAGCTTAACAGACTCTTGTTTCACTATGTTGTAACTTTATCCAAATAAGTACAGGTTTGTAGATTAACCAAAGTTTTCACAAGCTGAAACTTGGGTCTGAGATTTTAAAGGCGCATATTCTAGTTTCAACCTGCGAAAATGGGCACTTAAGTTTAGTTAATCTACAAACCTGTAACACATTTGGATAAAGTTACAATAGAGTAAAACAAGAGTCTGTGACTTTGACACGGTGAAATACCCTTAAAAATAGACAAACTCCGACTCCATAACCATTACTTCTCAGACGCACGTGCGTTTTTAAAAACATGAAAATTGCATTTTGTGATATTAATAACACCAGGATGACCAGAAACATTTCGGATGTACGGAATGGGATAATCTAAAGAATACGTACCCCGCGCTTGACATTTTTTAAATTAAAAATTGTTAACATTATCGACAATGGGGATTGATTTAGTTTACTAGAACCTAAAACGACCACCAGCGGTTCCATCACGACCGCGTGTCCTGGACGTGTTTACGTTCCTCGGGCTCCGCGTGTCCCGCGTTTTATAGCCGCGTGATTTACACATTAAGGCGATTACATTAATTAACTCTTCGGCGATAGGAGACAATAATTTATCGAGATCTCTCGTTTCCCTGTCACACGTGACCCAGGGCGAGTTTCGCAGATAGTCTCAGCTCGGCGTGAGAGGCACATATTGGTTTGTGGTGCATATGTGGTGTTGGCAACACGTGCGTACCAATCAGCGGTGCTGCATACGGGAAAACAAGTTCTGAATGAAGTTAATGTTCATCATGAGAAAACATGGGCGTACATAGGATTTTGAAAAGGGGGGTTCCAAAATAGATTGCAGGGATATTGGACATATATTTCTATGTTGAGTTTTGAAAAGAGGGGCTCCAAAATAGATTGCAAAGATATTGGGCATATATTTCTATGTTGAGTAAATATAATAATGTCAGATATCAATGTCAGATATATTAAATTATAAAAAAAGCGATTTCGGGGGGGGGGGGGGGGGTCGAACCCATCGATCGACCCCCCCCCCCCCCCCCCCCCCCCCCCCCCCCCCCCCCCCCCCCCCCCCCCCCCCCCCCCCCCCCCCCCCCCCTATGTACGCCCATGGAAAAAAAGCTCATTGTTAACCCTCTACTGACTTTGATGTCTAGGAGACTAAGAGAGCCGCCAAATAAGATCTGGGCCCCATTTTACGAAGCGATCGATCTTAGTGCTAAGATCACCTAAGATCTTAACTACCTACAGGGCCGTACCCTGATCAAAATCCTAAAGGGCAGGGGGGGGGGGCGCACTATTTTTTTAATAAACAAATGAAACACTATACAAAATTAAACCCTGAGATGTGTATGCTATTTTCTGGAGTAAAAAAAAGAAGAAGTGAGATTCTCAGGGGGCAACTGCCCCCCCCCCGCCCCCTGTAGGGTACGGCCCTGACCTAATGCACTTAAAGTGATCTTAGCGCTAAGACCGCTTCGTAAAAAGGGGCTCTGGGGCAGATGGTTATAGCTCAGTCGTAGAATGTTAGTCTGAGGTTCAATAGATCTTAGGTTCAGTTCTCTATAAAACCTATAGAACTCCTGACAGAAACAGACCTGAGAACAGGAATAAAGGTATCATTGTACCAAAGCAGAATGTTCCGCATCAAGCCGTGATATGAGGAGTTTCAAAAGCAGTTAATGTTTGCTTTGTTTAACGACACCACTAGAGCGCATTTCACCCGGTTTACAATAGACAGTCCACAAAAGACTCCATGCACTTAGTTAACCAAATATAACATATTCATCATTTGATACACTGTTCATCCTTTTGCACAATTCGTATACACCGATACCAAACTAATTCCAACGTACTTTCCGTGACCTTTTTATTTTCAAAGATGTTTCTGCGATCATCAACATCATCGAGTAATATTATGTTTTGACGCAAATAACCGAAACCAGCTTCTGTTATTTAATTAATTAATTTCCATTTCCCATGAACGTCTATCACCCAACTCAAAATATATACGACTCTCCAGGCCTGGATAATGATAACTGTCGATATTAATTTTCCACGATAGTGGACCTGCCAACATACAGAAAAAACTAATTCTGATGGCATTTGCATGTTACAAGCTCAGCTTGTTGTGACTATATATGCTGTCTCGTACTTCTGCTCAAAATGACAAAACCTGGACACGTTGGTCATAGCTCGGTAGCAGAGTTTTTATCTGACGTGCAATAAATCTCGGGGTCAACCCTCTTCAGTAGAGCCAGCGGAGTTTGTCCCCAACTTTGAGCCAGTGCGTTACGAATGCTTGTTGCTGTCGTATTTGCGGGAAAGAGCGTATAAAAAGATTCCCGTCCCTACTAATCGGAAAGTTCTTGACATGACTCTGTACAAGTCAGGATACGGGGAATATTTATACTGTAAACTATATATATATATATATACACCTGGAAATTAATTCAGCATCACCTGAATTGTATTGCATGGATGAATGAATGTTTAACGACACCCCAGCACAAAAACAAATCGGCTATTGAGTGTCTAGAATTGTACTGCAGTTAAAATAGCGTCTAGAGGTAACTATCAGTTACGACGGAGTTTAAACCTGATATTGAGGGGTTTTTGGGTTTTTAACACATTCTTTATTTACTGCGTATTTACCGAGATGGCATGAATACATTACTTGATTCCAGCTACATAGTCAATTAAGGTACATTTTTATGCATATTTACGGTTTTTGTCTTTTTCTCTAGAATACAATAAATGTTGATATAACAACAGTCAATTTTAGTATTTTGTATAAAATAAATAAATTTCAGTGTTTTATAACCACGAAATGTTCAGAATTACTTACCAGGTATAAGCCACACGGTGGTGCTTAATTCATTCTCAGGTGTGTGTGTGTGTGTGTGTGTGTGTGTGTGTATGTATGTATGTGTGTGTGTGTGTGTGTGTGTGTGTCTGTCTGTCTGTCTATTTGTGTGTGTGTGTGTGTGTCTCTCTCTCCCTCCCTCCCCCTCTCTCTCTCTCTCTCTCTCTCTCTCTCTCTCTCTCTCCTCTTCTCTCTCTCTCTCTCTGTGTGTGTGTGTGTGTGTGTGTGTGTGTGTGTGTGTGTGTGTGTGTGTGTGTGTAAACATGTACACATCCATCTGACATAGCTATATATATATAGGACCACAATGCAGAAATGAAACGTTATTATATGCACAAACACAACTAACGAGATAATAGTGACAGCAACGCAATTAGTAGAGGAATGATTGATGGTGGATTGGCGATCATTTACACCGCTTGCAGAATTGACCAGTTAGCGTTAGTGATTTACAGTTACACAAACAAATCCTCAGATTTGTGTAAGGAATGGAATGGTTGGGTCGTGTGTTAAAGGAAGAGTTACTAGATTTATTTGTGGAGGATTTAATTTATTGAGAGGTATACTTAAGATCGTTGCAAAGCTCTGATGTGCAAAGAATGAAGCAAATGTTAGATCACATATGCTGGTCATGGACTAACGAGCGGTTTTTTTTTTTTTTTTCGTTTTGGTCTAAATATGAAATGGATATGATTAACAGTACTGAACTTGACATATTTGTCAAACCATCAAATTACACAATGACATTTTTTTCAGCTACTACAGGTTTTTTTTTAAATTACAATTACATACAAGTTCTTGCTTAAATTATCAGTTTTGTGAATGGATGGCCGTCTCGTGTTTGTAAAGCTCCAAATACATTTTTCGCAAAACAGGAAAACTACGTTTCTAAAACGATTGTTAGTCACTTTAAGGTATCGTGTGTTGTAATACCAAGTATGTGATCTGTTGTTTAACCTTTCAGTATTTCGTGCATTCTTGATACTTGGCTCATTTTACACACACGGAGCAGTTTCCATCCCAGTCCACGACACAACCTATCGTGGGAGGCTCACGTTCTAAGACCATGTGTAATGATACAGGACGTTTTACGTTTCACGGATCCCATTGTGTTTTGAGTCATCTGTTCGTTACAAGTACAAATGCCCAAACTCACTACCTTACGTATTGCAAGAGAGGCCTTGATAAAGTATATAAGAAACGTAACTAAATAATCAAACATAGTTAATACAGGACTGTATCATAGTTACAAGTATTTCAAATAGATGTTTTTAACGATGCTGAAATTTTATATTACGAAATACAGTTTGTCGTTGCCATTCTCTTTTTTAAACAATGGCTAAGATAATACCTTGAAAATATGTCATGCGGTATACTACTACGTCTTGTAGGTCAGGGTCATTTATAGCATGCTTCTATCATTGAACAGTTCAAGTATACAAGTCCTGACTTCGCCAGTTCTGTTCAAGGAGGGTATTGCGGCTTTAGAACGACATACGGGGCGGGACGTAGCCAAGTGGTAAAGCGTTCGCTTGATGTGCGGCCGGTCGGTCCAGGCTCGATCCCCATTGGTGGGCCCATTGGGCTATTTCTCGTTCCAGCAAAGTGCACCACGACTGGTATATCAAAGGCCGTGATATGTGCTATCATGTCTGTGGGATGGTGTATATGAAATATCCCTTGCTATTAGTGTATAAAAATGTAGCGGGTTTCCTCTCTAAGACTATATGTCAGAATTACTAAATGTTTGACATCCCGTGGCTGACGATTAACAAATCAATATACTCTAGCAGTGTCGTTAAACAAAACAAACTTTAAAACAACATACATACAGGTGGTACTAACAGTAGGTTTGTTTTATGTTTTATTTAACGACGCACTCAACACATTTTATTTACGGTTATATGGCGTCGGACATATGGTTAAGGACCACACATATATGGAAAGAGGAAACCCGCTGTCGCCACTTCATGGGCTACCCTTTTCGATTAGCAGCAAGGGATCTTTTATATGCACCACCCCACAGACGGGGTAGCACATACCATGGCCTTTGATATACCAGTCGTGGTGCATTGGCTGGAACGAGAAATAGTCCAATGGGCTAACAATAGGTTAGACTAGTGAATCTAAGCACTTAACAACTACACACAGTTTGGGTTTACTTAGAAAGTGATAGTTACGCTTCCGGCTCGAGTATTCACCTATAGTCGCGGCGTGTCGTATACTGTTTGTGTTGTACATGTACACCGAGGTTTGTCATAAAGAGACATGCCACAGCAATTATGGATTTTTATCGTGATACACCAGTGTGAAAAAAGACGTGCATTACTCGGTCTTTACCTCTAGCTAGCGACACCGTCGGTTATAGCAATCAGCCCACTAACGCGACAATGCGTGTTTTGTGTACTCTTGTACTTAGCAAATAGCCCTCGAAAATGTCCGCACCTTCACCAGGTGTGCCCAGGTGAGTAACACCTGAGGACGTGCATGTCTCGTGTATCTGCACAGGTAAACCAGGTCATTGATTACAACGCATGACAGGTACTTACCACGGCAAATGATGGCTTCTGTCCGTTTCCACACTGCCAGGTATTCCGAAAGTCGAGATATGAGAGAGAAAGAAACGTCCAAGGTATATCCTCACACACGACACAAGCGTCGTACGCTTCGTGTATAATGTGGTACAGTTCCGCGCGTCCCTCGTCACACCACACCACAGTACAGTTAGGCTGATTTCGCTTCGGTCTGCTCAGTATTGCCAAGTAGAGCGTGACACTGTATATTATTGGCGAACGGGTTTACCCTGCTAAGCTGCGGCAGGCATCGGGCAAACACGCTACTAAAATGACATCCCACGCATTCCTAATGGAACGGCGTGTTTTATGGGTCCGACCAGTCCTAGATGGGCTCGTGTAACTTAGGACAAGACATATGTAGGGTTTCAGCACTGGCTTTTTTCACATTCTAAAATATCAATGTTTGCCTGTGTATGTTTTTTTCGCCTTTGACGTCACGTGTAGCAGAGTATTTATCAAGTTATTTTGCTTCATTAGAATACATGCATTTATGAATTATTATTAATATGATAACATATCTCTGGAGTCAAATTGTATTTTTTCGTTCAGAGGTTGACATGGCATTCATAGTGATTCGTACTTTAATAAGTATCATTTATTGATAAGAGAGAGAGAGAGAGAGAGAGAGAGAGAGAGAGAGAGAGAGAGAGAGAGAGAGAGAGAGAGAGAGAGAGAGAGAGAGAGAGAGAGGGAGAGTGGGTGAGAAAGACACACACGGAAAGATAGTCAAATATATGAATGAATATATATAAATATATAAGAATGAATGAATGAATGATTGTTTAACGACACCCCAGCACGAAAAATACATCGGCTATTGGGTGTCAAACTATGGTAATGCAAACAAATAAAGTGATGATCAATATAAGACTTCAAGATTTAAATAAAAACAGTGTAAAGAACTGTGCAGAAATACAAATATCACAGATGGATACTGACTTTTACTCAAAATTTCAATTTTGTGCTGTATTGGCCATTCTCAAAGAGAATGTTACACCCCTGCACCACAGTGAGGTTACAGCATGCGCAGGGGAAATACACGGAGGAAGTCGTGTACTTACATTGCTTGACACCCATACACCTATGTATTTGTCGTGCTGGGGTGTCATTAAACATGCATTTTCTCTGCTATCTCTCTGTGCCGCTTTCTCTGAGAGAGAGAGAGAGAGAGAGAGAGAGAGAGAGAGAGAGAGAGAGAGAGAGAGAGAGAGAGACAGACAGACAGACAGACAGACAGAGACGGAGAGGAGAGTGACCGAGAGACAGAGGCAGAGAGAGAGAGAGAGAGAGAGAGAGAGAGAGAGAGAGAGAGAGAGAGAGAGAGAGAGAGAGAGAGAGAGAGAGAGAGAGAGAGAGATCCATTCATTAATTATTTAACAACCTCTATTCTCGTATGGTATGACGGAATATGCAACAGCATTTATAATGATAAATGCACCAGAAAAATATCAGTGAAAGCGTTAACATTTTACTGAATAAGAGAAATCATCCTATTATATTGAACATGTTTATATTCAGGGATTGGAAATAGTGACTCCTCAACAATAAGCTAACTATCACCCTTAGATCCAGGCGATGTCAGAACGTGTTCCCTGGAAAGTCGTGCTTGAACCTTTAGTGGATATAAATGCATGTCAATGACATATAGGCTGTGGGGTTTTTCTAAAACACACACACACACACACACACACACACACACACACACACACACACACACACACACACACACACACACACACACACACTACAGCATAATTTGCTTTTCGTTGCCATATGTAATTAAGGTTGTACCAGACAGTCCTGAGCTATTTTGATAGGCATGAAAACATGTAGCGGGTTTCCTCTAAGGCTACATGCAAAAATACCAAATATTTGACATCCAATAGCCGATGATTAATAAATCAATGTGCACTAGTGGTGTCGTTAAACAAAGCAAAACTTTGAACTTTGTCATCTGCAATGTAACTCCGCCTTTAAACGGAATATTATGACAACTGTGTCACCGAACTACAGTTTCCCCAGAGAAGGCCTGAAGCCGCTTATGGTTACCTCGCACAAATCAGTTTGTTTGCTTTGTTTAACGACACCACTAGAGCACATTGATTTATTAATCATCGGCTATTGGATGTCAAACGTTTTGTAATTTTTGACATACGGTCTTGGAGAGGAAACCCTCTACATTTTATTTTTCATTAGTAGCAATGGCTTTTTTTTAATATGCACCATCCCATAGACAGGATAGCATATTCCACGGCCTTTGATAGATATACCAGTCGTGGTGCATTGGCCGGAACGAGAAATAGCCCAGTGGGCTACCCATGGGGATCGATGCTAGATCAACCGCGCATTAAGCGAGCGCTTTACCACTGGGCTACATCTCGGCCTCGCACTAATCGGAGGCCGATGGGCCAAACCCACAAAGGATAAAAAAAAAATACATGCATTTATTACCCCAGCGGTCACTCATAACAGGGAAAAGAAAAATTCTCACTGAGAAATTATCATGCATTGGTCTAACGAACAATACTATTGGACAATTTGACGCTTACAAACCAATGACTTTGTCGGTACTAAATATGACGTCATCACGATTTGACAAACACACAAAATGACGTCATGTAGTTTAAAGAGTTTGCCTTTACGGGTCTCTGTTTTTGGTGTTAAATTAATAACAAAATATCATTTTAATGCAATTCATTATAAATTTGGAAGCAGAATAAAGAGAACTTGTGTTTTTAAAAATTATCTATGAACGTGATTAAATTACAACGTTATAGTAATTCTCAGAACAGTGCGTAAAGTGGTTTACATCGTTCCTATACAGGTTGGCCTTCGTGCATGTGCGTCGAAATTAAAGGCTTTTAGAGAAAAATAGCTGAGGTAATAAATAGAATAAGAAACTTGGTACCAATTATTATCAAATTTATGTCCCTCGTGAAATAATTTTCATTTGTCACTCGCTAAAGCTCGTGACAACTGAAAATTATTTCACTCGGGACATAAATTTGATAATAACTGGTAACTCGTTTATTATCCTCTATGTATTAATCTAAAGTTGTAGTGGGCAGTGATATTATGACAATATATGTTTGTACGAATACTGTTATCGGGGGGGGGGGGGTATTGGCGGTATATAGCTCAGTCGGTAGACCGCTTGCCTTGATTCTAGGATCGAACCCTCTCGATGGACTCAGCATCTGGTTGTTTTTTCCTGTTCCAGTCAGTGCCCCACTATTAGTATATCAAATGCCGTGGTATGTGCTGGCCTGTCTGTGGGGAAGTACGTATACAAGATCCCTTGTTGTAATGGGAAAATGGTGTAGGTTTTGATAATACTTTTCAGAATAAACAAATGTTTCACATCCGATAGTCGGTGATTTTTAAATAGTCGTTAAACAAAACAAACTTTAATTTTTAATTTTCTTTTATTATATCTTATTTAAATGTTATTTGACATCAGAGCCATATCTAGTGTGGCAGGGTGGACTTTACACACACACCTGAAAAACATAAACATGTGCCCTTTTGGTGCCCCCCCCCCCCCCCCCCCAAAGACAACGCTACACGATACGAGTGTCTTGTGTACAAGAATAGCCACGAGAATTGCCGATTGACAAGATTACGATTTCATCAGTTGCTATGCAATCGGTTATTCTTGTACGAGTCACTCGTATGGTGTGGCTTCGCCTTAACGAACATCTTTATGGCTTTATCCAGACTGTTTTATTGCACTCCCAGCTATTATAGCCAAAGCACGGCCATTCACGTACCATTACACAATATGCTGAATATGTTAATATATTGCCAATATCTGCTTTATTATAAAATATTAACAATATTGACAGTGGACATTGATTTGCTGTGAGGCAACCTCATGGTAACCGATGTGTCATGTTCGGGAACTGGGCCTCTTCAGTAGAGAGCGAGAGAGTAGTTTGGTTATCGGTGACATCTGAAGACAGTCAGATTCCCAGCTGATTAGTTAAGTGAGAGGTCAGGGAATAAATGACGGATGCGTTATTAATTACTGTCAGAGAGAGAGTGGATCGTTTCCAGTATTGATGTTCGTACTTCCTCGCTGTTGAACCTTTGTTCCGCATTGGCAGGCTCGACAAATGGACACCAAATCAACTGGAAATTGAGACAGGATTAACCAGATCTGAATGACATATCATCTGGCTTTGGTTCGTGCATATCATGGCATGACACAATCTGGAAATTGTAAAGTTAAATTGGATTAGAGCAGATCGTCAAATTCAGGCAAAAATGATAAAGATTTTCGGGCAAAATGTGCTGGCCGTTATTAAAAAAAAAAAATATGCCAAGATAACTAAATTCATTTACTGTTTCTAATTCCCAACAATTATATTTTAAAACCACTTTTCATTATCTCGAACTTTGCCACCATTTCTGATAATAACAACCTTAGTCTTGTTTGTATGTACTGTTAGATCCCATGTATTGATAGACTTTGATAGCGAATCACGCTTCTTTGCGGTCCTTCTGGTATTTCAGAAAAAAAAAGTACCATATTATCTGCATGCATTATTAAAACTGTTTAACATTTGTATTTAAGCATATGGGCAATTTCTAATAGTAATTGGTTCTCACAGTTATTGACATACACAGAAAATAACACTCTCTGAAATGGAACGTTGTTATACTTAAACAATCTGAAAGCACGCTATTAAAGTTGACACAACATTTAACATCGCCGTATTATTTCCCCCTCGACGCTATTTTGAATTAACTTGAATCATAATTTTTCAGTTAAATAGGGAAGGAAAGCAAGGATTGAGGTCAAAGATATGGTTAATACGACAGAGAGAGAGAGAGAGAGAGAGAGAGAGAGAGAGAGAGAGAGAGAGAGAGAGAGAGAGAGAGAGAGAGAGAGAGAGAGAGAGAGAGAGAGAGAGGGGACACAACACAGAGAGAGAGTGGAGAGAGAGAGAGAGAGAGAGAGAGAGAGAGAGAGAGAGAGAGAGAGAGAGACAGACAGACAGACAGACAGACATACAGACAGACACAGAGAGAGAGAGAGAGAGAGAGAGAGAGAGAGAGAGAGAGAGAGAGAGAGACAGACAGACAGACACACAGAGAGAGAGAGAGAGAGAGAGAGAGAGAGAGAGAGACACGACAGACAGACAGACATACAGACAGACACAGAGAGAGAGAGAGAGAGAGAGAGAGAGAGAGAGAGAGAGAGAGAGAGACAGACAGACAGACAGACAGACAGACAGAGACACACACACACACACACACACACACACACATACATAGACATACATACACAGGCAGAGGCAAACAGAGAGAGATATCGGTATTGAATTTGTAACAGTGAAATGAACTAGCGACATGAACATAGATACTGTCAAGCCGTCAGTATTGAATTAGTGACAGTAAAATGAACTAGAGACATGCATACGAATACTATCAAGCTATCACTATTGAATTAGTGACAGTGCGATGAATTAGAGGCATGCATACGGATATTGTCAAGCTATAGGTATTGAATTAGTGACATCAAAATGAACTACAGGCATACATACGGTTACTGTCAAGCTATCGGTATTGAATTAGTGACAGTGCGATGAACTAGAGGCATGCATACGGATATTGTCAAGCTATAGGTATTGAATTAGTGATAGTAAACGGAACTAGAGGCATGCATACGGATACTGTCAAGCTATCAGTATCGAATTAGTGACAGTAAAATTAACCAGCGACATGGACATAGATACTGTCAAACTATCAGTATTGAATTAGTGACAGTATTTTTGTTTAATTCTGGCAAAAAACCAGCCTCCCTATCCCCATACAAAAATGGGAGCCCGTACGCATATGACAGTTATTAAAACACTGAGCCGAAGTGTCAAGAAACCAGCATTCCTTTGTTTCTCAGTTAGAAGCACGACAGAAGATCGTTGCTCTATGATTTAAGGTAAGTACCACTGTAATCGTATCACATAGCTATAGCCACGCATTTACAATCGGTTATTGACGCGATAAAGGAGCTGAAATTTGGAAAAGACGTCTGGGCTAATATAAGTTCAGCCAGACCGAGCAGAAAAACGTCCGCTAGACTGGTTTAGGCGCTTCACGGTAATCCAAATAGCCACGTCGGGAACCAGTGGCGGATCCAGAAAATCCATTTGGGGGGGGGGGGGGGGCAGTGACATGAGGTGGAATGCCAAGGGAACTTTGGGGGAGGTTTGGAGGGGGGTCGTAAAAAAATTAAAATTAATATATAATAAAATTATAACTATCGCAAAATGCCCCCCCCCCCCCCCCCCCCCCCCCGATCCGCCTCTGGGAACCAATCAAATTGTTCGCGAACGTTAGAGAAACGTTTTCCTGCCGAACTTGCGGCTGGTGTCAAGTAACAAACTGTTAATCACGTGTAGACTACACCAGGCTTTGCGGGGTGAACAGTTAGTATGGTGTTTAATTAGTTGTTACTATTTCGCAAATACTCAAAGTTAAAGTCTTTAACGCCACTTCTAGAGCATATTGATGTATTAATCATCGGCAATTGGATGTCGAACCGCGCATCAGGCGAGCTTAAATATCGATGGTCAATTTAAAATTTGAACATACTAGTCAGATAGAGAACGCATGAGGAGTACACGTTCTGATCTTTATGTGTTCATGCTATCACACCAACCTTTAAAAGCACACCAAAAAAAACCCCCACACTCCCCCTCAAAACGCCCCAAACAAACAGAAAACCCACCCCAAAAAATCCAAACAAACATCAACAAAAATAAACCCTTAAAAAATCCCAACAACCGAAAAACCCAACGACAACAACAAACAAACAAACAAACAAAAAAGAAAACAAAAACAAACAACAAGCAAAACATCTTCTACCACCCCGAACACCAGGCTGAAGATCGGAACAAACAACAACAAAAAATGTAATTTTTAACAACCTTTCCATAAGAAGGACTATATTATATGCTTCTATATTTGACATAATAGTGGCAAGTCATTGGAAAGAAAGAAAGAAATGTTTTATTTAACGACGCACTCAACACATTTTATTTACGGTTATATGGCGTCAAACATAAGGTTAAGGACCACACAGATTTTGAGAGGAAACCCGCTGTCACCACTACATAGGCTACTCTTTCCGATTAGCAGTAAGGGATCTTTTATTTGCGCTTCCCACAGGCAGGATAGCACAAACCATGGCCTTTGCTGAACCAGTTATGGATCACTGGTCGGTGCAAGTGGTTTACACCTACCCATTGAGCCTTGCGGAGCACTCACTCAGGGTTTGGAGTCGGTATCTGGATTAAAAATCCCATGCCTCGACTGGGATCCAAACCCAGTACCTACCAGCCTGTAGACCGGTGGCCTAACCACGACGCCACCGAGGCCGGTGGCAAGTCATTGGGTGCACATTAATAAATAAACACTAGCTGAAGATACGAGACGATATAATCAAATATAATATCGATTAGTTTGACCTATAGCATTTCAGATGGCTGAATGATTTTAATAGCTTGTTAGTTAAATTATTAATATAATGTAAGGCGCTTTTATTCTGACTATATAAGATATACTTAACGTTTGTTAATATTTGTGTGCATTTTGTGCACTGTGCACGACAAGTATATTTCAGAAATAGTTTTATTAATATACTACTAAGCTTTGCCTATTGGTGATATGGCAGATAAAATTAATTTTTAAAAAGACAACACAATAAAGAAGAAGAAAGGAATATTTAACGATTCCTCAGGACATTTATATATTTTTATCTATTTGGAAGCTAACATATAGTTATTCTGAAACGAAATTGGTAAGGGGTCAGAGAGAGAGAGAGAGAGAGAGAGAGAGAGAGAGAGAGAGAGAGAGAGAGAGAGAGAGAGAGAGAGAGAGAGAGAGAGAGAGAGAGAGAGAGAGAGAGAGAGAGACAGACAGACAGACAGACAGACAGACAGAGAGAGAGAGAGAGAGAGAGAGAGAGAGAGAGAGAGAGAGAGAGAGAGAGAGAGAGAGAGAGAGGTGAGGAAGAATGCGGGCGCGCACACACACACACACACACACACACACAGTCCCGAGTTACATTTACACAATGTTGACCGAATGGTTAAGTCAAACTACCGAGTGGATCGAACATTTTCTCGAGAACCGACGGTATTCAAGCCAAAGAGATTCAACTATATATTGGGAGCCCGACGGCTCTCTCCCCCCCCCCCCCCCCCCCACAAAACCCCGCCCCAAAACCAACGATAACTATTGAATATTGTATGTAGTTTTAATATTTCGCACTCATTATTGTAGGCCAATAGGTCAAATATTGTTAAAATTGCAACATATTCAAACTGTATGTTCGTACGGGCCTGCATTAGCTTAGCAACACTGACATTATTATGGTGTCACAACAGATGTGCACATTTGTAGAAATTCTGCACAAATCAATAACATAACTGAAATAGCTGGCAACATTCCACAATGAATTTAACATTGTGTGTGAGAAATTGAAAAGATTTGGTTCAAACTATAAAAATGCCCATGCCAAATTGTGTAAATATCGTGTTTATCCTCAATCATCTCCATACTTAAAACAATTGTTTTGTTATCTTTTTTTTCCGTTTATTGGTTTTCAATAGTTTGTTTTAATACTGCGTTACAAAACTTTGGAAAAACAACAACACAGAGTCTGAGTTTTAAGATGGAGATAGTATGACCTATTCGTAGATCAGTTAAAGGTAGAGCACATTGATTTATTAATCATCGGCTATTGCATCTCAAACATTTGGTTATTCTGATATGTATGTCTGGTATGTATGTGTATAAGAGATAAATCATTTGTATGTACTTGTATAATATTAACACCAATAATGTGCAAGTACATGCATAGGACCAACATAAATCATTTGTATGTACTTGTATACTATTAACACCAATAATATGCATGTACATGCATAAGACCAACATAAATAAGTTGTATGCACATTTTAAAAGATCATGTTTGTAAATAATTTCCAAATAAAGGTATACAATTCATTTATGTAATGTTTCTGTGTTGTTTTTGTTGTTTTTAAGTGGGTTTTTTTTTCTTTGTTCCTTTGGGTTTTTTCTAAACCGAGCTTCGCAGGGTGACAACACACACAAAAGTGTATACAAGGAATTTGTGATGACAGATGGAAATTCGCATTCTCCAGCAGTTGCAACTTCTCGAATTTGTCGGACATAAACATCTTATTTATTTCAACTAATAATCTTTGACAGTTCACCACTAACATATGTTACTTTCACTGTAAACACGATATGCCCCCAACTGTTTCCGTGCTTTACGTGAGATACTTCACACCAATTTTAAAAATCAGGGTACAAAGTTATACACAACAGGACTGGCATAATGACAAAACCTTGTATAACTCACTTTTTAAACACCCCCCCCCCCCCCCCCCCCCCCTCGAGAAAAACGAGAAATAGATAGTAAAGTTGTACGTGATTAAAGATGGGTCGATTGCAATAACAGGATTATTGTTTATTAAATGCTAACGCATCATGTAAATTATTTTACTTTTGGGGCAGGATGTGCTCATCTTTCGAAAACACCTGTTATCATCTCTGTTTTGACAGTGATTCATGAGTGCATGTTACCACAGCTGTATTTATTCCAGTGAGCTCTGTCCTATGCTCGGCCTCGGTGGTGTCATGGTTACGCGATCGGATATAAGGCTGGTAGGTACTAACCACTGTCCTGTTTGTAAAACTATGGAGGCCATGGTTAATTCCAGACTCAGCCACTATCTAGAAAGTAATAACCTTTTGACCATATATCAGAGTGGTTTTAGAAAAAACCACTCTACTGCCGTTATGGATCACTGGTCGGTGCAAGTGGTTTACACCTACCCATTGAGCCTTGCGGAGCACTCACTCAGGGTTTGGAGTCGATATCTGGATTAAAAATCCCATGCCTCGACTGGGATCCGAACCCAGTACCTACCAGCCTGTAGACCGATGGCCTGCCACGACACCACCGAGGCCGGTTCGTTCAGATTAAGTCTGTATCTACGAATATCGTCTTTTGGGTGTTAAATTGACTTGATAAGTTTCTGACTTAGTGATGTTGCAGATTCCCTTACTGTTGAGTTTGCAATAAATCACCACCTCAGAATAACTTAGTAACTTCAAGATTTAATGGGTCGAGGCGTAGCCCAGTGGTAAAGCGCTCGCTTGATGAGCGATCGGTTTGGGATCGATCCCTGTGAATAGGCCCATTGCGCTATTTCTCGCTCCAACCAGTGCACCACGACTGGTACATCGAAGGCTGTGGTATGTGCTATCCTGTCTATGGGATGGTGCACATAAAAGATCCCTTGATGCTAATCAAAAAGAGTAGCCCATGAAGTGGCGACAGCAGGTTTCCTCTCTCAATATCTGTATGGTCCTTAACCTTATGCCCGACTACATATAACCGTAAATTAAACGTGTTGAGTGCGTCGTTAAATAAAACATTTCCATCTTACTTCTTCAAAATTTAAATTATCTAAACTTTTGTTAAAATTAGTTACTAGGTTTCGTAATTGAACGGGAGAGAGTACATTAGCAGATCTATGGAAATGGTCGAGAATTACATATTTTTACTGGATTTCACAATGCATTACATAAATACGTGGCGTGGGGAGGATGGAGATTAGTGCTAAAGCTTAGTGTAAAACGTATTTTCGTGCATACTAGTTTATCCAGTTAAGATTCAAGCAGGCTGTCTTGTGCATTCACGTAAGCTATCTGGGCTGTCTGTGTGGAATAGTGGGTTAGTGGTTAGTCGTTAGTGGTAGAGAAGTCAGTGTAGTGGTCTTAAGGTCAATTCATACTTTGTTTGCCGACTTCATGCGAAACTTAAATTTATTTTTTTACTACGTAAACGAAAAAGAGTTCAACGAAAAAGCACGAAAATTTAATGTGAACTATGTTAAATATACACTGAATCCACTGAAGAATGAGGATTAAGTCTGAACAGCAGGACTGGACGAGTCTACTCTCCAATAATAGTCGGCGATGAAGTATGAATCTAGCTTAACACCTACCCATTGAGTCTTTAATACTCGCTATGGGTGGGAGCTGGTACCGGGCTGCGAACCCAGTACCTACCAGCCTTTAGACCGATGGATTAACAACAAAACCATCGAGACCGGTGAATTTCATTGAATTAAATAGTTAACTTAATAATATAGCCTAAAAGAGTCATACAGAATGTGCGCAGACCGACAATTACGAATATTTAATTCTTATTTCACGTAAAACAGTAGAAATTATGAAATATCTTTGTCGAAATAAAAATAAACATTTAAAAATAATGTGTAAATTTAAAAATAATTTGTACAAATAAATGTGTTATATTTTGGGGAAAAACAATTATTTGAACACTGGGATAATTGAACTGTATTCCGTTAAGTTATTATTATTTGAATTTGAAATTAGTTTTAAGGGGACAATACTAACGGTATCATAGCCTTTGGGTATTTCGAGTTGTCTTTCTTGCGCTCATTGCTATTTTTTAAAACATTCAACCGGCCTCGGTGGTGTCGTGGTTAAGCCATCGGACATAATGTTGGTAGGTACTAGGATCGCAGCCCGGTACCGGCTCCCACCCAGAGCGAGTTTTAACGATTTTACGGGTAGGTGTAAGACCATTACACCCTCGTCTCTCTCACTAACGATTCAACGGGTAGGTGTAAGACCATTACACCCTCGTCTCTCTCACTAACGATTCAACGGGTAGGTGTAAGACCATTACACCCTCGTCTCTCTCACTAACGATTCAACGGGTAGGTGTAAGACCATTACACCCTCGTCTCTCTCACTAACGATTCAACGGGTAGGTGTAAGACCATTACACCCTCGTCTCTCTCACTAACGATTCAACGGGTAGGTGTAAGACCATTACACCCTCGTCTCTCTCACTAACGATTCAACGGGTAGGTGTAAGACCATTACACCCTCGTCTCTCTCACTAACGATTCAACGGGTAGGTGTAAGACCATTACACCCTCGTCTCTCTCACTAACGATTCAACGGGTAGGTGTAAGACCATTACACCCTCGTCTCTCTCACTAACGATTCAACGGGTAGGTGTAAGACCATTACACCCTCGTCTCTCTCACTAACGACTAACAGGGTTCTCACTGGACTGTCTCCACTGGGGGTCATTTGAGCTTTCTTGTGAAATTTGGGGAGTCCCATAATAGGATTTTAAGTTAAAACTAAAAAAATAAGAGTTCTGTCCAAGTTCCATGCTTCAAAAGACACTTTTCGAGGGTCAGTGAGATCCCTGGACTAACAATTAACAACCAACCCAGATAGCTGAGGGGTATGCTCAGGATAGCGTGCTTGAACCTTAATTGGATATAATCACGAAAATAAGTTGAAACGAATTGAAAGCAAATAGACATTGGGGGAGGGCGGGGGTGGGGGGGGGGGGGGGGGGGCTGCCTGAGATCGAGGTCGCAAAGCAAAGTTTCTAGGTGGTTCGGGGGTATGCTTCCCCGTAAAATTTTGAAATCTAGATGTCATTAAATGCAATTTTCTGCATTCTACGAGTAAAATTCTTTACCTTAAGATTTACTACCAATATTTTTTATTCAAAATTATTAGGGTTAGAGCCCCCCCCCCCCCCCCCCCCCGCTCCGCCATGCCTGCCTTTATTCTAAAGTAATTTTGGATGCAAAACGACAGAGGGATTGCCAAATAACCGAGAATGCCTAGGTTTTCCCGTAAAAATTACTTCAAGCAAGGTAAACATTCAAGACGTTCGGTCTAGAAATATTTTTTAATAAAGAAAGCAGCTTATTGTTTCATCAGTGGCTATTAGGTATGAAACCCCCACGACTGGTATATCAAAGTTAAACTTTCTTTTGTTTAACGACGCCACTAGAGCACATTGATTTATTAATCATCGGCTATTGAATGTCAAACACTTTGTAATTTTGACATATAGTCGTAGAGAGGAAACCTGCTACATTTTCCCGTTAATAACAAGGCATCTTTTATATGCACCATTCCACAGACAGGATAGCATATACCACAACCTTTGAAATACCAGTATGGTGCATTGACTAGAACGAGAAATAGCCCAACGGGGCCATCGACAGGGATCGACCCTAGACCGACCGCGCATCAAGCGAGCGCTTTACCACTGGGCTACGTCTCGCCCTCTGATATATCAAAGAAAGACATGTTTTATTTAATGACGCACTCAACACATTTTGTGTACGGTTATATGGCGTCAGACATATGGTTAAGGACCACACAGATATTGAGAGAGGAAACCCGCTGTCGCCACTTCATGGGCTACTCTTTCCGATTAGCAGCAAGGGATCTTTTATATGCACCATCCCACAGACAGGGTAGTACATACCACGGCCTTTGATATACCAGTCGTGGTGCACTGGCTGGAACGAGAAATAGTCCAATGGGCCCACCGAAGGGGATCGATCCCACACCGACCGCGCATCGAGCGAACGCTGTACCACTGGGCTACGTCCCGCCCCCTGGTATATCAAAGGCCGTGGTTTGTTCTGTCCTATCTGTGGGGGAAGTTCATATAAAGGATCTCTTGCTGATAATGGAAAAGTGTAGCAGGTTTCCTCTGATGACTATATTGTCATAATTACCAATTATTTTACACCCAACAGCTGATGCTGAATAAATCGATGTGCTTTAGTGGTGTCATTTACGAATTTGTGAAAATGACAGGTACATCAAATGCACACTATTTACAGTGTATTCAAGAGTGCGCTGTTAGATTAATCGTATCTGTTTTTCTTGCATGTATCAAGCAGTACTCAATGCAGATAACACTAACATACAACTCAAGGTTTGTGATCATCGACACTGCCGGTGATATGGCGTGCAGGACGGGCGACACTCCGTACCACCGCGTGTTTGTCTGTTCTACTTTCACTTTGTCGCAGTATAGATTACTGGAAAGGTTAACTGGAAAGATTGCAGTGTAAAGACAATCGTACTGAACCAGGATCACTGATAGGAGTGTACTATCTTAGTGCTTTCTGCAAACAGAATGTTATGTGCAGATGAACATGTATCACTTATAAAACACACGCACGCACGCACACACACAAACAACACACACGCAGAGGCAAAGCAAAACAAAAACCCCCGAAAAAACAACAAAGAAAACACAAATCAAAAAGGCACAAAACCAAAACAAAACAAAACAAAACAAAGCAACAACAATAAAACAAACACACAAAAAACCAATACCTCTAGTCCCTCTCCCCCCCCCCCCCCAAAAAAAAAAAAAAAGAAAAGAAACGTACAAAAAACTAAAACAAAACAAACAAACAAAACCCCACAAGATCCCATCAAACCCTCCAAATAAACGGATCTGGACAATTCGTAAAGACCGAGTGTGAATCCAGACTAAAATATATTGAGTCAGACTGATGTGATATGCTGGACTCATTGACCATGTATATTTGTGAAATTTGGGTATAGATGTGACATGTAGACAGGAAATGGGAATCCCCATGAGCACCAACTGTGCCCCACTACTCGCCGATTTTGTTTCACTGTTTCAAAACATAGCAACTGGCTAAAACTATTAACTTTACTTACCGCTATATTGATGATCCGATACTATTCAATGATAGGAGGATTACAGATTATCTTCCTTTGATTTACCCACAAGAGTTAAAATATAAGAAACATCTGATGGTATTAAATCAGTTTCGTACTTCGATTATAGGTATTAAATCAGTTTTTCTACCTCGATCTTAGGTAATAAATCAGTTTCCTACCTTGATCTTAGGTAATAAATCAATGTTTTCTACCTCGATCTTAGGTAATAAATTAGTTTCCTACCTCGATCTTATGTAATAAATCAGTTTCCTACCTCGATCTTAGGTAATGAATCAGTTTTCTACCTCGATCTTAGGTAATAAATCGGTTTCCTAGCTCAATCTTAGGTAATAAATCAATGTTTTCTACTTCGATCTTAGGTAATAAATCAGTTTCCTACCTCGATCTTACGTAATAAATCAGTTTCCTACCTCGATGTATGGTAATAAATCAGTTTCCTACCTCTATCTTAGATAATAAATAAGTTTCCTACCTCGATCTATCCATAGAGATTCAAAGCGACACTTGTCTCCAAACTAATCTGTATGACAAAAGGGATGACTTCAATTTTCCAATAGTCAATATATATAACGGTGCCAACGGTGGGGCAGGATATGTTGAGCTTTTCCCCCATCGTTTAAGATGAAGTGACAGACGACAGCTGTCGTGGCAATATATATAACGGTGCCAACGGTGGGGCAGGATATGTTCAGCTTTCGCGAACACTTGATATCATCACTTTTATGACAGTGATTCATGAGTACATGCAATCACAGCTGTACGTATTCTAATAAGTTCTGTCTGGTGCTATTTTTGATTTAATAAAGTGGTCTGGGAGTGGCAGTCCTCCTTTTGGCGGTACAGGAAGATAAAATATCCAGTAAAGGATCTCCTGGGGAGTGGCTGTCCTCTATACACGAGGCATTAGATAGAGATCCATGGAATCATCCACTATTTTGCCAAATGCCCATTCGACTCTGCATTGTGCAGAGATACGGCTCTGACCATGTATTACGGTTCTGTCGTTCAGATGTGTTAGACAGTTAAAAAACAAACAAAAAAAACAACCCTATTTACTTACATTTACGGAGGTAGTGATATATAGCATACGGACGAAAGGCCTATTTAAAAATAAAATACACACACGCACGCGCGCGTACACACACACATACACACACACACACACACACACACACACACACACACACATAATTCAAGACAAATGTGGAATTGTGTATTTTCTATATTGAAGAAAATGTCAATAAAATTCATGTATCGCAGACAGCTGTTAAGCATGTTTATAGTCGTTTGGATGGCTACTTAACACCGATTTTATATAAGAGTAATAAATGAAAGGAATTCAAAGCGCTTCGTTCATCTATCAGTATATCTATGTATTAGTTAGCAGTCTTCTATAACAATGTTAATCTTAATCTTTGAGATGGTTTATCAGTTTGACTTTGAGCTACTATTGATGTACTGGGAGGCGCTGGGACCGGTGATAAAACCTACAAGTAAAAGGTAGAGATCACCTCGTTTATCTCAGTTTCTTTCTTTTGTTTGTGGTGGATATACCAATGCCATAACTGTATGGTGATAAACATATCCGTCACACCTGTAAATGAAAGTGAAGTTAATTTTACTAGCGCTAGTCACTGCTTCTGCAGGTAGGTCATTCATAACAATAGTTTACATTTAAAAAATAATTAATATTCAACTTAAAAGAAAATGCTATTACGCAAATCAAAAGACTATTTCTGGGCGTGTTGTGTGTTAATCAAATTAAACACTTGTATTGTGCTGTATACTAATTGTAAACGTCTATGTAACAGGGGTATTTTATTTACATTTTATTTTATATATTTCAGCATATTTATAGTATACATGAGTATATTTTGCAATTACAGTGGTATGCAGTACTTCAAATGTCATATAGCAAATTGTTATATCACCATATAGCAAATTGTTATATCATCATTTGTATTTATTGTTTCATTTATAGATATAACAAATAATATTATTTCCAATATAATATATAACATACAGTCAAGTCGATTTTTAAAATATGATTTGTCCTAATAATATACAACATTGTGGAATGAATTTTCCGAATTATATAACATATAGTCTTATTTAAAAGCATACTATTATAGTTAGTTCTAAATACCGTTCTATTTTATGTGTCTATCATTATCTTGTATCTTGATATTGTTACATAATTTTATTGTGTTTATTAAACATATACAGTTAATAAACGAACTGAATAATTGGTTAATTATGCTAGTACTTCAGTAATAACTTCATTTATAACAGGTTATACACACCCTCTTTTCATTCGTGCATTTAATATAATGACATATATATTTTGCTAGTCTGTGGCCTAATTCACAAAGGTCTCTTAGGCTCTGCTAGACAACAAAGCATCCTCTTTGCAAGTCTTTTTGCATTGCATTGCGATATCGCAAAGTTGCGAGAGTTTAGTGAATAAGGTCTCAGGTATCTTAAGCATTGAAATAAATTTGCTGTCGAGAGAGTACCCTTTTAACATGCCACTATACCACTAAAGTTTCGGGTATACTGCTGTTGAAAAAAAAAAAAAGAGAATAGTAATAATGGAAAAAACCCAGACAAATTTCGCGTTTCATAAATAAAACGGCAATGTTTCAGTTGATGAACAAACATTTTACTCCAAGACTTTGATCGCTAATGAAACTGTACGAAATCTGCTCGCACTAAACAAGATAACGCCTGGTACAATGACTAAAACTACACCCCCTAAACACAAAGGTGTTGAACTGAAGACAATGATCACAATCGTAAACTATCTGAACTGTAACACATCTCAAAATGAAGTTGCTGTTTGAAAATTGTTGTTATCAGTACCTACATATTTGTTCTTAAGTGACGTACGCAGTTATCAATATTTTCACTGGAGTAAAGTTCTTACGATTAGGGGCGAGATGTGTGTGTGTGTGTGTGCGTGTGTGCGTGTGCGCATGTGCGCATGTGCGTGTGCGTGTGTGTGTTAAAACTGTAGTACGCTTTAAAAAAAAAAAAATTGAGCTAGATAGCACTTTTAAGATTTCATTGACTATAGCGGTTCCACTGGGTGGTTTGTATTTGTAAAGGATACAATAAGGGAATGAATTTATATCATTCGTGTGTTTGTTTTTAATTACGAAAGCTGCTTCGGAAATAACGTGAACGCGTATGTACAACAGGTAGTTCAGAAGTTCAGAACAACGAATTTAATTTAGTATTCACCAAATTTTAACCCATTGAACAAATGATATTGTTGACATATTATTGGCATATAATATCTTACATATGTCCTATATTATCATCATATGCATATTATAAGCATACTATATTATGATATTATTCTAACTTTATAGAATTAGACCAATCCTCAGTTATATTCTAGCCCACTTTATACATATTTGCTGAATAAACTAATGGACTATAGTTTTGTTTTTAAGTGAAATGCATTATAATAAAACAAAAATCAAAAAATCAAAATCATACACTGTAGTAATACTGTAATAGGATACTGTTTCTTTTTAATGCTATTCAAGTTCGATGTATCACTCCAAGTAGGTCTGTGGATAACGATAAGTATCTGCAACTAACGATAAGTTTTGATTTTCAGTGGCGAGCGCGCAAAATCTCGACTGTACATTTGAAAACGACTTTTGCACGTGGCAGCAGGCCCACGGCTCGGACAATGCAGACTGGGGGCGACAGAAAGGTGCGACAGCGACGGCAGGGACGGGGCCGTCCTCTGACCATACAACAGGAAGTGAGTTATTATATACATCTGGTCTTTGTAAGTAATGGCAGTACTCTTTGTGGCAGAGCAAGAAGGGTGAAATGTCCAGTAAAGGATCTCGTTGGGAGTGGCTGTCCTCCTATAGACGAGGCAGTAGATAGAGATTCATGGAATTAATCACTATTTTGCCAAATTCCCATTCGACTCTGAGATACGGCCCTGATCATGTATTAGTTTTCTCGATCACATTTGGAAGCACAGAACCATGAACATTTGTAAACACACTCACACACGTACAGACACACACACAAACACACACACACACACACACACACACACACACACACACACACACACACACACACACACACACACACACACTATTTCTCCATGACTATGTATCCATAAACTAAGACTGTATTATACTATAAAAAGTGACAAAAAATATTTCTGATGTCATAATATCTATAAAGGTTTGCAATGAATGATTTTTAAAAATAAATAAATAAATAATAAATATCGTGTTCTCTTAGTACACCATAACGCTTACATACAAGCAAAATATGGAGTTTATCCTCAATATATCTTAATCCATGATCCAGGCAATATGGACAGCGTCTTTCGGTGTAGGCTATGTTGTTATATCTGCCTTGGTCAACATTAAGTCTAAAGTTACTACATTTAACTCTTGTATACTCTCAGTTGAGTTTGTGATGGAGGTGATGTTGAAGTAGTTTTTAACAACTCTAGCCAGCAAACTTTCGCTAACGTTCTCGAGCTATTTGATTGGTTCTCAACATGGCCATTTGGTTTACCGTGAAGCACATATACCAATTTAGCGGATGTTTTACTGCTCCGTGTGGCTGAACTCAACCCTGAACTTACCCCAAATAGTTCGCGCACTATGCTCTAGTGGTGTCGTTAAAGAAAGGAAACAAACTTTATATTTAATTCAGGCGGCTACTACGCGTACTACGAGACGTCAGTGGGCGGGACCAACTACAAGGCTCAGCTGATCAGCCCCACGCTGACCATCACGCCGGGCAAGACCAAGTGCTTCTCGTTCTGGTACCACATGTATGGCGAACACGTCAACGCGCTCAACGTCTACGAGAAAACGCAGACCGGGAAACCCAGCGCTGTGTGGACGCGGCACGGTAACCAAGGCAACAACTGGACAGAGGCCCGCATTGATCTGCCTGCAAGGAGAAACTTTCAGGTAAATATAATCTATATATTTGTTAATACACCCATTTATTCATACATCCGTCCATCTATTTATCAATGAATGCATGCATCCACCCAACAGTCCATCCATCCATAGATCGATCCATCCATCCTTCATCAATACTTTCATCAAACCAGTCATCAATGTATTCATCAATAACACACATAAATACATGCATCCATCCATCTATCTATCCATCCTTCCATTCATCAATGCATTCATCCATCCACCCATTCATCCGTTCATCAAAGCATCCATCCATCCACAACAGACGATAATTAATTAACCAATGTGCCTTAGTGGTGGCGTTAAACATAAAAAACCCTGACAAAACCATCCATTCATCCATCCATCCAGTAGTCAGGCGCGTACCTGCCTGTATGCAAATACGCAGTGGCGTCCACGTCCACGTCCACGTCCACGTCAAAAAAAAAAATCTTTAAAAAAACAGTGCGCGCGAGAGATTAGTAGAGGGACAACCAAATTGTAGACTACTGGCACATTGTCAAGTTCACACACACACATGCACATAGACTAGACTGTCTCACTCTGACGTCATCGAATACATACACATGTAGATGTACTCCTTTTCATACCCGGACTCAGCTAAAAATATTTTAAATTGAGATGCAACTCAGACGATGCACTGATGCTATCTATAGTTCAGACAATTTACAAATTGCCGCATTAAAATTTGCGATTTCCAAGTTTATTTATAGTTATATAAATTAGTTCTCAAAGTCGCCAGAGTGCACCATATGACGTCTAGGCTCGGCTGTAAATTTGGAATCCACATCAAAAATGGCTGGGTACGCCCCTGGTAGTCCATCGATCTATCAATCCATACATACATATACATACATATAGATTCCAAAATCCTCAAACAACCCTTCCATTTATCAAATTGTTCTTTCAACTCAATCCATTTCCATCCATCATCCAATAATGCAAAAACACACAACACTTGTAAAAAGTGCATAAATATTCTTTAAATATTCAACTAGTCTAGTAATTCCTGTTCGATTAAATACTTTTTACACAGAATCTACCACGGTAAAGAGCCTTGTAAAATATTTTATACGTGTCATTGTATCCTATAGGTTATGCTGGAAGCTGTCCGAGGAAGGGGCTGGAAGGGAGATATAGGACTTGATGACATCAAACTAAGAGACGGACCGTGTCCGCCGACTGGTAGGCCTATATAGATACATGCTATACATTTCAGTATTTTTCTGGCAAATGTGTTAGAAATAATTATTTTTAATTAATTTTTTTTTATATAAATAATGAATTTTTTTCCCCGGCCGTAACTAGATTCGACAACATGCCCAGCTGGATGTGGACGCAAAGCTTTGCACTTTCATTCTTGTGGCCAAAGTTTGACAGATCTGACCCGGATGTAGAATTTATTATGCTTAAAGGTCATGGTCAACTCGGCCATTATCACTAGGTGCGCTGAAAAAAAAACACGATTTTCAATTGCTCAAAAGTGACAAGAGACTTTGCTCTACGATGTGGCACCTGTGAAATAGGAATTTGGAATGTAAAAAAGTTATAATTACATGGTTTAAAAAGAGCAGCAGTTACTTAGAATAGATAAAATGGACATAAAATACGACTTAAGTTGGCGGCTGGAAATGGTCTCATACCAAAGTTATGTGAGCGCCAGTTTACAATTTATTTTTAAAATGTCTTAAGTCACAAATAATTGAACATTCATCATAATATATGAACTAAAAATGTGTTTTCTAATAAACAGGAGTCATCATGCCAACTGCACCACCAGGGGCCAAGACGTCACCAGCCCCCGTGACCACGGCATGTGACTTTGAGCTATCAAGCATCTGTGGCTACACCCAAGACAAGAATGACTCGTTTGATTGGAGGAGATCGAATGGGAAGACCTCATCCGTGATGACCGGTCCCACCAATGACCACACCTATGGAACACCTGCAGGTGAGTGCCAAGTTTGGTTACAATAACTTGGCAGACCACGCCATGAAAATATTTGAGAGGAGTGGTTAATTTCTCCCATAACTTAGATTATGTGGAACCATTTAAGATATTACCAGATTGATAGCATGATAAATTCACATGCTAAGGGGAACTAAAAATTTCCCTCCTGGAAGTGATGAGGATCGAGAGTGATGGCTCCCATTGCAGGTCATTATTTGTAGAATGGTATTTATAATAGGCCCTACGCCTACTGTTATTACGTTATATATACCATTACAGGGCCGTAGCTAGCGGAATCCTTTTTAGAAACTTAAAGAAAATTATCTTCTTAACCGTTTAAGGAGTTTTAGACTAGTAACTACTCAGTTGCCCCCCCCCCCCAAACGAAAAATCCTAGCTACGACCTTACATTACATTTCATATGTAGAATGGTATAAATTTATGCACACAGATACCATTAAAAGTCATTCCATGTGAGTGGTACTTGTGATGTGTACTATACCATTACAAGTAATTACATGTAGAATAGTATTTATGATGTGTACTGATTATAAGTAGTAGTACTTGTGTTTTCGCTAGCTTCTTTTAGCATGTTGTGGCACCATGCCTCAGTAGTCTAGTGCCATCTTGCCTTAATTAGCACCGTGCTGCCCTGAGATTAAACAAGCCTTTTTCAATAATTAATTCAAATTTTTTCTTTATAAAGCACTCAGAAAATGTATTATTAATTAATAAAATATGCCTCGTATACATTTTTGTATATATTGTCATTCATTTATTAACGCAAACACATTAATTACATTTATTTTTAATTTAATTTAAATTTGTTTGTCTTTAATGAAAACAAAAGTGCCCTGAAAATGGTGAAAATGCCCCAAAAGTGTTTATTGTACCATGCCTTGCCAAATTTCTAGGGAAAACACTGTTTAAGTACTATACCATTGCAGGTCATTACATGTTCATCGAGGCGTCAGATGCATCTCCACGTGCTAAGGCTCGCTTGATTTCGCCTCTCCTGCCCTTCGGCCGGAGGTACAGATGTCTGCAGTTTTGGTACAGCATGTATGGTCAAGACATCGATACTCTCAACATTTATGCAAAATCAGGCCATTCCCTTGGAACAGTGTTGTGGACTAGATCTGGCAATCAAGGACAAGACTGGCAAATTGCACAAGTTAACATGCGTCCAGGACCAAGTTACCAGGTAAACGTAGGTCCAGACTTGGACTGGTGATACACATGTCAAGGCCACGAAGGTCACGTGCATCTAACTGGTTGTCGGAATATTTGTTTAACGAAAGCTCAGCACATTTTAGTACAGTGAAACTCCTCTAAACCGGACACCCTCGGGACCAAGTAAACAAATTCTGTTTTTAAGGGGTATCCGGTTTAAAGAGGTTCTCTTCTGCACAGATATTTAAAAAGGGACCATGAAAAACGTCCGGTTTTGAGAGAATTCCGGTTTACAGAGGGTCCGGTTTTGAGAGGTTTTACTGTACTAACATGATTATTGTGACACTATTTGGACATTTGGTTGAGAAAAAGCGATGAAACCCGTCATATAGACAAAATGAGGCAGTACTCTGGCTTAAAGATGGATAACTCAAAATTTTAATGATTTTTGTGCATGGTGGTAACTGTCACTTAGCCCACTCAACATTGTCCTATTTTTCACAGAATATTGCACTGAAATGAACACAATTTTCAGGTGAATGGTGGTTATAGTTAAAGTTTGTTTTGTTTAATGACACCACTAGAGCACATTGATTAATTAATCATCGGCTATTGGATGTGAAACATTTGCTAATTCTGACACTTAGTCATCAGAGGAAACCTGCTATATTTTTGCATTAGCAGCAAGGGATCTTTTATATGCA
Source organism: Gigantopelta aegis (assembly GCF_016097555.1). Lineage (NCBI taxonomy): Eukaryota > Metazoa > Mollusca > Gastropoda > Neomphalida > Peltospiridae > Gigantopelta > Gigantopelta aegis. The sequence goes on from NC_054707.1 coordinate 8,673,302, forward strand.
TTTTCCCCACAGACAGGAAAGCACATACCACGGCCTTTGACCTGTTGTGGTGCACTGGTTGGAATGAAAAAAAAACCAATCAGTTGAATGGATCCACTGAGGTGGTTCGTTCAAGTGACGCAAGCACCTCAGGCGAGCACTCAGTGAACTATGATGTGAAACTCCTTGAAGTTTTCAAACAGTTTTATTGTTGACATTTAGAAGCTATCAAAATAGACAACTTAAATTTTAAAGCAATACTTTAAAAAAAAAAAAAATCCATTTAGGCAGTGTTAGGTTAACTAAATGAGTGGTGAATGTAGGATTTAACCAGTGTGGTGGTAGATATAGAATTTTATAATAGTTATTCAGTTGTTAAAATCTGAAAGATAAACACTGAATGGCAAGACATATTTTGACATTTTCTTTTCACTGTTGTATATTTTATTGTATTTATCTTGGTATTTTTATAGATTGTATTTGAGGCGATTCGTGGTAAAGAATTTCAAGGAGACATAGCGATAGACGATATTAAATTGCTTCCTAACCGATGTCCAAACCCAGGTGAGATTTTTACACAAAATTCTTAAACATGTAATATCCCCCCCTCCCCCCCCCCAAAAAAAAAGAAGCACAATAACATTAAAAAGTTATTGTTAACTTTATAATAAAATGATGAACTATGAGCTACATACAGTTTAAGTCTATTTTATTGTATTCTCCATAACAAATAAAACCATTGAGCTATTTCTTGTTTCAGCCAGTGCACCATGACTGGTATATCAAAGGCTGTGGTATGTACTACCCTGTCTGTGGGATGGTGCATATAAAAGATCCCTTGCTGCTAATTAAAAAGAGTAGCCCACGAAGTGGCGACAGCGGGTTTCTTCTCTCAATATCTGTGTGGTCCTTAACCATATGTCTGACGCCATATAACCATAAATAAAATGTGTTGAGTGCATCGTTAAATAAAACATTTCTTTCTTTCTTTCCTTAACAAGTAAAAAAGTGTTATTTTTACTTTTGCTTTCAAGTAAGTGCTGCAAAGCATCTTGTAAAATACCTACTATCTGAACCAGTGTCTCACGACTGGTATATCAAAGGCTGTGGTATGTATTGTACTGTCTGTAGGAAAGTGCACAGAAAAGATCCCTTGCTACTGATCGAAAAATGTGGCAGGTTTCTTCTGAAGTAAAAATTACCAAACGTTTGAAATCCAGTAGCTGATAATTACTAAAATAAATGTGCTGTAATGGTGTTGTTAAAGAGAACAAACTTTAACTTAACTTTGAATGAACTTTTTGTGTCAGGTTCCTGTAACTTTGAGAGAGATCTGTGCACCTGGATGAACACCCAGAGAAATGATGACTTTGACTGGATTCGACATTCGGGGAGAACATCCACTGCAGGGACAGGACCTGCCGTTGACCACACCTACAGAAGACCAACAGGTACAAGGAACAATGTTTGTGAATGGTAAAGCACATCAGCTAATCACACTCCACTGGGTAAGCAGAACATTTCACCAAATTAGCTATGAAGCTTCAAAATATGCAGAATTCAAAATTTTTAATCCAGTAAAATATTTGCCAAATTAAAATAAAATTTGAGAATAGTTTTTTAAAATATATAAATTTTCAAACTTAGTGCCAAATTTGTCACATGATCAGAATGGTAATATGTACATCTTTTGCATGGGTACAAATGCAAGTAAAAATTCTGAAGGACGAGTTAATAAATGCAACTTCTAGTCTAATGGGCAATCTGTCTTTTTCGGACTAATTTTTGTGTATGTATGTTTGTTTTTTACAATCAAATCTGTATCTCCACATCAGCCATGTTTGAATTCCAAATGATTCAAACAAATTGTTTAAAATTATGACAAAATACACAACAATACTTTGACGACTTCAGAGTTCCGAATTGTGCAAGCGCAACATTCCGGAAACGGAGCCGGTCAAAGGTCAATACTTCCTAGAAATGGCTTGTTTACGTTAAAAGTATGTTGCTGGTGTGTTTTGAATAGATCATTCTGTTAAATACTTGCTGGGTGTAATTTGAATTTTGTAAATCGATTTGAAAGAAATGTGAACATTTTTGTCTTTACGAGAATATTTCAAAATTTATTGTTCTGTCAATCAAGGTTTGGGGCTTGATTTCGTTTACCATATGACGTTTATCACTTAGCCAACCAAGTGTCCTTAATAATGCTTTTGCCAAATATATATCTATCATTTGAAGTGAAGATATTATAATATTGTCAAACAATAATATTGTTCTATAGGCTGGTGGACTAGTAGAAATACTGGCGGGTTAGTAAATTTCAGTTCTTTCTTGAGCAGCAGGCTAGTGAAATAGTTTCCATGTCTGCACCCCTGTATTGTGACCACTGATTCGTCTGATATTTTGTCCTCATTTGCATATTTAATTGGTCATAAGTTAACTGGTGATTTTTACTTAGTCATTTATTCAGCAATTCCTAATAAAGATTAGAAACGTTTCATTTTGTTAGGAACAATTCCACCTAGTGACGTCGTTAAACACAACAAACTTTAATTTTATTTCACTGATTTGACAAATTATACTTATTTCCCCCATTTTCAAGTAAACTTTTATTTTATTATAGATGTGTAGACCCTGTGTTTGAGATGAATAATGTGCACTCTTTATTTGTCCGGGGCGAGACGTAGCCCAATGGTAAAGCGCTTGCTTGATGCGCAGTCAGTTTGGGATCGATCCCCATCATTGGGCCCATTGGCCTATTTCTTGCTCCAGCACCACGACTGGTACATCAAAGGCCATGGTATGTGCTATCCTGTCTATGGGATGGTGCATATAAAAGATCCCTTGCTACTAATCGAAAAGAGTAGCCAGCGAAGTGGCGACAGCGGGTTTCCTCCCTCAATATCTGTGTGGTCTTTAACAATATGTCTGATGCCATATAACCGTAAATAAAATGTGTTGAGTGCATCGTTAATTAAAACATTTCTTTCTTTTTTTGTTTATTTGTCCAGGTCACTATGTCTACATTGAGGCTAGTGCTCCACAGAAGGCTGGAGACCGAGCTCGCTTGGTGAGCCAGACGTTTTCAAAGAGTTCACGGAATCGGTGCCTCTACTTCTACTATAACATGAACGGCAGGAACATGGGCACCCTCCGAGTATTTGTCTCAGCTGGTGGTGTTGAAACGTTGGCATGGCAACTCACTGGACAACAATCCACTAGATGGTTGTTTGGTCGAGTTCTGGTTCCAAGAGGACAAAACATCAAGGTTAAATAATGCTCAAAACACAATTTAACTAATGCTCAAAACACTTCTTTTTTTCCCATTAATATGGCAGATATATGTGTAATTTGGCGTTGGCAAACAACAATCAGCAATCTTGATGTACTTTGCATGTTACAGTTAGTATTTGCAGGCTGCAAAATGACTGGGTTCGCATCGCAAAAAGCGATGCAAAATCTTGCGATCGCGATGCAATATTGTAACAATGACTAGCAGTTTGCGATGCATGTTTTTTGTAACCAAATTGATCTTTGAATTGAGATCGCGGGAGAAGAACGCACTTAGGTGTGTCGATTTTCCGTGATCACAGCCAAGGTACATGTAACTGATTCGCCAATGATAAACATTTTTAAAATTTATCTCAGTGTACAACCTTCTCACGTATATTAGTATTTCAAATAGAAAATACGCGGAGGATGTTTGACGTTTTAACAAGAACAGTGACGTAACGTACTAGTTGCTACGTCATCGTGGTAACCTAATTTGCAAGCAGCTATGACCTTGTACACTGAACTTGTAGCCTACCATGCACGCAAATATATTATGTTCACGAATTAAATATACCGCGAAAATTGCGAACATGCTGATAGCTCCGCGAATTTAATTACGCGTTAACTTATTTCCGATTTAGCTATGAATAATGCCTATAGATACAAAACACATAGCGCATCGCATGCACTTTATTTTTATCGTCAAATTACCTGCCACATGGTTTTATACTACAAGTGACAGTCGGTGCTATGCATGATCTGCGTTCAGCGATAGCCAGTAGTCAAAATGTCTGATAATTATTTTGACCGGTTGTCGAAGTGGTCGTTCGGTTTAACTTGTTGCGTAAAAAACAGTCTGGCAAACATTAGCGACAAACGGCTGGCTGAACTCACATCTGGTATCTCGTGACTACGAGATTACAGTTTGTTGTTTTTACACTGATTATTCTTATATTCGATACATACTTGTGGCTTTCGTTATTTGTAAACCTGAATGCAACCTATGAATACTACTAATAAATAGTATTTGGTCTAGTTTGTGATTTTTCAAGTTTTCTGCATCATGTATTATTAGACATACATGCGGACAAGACTAACGGCACACGGACCGCATGGCGAGAATGTCTCGAGTATAATTATATCGTACGTGAAACTGTCATTGAAAGGAGTTCAGTTGATATTGGTCGTTTTTATTTTATTATTGGCAAAAACTATCGTGAAAATGTAAAATGAAAGCTTGATCGCGAATTATTTTAGCCGCGAAAATGTTTGCGTATACATACGGTATTATCGACTAATTAACAGCTTGGCGTTTTTAATTTCGAATTGCCTCGGCAAATAATGTTCCGGTAAAATACGTATATATATATCGTTTAAGAATTGTCAGCTATACTGTTATATTTTGCTAATTTCAGTCAATACTGGAGGCTGTAGTTGGGTCAGCTATACTGATCTATTTTGCTGATTTCAGTTAATGCTGGAGGCTGTAGTTGGGTCAGCTATACTGATATAGTTTGTTAATTTCAGTTAATATTGGAGGCTGTAGTTGGATCAGCTATACTGATATATTTTATTGATTTCAGTTAATACTGGAGGCTGTAGTTGGATCAGCTATATGGATATGTTTTGCTAATTTCAGTTAATACTGGAGGCTGTAGTTGAGTCAGCTATACTGATATATTTTGCTGATTTCAGTTAATACTGGAGGCTGTGGTTGGGTCTGGTGTCGCAAGTGATATGGCCATTGATGATCTACAACTTCTAAATGTTGCCTTCTGTAGAAGTGAGTATACATTTCTTTTCATACATTGACCTGACTTCTGACATATGGCATTTCCCCCTGTTACATGGACTGGTCGAAACATTCCAACAGCCAGTCAGATAGCTAAAAAAGAATCTTCCAATTTACCACAGGCATTCTGTTCCTGTCATATAATAGCTACTTCCTTTTTTACTTTTCTGGGTAAGACACCTTATAAAAATGTGGGGCGGGATGTAGCCCAGTGATAAAGGGTTCGTCTGATGCATGGTCAGTCTAGAATCAATCCCTATCGGTGGGCCCATTGCGCTATTTCTTGTTCCACCACGACTGGTATATCAAAGGCTGTGGTATGTGCTATCCTGTCTGTGGGGAGGTGTACATATAAGAGGCCATGCTACTAATGGAAAAATGTAGTTTGATCTCTCAGACTAAAATGTCAAAATTATTAAAAGTTGACATCCAGTAGCTGATGATTAATAAATCAGTGTGCTCTAATGGTGTATTAAACAAAACAAACTTTACTTTATAAGAATATGAAGAAGTATACTGATAAATAAATTCAAGATTCCCATTGATCAATTTGTTTCGAAGTTTATTTGGTATTTGAAAGACAAAATAAATTGAACTAAATTGTCATGTTTAAATTTTTGTAATGCAGAAATCCCCAATTTTGATATCAAGTTCCGTAAGCAGAGATTATTTGTGATTTTAATTAATTTGTATTTGTTTATCAATATAAATGTGAAAATTGCAAAAATATGGCACATGCAACTAGGATAATGATAGACTTTTTAATGTTTGTGTTAAATTTACAGCGTATCCACCAAAGGCGAGACCACCTACCCTAACAACAACTAGAAAAACCACGACACACCGTCCACCAACAACCTCTCCTGTTACGAGTGTCACTTCATCGAAGGCACCAGGTCAGTATCTGCTCTATATATTATAATAATAATAATAATAATAATAATAATAATCGATAACAATAATAATCAATAATAATAATACAATAATAATAATCGATAATAATAATAATACTCTATTTAAAGAACGTAGCTCAATTAGTACAAAACTATTTTCCCATGAGGCCTTCTCTACAAATCAAATTGAAGTACATTGTAACAATATATAATATAATATGTAATATAAACTGTACAATATATACAAATGTACAAGGCAGATGTGTTTATACAACTCAGTTTCATAGTACAGGGGTTTTCCTCTCATGGAACATTGCGTTTCCTCGCATTTTATTCATCCTTGCCCCCAGACCCCTCTAGATTTCATCTTTTTTACAGTTCACCACCCCGGACCCCTCTAGATTTCCTCTTTTTTTACAGTTCACCAATTCCCACCCCTGATAGTACTTTACAATATGGAGAGTGATGATTACATCTTATCAAAATAGTATTTGAAATAATTATTTTAAAATATATTAAGACACATAGACCTTTTGACATCAATGGGCAAGCTGTTCCATATAGCAACACCAGAATACTGAAGACTTCTTGAAGTGTTCCATTTTTGGTTTTGATGCTAAAAGATTTCCCTCATTTGTATTACAGTTCACAAGTTTTTGTTTGTTTTTTTTTCACAATTTTATCCTGTAACGGATCACACTGAGACAAAACTATGGTATGTTACAATGCACATGAACAGGCTTGTATTTTAAAATTGTTCCGTTTGTTGTGTGTTCTCACAATTAAAACAGTCCCGCCATTTTACAGGCTCAAAATCTGTGTCTTGCAACTTTGAGCATGACATGTGCAGTTGGGTGCAGCTGAAAGACGATGATTTTGATTGGACGAGACACCAGGGTTCAACCTTGACCGGTAACACTGGCCCTTCGGCAGACCACACTACAGGACGTAAGATCTTAAGTTTTTAATTGTTTAGAAAAACCGTTTATGCTGTACAACACATTGTATTTGCTTAACATAATAAAATAGAGAAGTATGCAAATTTTAAAACATAGCAAGAGTCTAAGGTTGATGTTTTTTTACAAGATAATTTGTATTGTTAGAACATTTTAAATTGATAAATAAAATCGATTTACTGTAAATATTTTATTCACTGTTTTAAAAAAAACCCACCTTACACATTCATTATTTTCATTAAATAGTTCCATACCAAAAGGAATGAATCACTTTGCTATGTACCAAGGTATTTTTAACCATATGGATAATAAAGTTTGCTTATTAGATGGATGGTATTTTTGTAATTGTGTATTTTACTGGTAATATATTCTGTTTTCTAGATGGATGGTATTTTTGTAATTGTGTATTTTACTGGTAATATATTCTACTTACTAGATGGATGGTGTTTTTATAATGGTGTATTTTACTGGTAATATATTCTGCTTATTAGATGGATGGTATTTGTACATGGAGGTTTCTCTCCGCCGCGCGAATGAATCGGCAAGGATTGAGAGCAAGACGATAATCCCAAAACAGACGACGCAGTGCCTGTCGTTCTGGTACCACATGTTTGGGGACCACATCGGCCGTCTCAACGCATACATCAAAACAACGCCAGCTCTGGGCAGCCCCATCTGGACGAAGACAGGATCCCAGGGAAACCAGTGGATCCTGGCTCAGATAACGGTGACGCGAGGCCACACCCCGTACTCTGTGAGTTACACCGTATAAATATTGTTGTTGTAACTGGCTCAGATAACGGTGACGCGAGGCCACACCCCGTACTCTGTGAGTTACACTGTATAAATATTGTGTTGTAACTGGCTCACATAACTGTGACGCGAGGGCACACCCCGTACTCTGTGAGTTACACCGTATAAATATTGTGTTGTAACTGGCTCACATAACTGTGACGCGAGGGCACACCCCGTACTCTGTGAGTTACACTGTATAAATATTGTGTTGTTGTAACTGGCTCAGATAACGGTTGCGCGAGGACACACTCTGTACTCTGAGTTACAATATATAAGTATTGTGTTTTAACTACCAAATTTTATTTTAATTTGGCAAAATAAATTCAAATTATAATAGGTTTTTTGTTAAAAAATAACTAGAATTCTTCAATTTTTGAAGTTTGTGTAGATAATTTGGTGACATTTTCTGCTCACCCAGAGCTAGCCCTGGTAGATTAATTTAGATTGATAGGATACAAAATATTTTTTTTTGTGTAATACGATTGTCTAGGAGAACCCATCTGTCTCTGAATGATTGTGGAGGGCGAGACGTAGCTCAGTGGTACCACACTCATTTGATGTGTGGTCGGTCTGGGATTGATCCCCATCGATGGGCCCATTGGGCTATTTCTTGTTCCAGCCAGTGCACTACGACTGGTATGTGGTATAAGGCCGTGGTATGTGCTATCCTGTCTGTGGGATGGTGCATATAAAAGATCCCTTGATGCTAATCGAAAAGAGTAGCCCATGAAGTGGCAACAGCGGGTTTTCTCTCAGTATCTGTGTGGTCTTTAATCATATGTCCGATGCCATGTAACCGTAAATAAAATGTGTTGAGTGTGTCATTAAATAAAACACAGTATTCTTGATAATCTGCAGAACATATTGTCTTGTAGCATAATATTCTAACAACCAGTACTTAGTGAATAAGACAGTATTCTAGATTAAAACGATACATTAAATACCTGCTGTTTAACACTGTATTCTTTATAAATAAGATGCAGTAAGTACTTGCTATATATAATAGCACTGAGTTCTAAATTCATACAATATTCTAGATTAATAAGCTCGACACAAAGGTGGTATGAATTTGTATTAAATATGAAGACAAGTCTATATTTGTTATTTTTATAGGTTGTCATCGAAGGTATTGGTGGAAATGGCTACAAAGGAGATATTGGTTTGGATGACATGTACCTCATAGATGGCGCCTGTACAGGTGTGTGTAGCTTTATTTACATGTTAAAACTGTACAGGTGTGTGTAGCTTTATTTACATGTTAAAACTGTACAGGTGTGTGTAGCTTTATTTACATGTTAAAACTACAGGTGTGTGTAGCTTTATTTACATGTTAAAACAGTCGTTTACAGGTACAGTGAAACTCCTCTAAACCGGACCCCCTTGGGACCAAGTAAAGAAGTCCAGTTTTAAGAGGTATCCGGTTTAGAGAGGTTCTCTTCTGTACAGATATTTAAAAACGGACCATGAAAAATGTCCGGTTTTGAGGGGATTCCGGTTTATAGAGTATCCGGTTTTAAGGGAATTCTGGTTTACAGAGGGTCTGGGTTTCAGAGGTTGCACAGTATAAGGAACTCAGATTTAGGAACACGGTGATGTTCAGAGGCAAGCTGGTTTTTCGGCTTCATGTCTGATTATGCATTATGCACTGAAGTCATGCAGGTTTTACCATGAACGAAGTCAAGGCAAGTGGAACATATAACTCCTAAAAGTTTACTAGATGAGCAACCACATAAAATTTCAAATACAATTAATTGAAAACTTTTATCCAAGGCGATAAATTTTGCTGCTTGCCTAAAACTTTCTAGGGGAAGGGAATGTGAGCGATCTATCACTGTTCCTGGCAGTGACTGCCATGCATCAAAGACTGATCACTTACCATTCCTGGCAGTGACTGCCATGCATCAAAGACTGATCACTCACCATTCCTGGCAGTGACTGCCATGCATCAAAGACTGATTACTCACCATTCCTGGCAGTGACTGCCAAGCATCAAAGACTGATCACTCACCATTCCTGGCAGTGACTGCCATGCATCAAAGACTGATCACTCACCATTCCTGGCAGTGACTGCCATGCATCAAAGACTGATCACTCACCATTCCTGGCAGTGACTGCCATGCATCAAAGACTGATCACTTACCATTCCTGGCAGTGACTGCCATGCATCAAAGACTAATAGAATCTATCACCATTGTGAGGTATAGATAAGGCAATTCCAACCCGAGGGACAAATTTTTTTTTGTGAGGGCCGAGGTTTACAAAAACATTTTATGCTGAGGGTTGGAATTGCCTTATCTATACCTCACAACGGTGATTGATTTTTTTTCTTGCCCATTTAATTACAGTAACAAAACGTTAATTTTGTAAGCTACGGTTTGTTTATTGTAGAACGATTCATAAACATTTCACCTACAAACTCTTTTTAATCATATGCGGAAAAATTATGTCCACATTATGCAACTACATAAAAACTAACCAATAAATATAAAGTTGAAAATATTAATTTGTTTAAATATTTTAAAAACAATGATACAACGTTAAATGGCAAACAAAATTCTGAAAAACATGAGTTATGACGTCAGTCGTCGTAAAACATGAATTATGACGTCACGTGTATTTAGAAATCGTCTAGCCCTCAGGTCGGACAGATTTATCTAGCCCTAGGGTCAAACAGATTTTTCTAACACTGTGCAAAAGCTGGATAACCCTGTCCAGTGGGCAAGAATATCATTGTCAGGTTTTTGGTAGTGGTTACCGGCCTCTGTGGTGTCATGGTTAAAGCATCGGACATATAAGGCTGGTAGGTACTGGGTTCACAGCCCGGTACCGACTCCCATGAGTTTTAATGACTCAATGGGTAGGTATAAAACCACTACATCCTCTTCTCTCTCACTAATCACTAACAACTAACTCACTGTCCTGGACAGACAGCCCAGATAGCTGAGGTGTTTGCCCAGGACAGTGCTTGAACCTTAATTGGATATAAGCACGGAAATAATTTGAAATGAAATAAAAACTGGTAGTGTTTGTAGTAACAATAAGCACAGCAGCAATAAGAGTATTGTTGGACATGAACATGAACTGAAACTTGCAATGAATTCTTGCAAACACTTTTTAGAACTTGGAACTTGAACTGTTTTAACATGCCCGTATACCACTAGGGTTTCAAGCATGTCCATCCATCTCTGGCAAGACCAGGAGTCTGACCTGGAACAGAAACACTTTTTAGAAATTATATTTTAATTTTCTTAGTCATAGTCTTCATTTCTTTTCAACATCACCTGTCCTCAAACTAGTGCAAATTCCCCTAAGGATAGGAGTCTGGTTCGAACACCCCAACAGCCAATGGGATGGCCTAAGATTCTTCTACTGTGCACCCCTTCCTGTCCCGGTCACGTGACTGTAACTTCCTTCTTTTCCCTTAACTCTTATGGTTTGGACATCCTGGGTTTTTGCTCCATCGTAATCTGAGCAATCTATCTTTTTTACTTGGTATATTTAAGACTTTAATGTCTGTAACACATTTCTAAATTTTCTCCAGTTTGCATGGTTGGCTTTGTGTTGATAATTTTGTTTTGTGTGTTTGACAGTTCCGACAATTACACCGTCGGGACCTGCTGTGGTGACCACTGTACTACCAGGCCAGGCAATCCGGAAGTGTGACTTCGAGGCGGCTAACATCTGTAACTATGTCCAGGATAAAACCGACAGGTTTGACTGGAAGAGGACAACTCTGAAAACAGCAACGTTTGGTACTGGCCCAAGCGCTGACCACACCTATGGCACCGCTAGTGGTAATGATTTTAAAACAATATCCTATATATATTGTGTTTTATAAGTGCTTTTGTCTCAGTTGGTAATGAACTTTGTTTTCACATTGCTGTGGTGTCGTTAATCCATTCATTCATTCATTGATGCATTGATTTATTCATTGATTCATCCGTTCGTCCGTCCATCCATCCATCCATCCATCCATCCATCCATCCATCCATCCATCCATTCAATGTATACCACTGTTTACCTTAATTTATTTATTTTAAAGCATTTATTAATTTTTATTTTAAAATTGTAAAGATTCCTTTCTACTACTTGTTGATAAACATTCACAACCACATAATTTCATTTACGAAAAGAAGCAAAAATATGGTTTTTAACATGTTACCATGCCATGATAGCATGTTGTGTTTGAGAATCCATGCAAACATGTCCGATGCAGCAGAATTAGCATTGTGATTGGCTGAAATGCCTTACTGCATTCTCAGGATTCGAAACAGCCATGAAAACACTGATGTACCATTTTAAAAAACAAATTGGAATAAACCATGGTACATAAATTGAAAAATGATGCATCAAACCATATGTAAAAAACTGAATATCGTTACCTGTGATTAATCATCAGGTCTCTAGCTGGTACAAGGTGTATCAGTGTTGATGTTTACTGTTATTAGTCCCCAACCATTCAAACTGGAGGGGACTATATAGGTTTCATCTCCGTCCTTCTGTCTGTTCGTCTGTCCCTTGTAGTTTTCCGGATGTTTTATTAAGAATGTCTTGAGATATATAGTGAATAACTGGTTACTGTCTTAAGATATCGGCTTTATCCTGCCAAGGTTAGAATGGCGAATGCAGCGAGGCTCTGCCTTCGACCTGAGCAGGATAAAGCTGATATCTTAAGACAGTAACCAGTTATTTCTTTTATCCTGCAATTCTACAGGAATATTTGGAAAATTATTATTTATTCCAGTTTTGTGTTCGCAAATCGAGTATTGTCAACCTAGTAAGGCTTTTGCCGTATGATGTCATGCAAGATGCATGACGTCATTATTGTAAGACGCTCGCTACATTCTGTCACATTAAAAAACCGTTTCTAAACTCTAATTCATAAATAAATATACAAGTTTAGTATTGTTATCGCAAAACTTAAAGTTCTTTGTATTTACAGCACTTCAACAAATGATTTAAAGAGTATGTTTATTGAAAATCTACTCCGAAATACTCGAGTCGAGTTGGGCTTATGTCACGTGACCTATATTTTTCGTCAGTGACCAAAAATATAGAGATTTATCTAGTCATCATATCTTGCCAATGTATACATTGATTGCGGGATAAATAGCTTTAGCTATACTGTTACAGATTAGGTTTGACTTTCATGGCGATTTACCCATTTTGGACGGAGTTATGACCCTTGAACTTAGGAGATATGAAAATTTGTTTTCCAGACTTGCTTTTAGAAGGCCATGACATATTGACCTGACATTTTGTGTATAGCTTTATCATGTACTGTTAGAGATCACGTTTGACAAAATATGAAAATTTGTTTTCCTGGACTTTGTTTTCGCAGTGCCTGAAAATATAGCTTTATCATGTTTATAGTTGAACTTTCATGGTGATTTACCAACTTTACACAGAGGTATAACTTGAATTTAGGAGATACGAAAAACAATTGAGCCTGGTAGTGAACATATATTGCTTTAGCAGTACTCAGAATGTTTGTTTTTACAGGACACTACATGTATACTGAAGCCTCGGGTCGGAGACGAGGAGACAAAGCCCGACTCATCACCCCGCTATACCACGACAAGCAGGCCGTCTGTGTCCAGTTCTTTTACCATATGTATGGCTCGACAATGGGAACCTTGAATGTGTATGCAAAGGTAGAGAGATCCGCTTCAGTTTGCTTCTTAACTTTTTTTCCATTGAAGTTTACTATTAATTGATTGAAACATATTTTATGGCTTTTTAAAGAACAAATTACAAGTTACACAAGTTACACAACTTACTAGGCCTTCTGTCCAAATCTGTGTAATTGGATTTTCGTGTAAACTGGCATGATCTCGGGTTGAAGGGCAGTTAATTTATCATGTGTTAAACTCTGCCTAATTTGAATCTGTCTACTCTGGATAGTGGATGGAAATTAACTCTCTCTAAACCGGCAAGCTTCAGTATTGCCAACGTGTTTGGTGACATGTTAGACAATGGCAAACACTTTTTTGTAATTTAGCTGCTGACCAATGTTGTACACCTCTTGCAATTACTTATCAATTCAACTTTAGGAAAGGAGTGTGGGATGACATGCAACTACATTTGAGTCCTAGCTGTGTGCCTCATCACTGTTAATACAGTTATTTTAGGGGGTTTCCATGTTTGTTGCACGGTTTCTGACAGAGGGTAAAATGGGTATGGCACCATACCCAAAGTTTTTGCACATTTTATTTTTTTATGTTAACCTTTTGACAAAATTAATTACTCTTATCATTACTATATGCTTTTTTTAATCCTAACCCTAAACTTAACCAATTTTCTTTCTGTTGACTGTGGTTGCATTCAATATCACAGCGCCATACCCAAATATTTCTTTCTGGCAGAAACACAAGTTACTTTTAAAATTATGTTTATTAACTGTTCTGTGATGACTCATATGTATGTATGTATGTATGTATGTATGTATGTTATGTATGTATGTATGTATGTATGTATGTATGCATGTATGCATGTATGCATGTATGCATGCATGCATGTATGTATGTAATATTATATGACTGCATTTCTTGCAAAAACTAAATTAATGATAAAATATAAAGTGTTAAAGAGCTGTTACATCCTTTGCAGAAGACTACATGTAAAAGATTAAATACATACATTGTGTCTTCATGTTTTGTTCTTTCTTGCAGCTTGGAAATAATTTGGGACGACCATTGTTCACTCGGTCTGGTAACCAGGGCAACAAGTGGATCGTTGGTCAGGCAAATATCCCGGCATCAGCTGCCGCAGCGTACAAGGTACGAAGTTGTTGACTAAATATTAATTACATCTTCATCGTAGTGTGTGTCATCCAACTACTTCGTATATAATTAATATACAGAACTTCACATACGTTCTTTTCACTTCCTATTTATTGCAGAAGTTTATTTTGCACAAGAATACATAGCATGAGACTGCATAGCAGTCAAGTTGTATGTTCTTGTGCAGAATAAACAAGTGCAATAAACAGGAAGAGAAAACAACGTATGTGAGTTCTGTATTTATTACATATCTTCTTATATTGTTTTACAAAAAACTTTTTAATTTTTTTTAAATTTAACGTCATAACACACTTTCTTAAATCTATGTTCAATATTCCTTTCATGAATGTTAAGTAAGTAACAAAAACTCCAGTAAAAATAAAAAGGGAATTCCCCATTTAAAAGTTCTGGTCCACATCGCACATATGTTTGTGCAATACAAGATACATTTATCACATGGTTTGAAAAATCTTTATTACTATTTATAATAGTAAGATTGAATAGGTATGTAATAAAATCAAAGTATAAAGTTGTTGAGTTACAATACATACAGTTTCTGAATCATGATGGAATTTGTTATTTAAACACATGGATTACATAAAGTAATATTAAGATCATAATTTTTGTTGAACCAGATTACACTGATTAAAGAATGAATAATTTTTGGTACGCTGTTATAGTGAGCAGTTATTTCATTGTATGTTATTTAGCGAAAAAGACTATACATTTTAACACAAATGTCATCCATATACCAATAGGCCAGAGGACTTCAAATTTCATGGGAAACACATTTTCCGTTCCGTGCCTTGTGATCATGGGAACCCATCGGAAACTGTTTATATTATTTTTGTTGAATAGTTGTACTCGATATAATAATCATAGGAAACAAAATTTCGGTTCCGTGATTTTACCGACATGCTACGTACCTACACGGTACTTGAAACGATTGTTATCCTAAAATCTGAAGGCCTGCAGGCATTCAGTAAAGTCTGTTTTGTTTAATGACATGACTAAAGCACATAGTCATAGACATTAAGAGGCACTGACCAGAGAGTGTGTGGATCAATTACATATTAATTTGATTTTCAATTTGAAGGGCCAATGCTTACTCTTAAGAATTAGGGCTTTGCACACACACACACACACACACACACACCATGACACCTATGGTATATTTTGTCACGGTTAAACTTGAAGACTTGATGGCTGATATTTTTCACTCAATTCGTTTCAGGTGGTCTTTGAAGGGGTTCGCGGTACTAACTACAGAGCTGACATTGCCATCGATGATATCAGTTTTAAAATGGGATCGTGTTCCAATCCAGGTTTGATTATTGTTTGTTATTAACATAGTTAAAGTAAATCTGGTTTGCTGTGACACTCCATGTAAGCACTGTTGGTAAGCTTTAGTGATTATCTTTAATTATTGTCAGGGAATGAAAGTGCTCCTGGTGCTTTTTTTAAAATTGTTCAGCTTACAGTCAGCAGTGGTGGTTTTAAAGTTAGTCTTAAGCTAGATTCATACTTCACCTCCGACTGGTCGGCGAGTAGTTGACTTGACCAGTTCTGCTTCTGTTGAAACCTAATCCTCATTTTTCAGTCAATTCAGTATGATTTTAACACACTTCATATTAAATTATAGAGCGTACTCATTCAATGCTGTTTAGTTTACCTAATCAAAGTATGAATTCACCTTTAGTCAGTTTATTTGTCACTGCCAACAAAGATATAAATTCTTAATTACAAATTTACACAAAGTATGTCTGCCACCATCCACCGAAAATAGAGAAGACAATGTCTTTGGTCATGTTTCACCTGTGATGGAACCGGACTTCACATAAGAATAATAATAAAACCTATCTGACATTCCAGGCTTCGAAAGCTTATGTAATATAATCAGTATTGTTAACACCCTTTATAAAATACCATTGTCTTATTTGAAAGACCTCGGTGGTATCATGGTTAAGCCATCAGACATAAGACTGGTAGGTACAGGGTTCGCAACCCGGTACTGGCTCCCACCCAGAACAAGTTTTAACGACTCAATGGGTAGATGTAAGACAACTACACCCTCTTCTCTCTCACTAACCACTAACCAACTAACAACTAGCCCACTGTTCTGGACAGACAGTCCAGATAGCTGGGTTGTGTGCCCAGGATAGTGTGCTTAAACCTTGATTGGATATAAACTCGAAAATAAGTTGAAATGAATGAAATGAAAGTTCTGTTCTATTTAAACAATAGCCTAGTAACGGTCTTCTGCTTTTAAGTAACCTCTTGATAAGTGGAGGTCAATTTTCTTAAGTGCAGGCCTTTGAAAGCTAATGGGAAAATGTAGCAGGTTTTGTCTAAAACTGTATGTAAACAATTACCAAATATTTGATATCCAATAGCTGATGATTAATAAATCAACATGAAAACAAAGTGTAACTTTGATCTGCAGGTGACTGTGATTTTGAGCAAGGCCTGTGTACGTGGCACAATGCGGTCACTGGTGACCAGTTCGATTGGATTCAGGGCAGTGGAGGAACCACAACTGTTGGGACTGGACCTTCCAGTGACCACACACGCGGCGACAAGACAGGTATGATTGAATATTGGCATTTAATAAATATACTTAGTAACAAAATAAATGTGAGTAAGTACATTACACAATACCCATTGTGTTAATGATCATATATATTAATTACAGCATAAATGTACTTCTTTGAAATGTAATAATGGTACCAAGATGTTCGGTTGTCAACTTAATAGATTTATTTTCTTGGATTTCAAGATTTAAAGTAAATATGGTTTACTGGATTTAAAATGAACATTGTTCAGGAAAACGAGTAGATCATTCAGCTGATCGAGCTGTGATGGGTTTCAGGATCCATCCCCCTTGATGAACTTCCAACCTTATAACTGGTAAATTAAAATCCATGGTATGTACTGTCCTGTCTATGGGAAGTGCATAGAATAGATCCCTTTCTGCTTAATTGGTAAAAAGAACAGCATCAGGTTTCATCTATCTGTCAGCTAAGTGTTGAAATCACCATATGTTCGACACCAAATAGCTGTAGTTTAAAATGTGCTAAAGTGTTGTTAACCCTTACGTAGAACGATGACAATTTAATTACTAGTACTTTGTGGATGTGAAGGTGCGCTGCACCCCGCTATTAGTTTTGACATCACAAAAACGTTCAGTCCATAACGTCATTCCAACATGGATACAAAAAGGTTAAAGCAAAAATATCATGGCTAGCTCTGGCACTCGCCAAATTCACCAGTTGCGAATTTTAAAAACAATTGGCAAATTTTATTTTAATTTGGCGAAATAGTTTCATCTAATAATTGAGATTTTGTTAAAAAAATTACTGGCGATTAATCATTTGGTGAAATTTTCTGCTCACCCAGAGCTAGCTCTGAATTATATTATTTTTCTTTCTTAATCAGGAAAGTACATGTTCATCGAGACGTCGGTTCCACGACAGCTGGGCGACAAGGCCTGGTTTGTGAGTCAGGGATTCCCGCCGGCGTCGAGAAGTGGCCGATGTATTCAGTTCTGGTACAACATGAACGGCAAGACGATCGACACACTCAGTGTGATGGTCAGGACACCAGGTCAGTGAGAGCCTGTTTTAGTTACACACAAGCTTCATAGAAAATCTTGAGGGGCATGACGTAGCCCATTAGTAAAGCACTCGCTCGATGCACGGTCGGTCTAGGATCAATCCCTGTCAGTGGGCCCATTGTGCTATTTCTCGCTCCAGCCAGTGCACCACGACTGGTATATCAAAGGCTGTGGTATGTGCTATCCTGTCTGTGGGATGGTGCATATAAAAGATCCCTTGCTGCTAATCGAAAAAGAGTAGCCCATGAAGTGGCGACAGCAGGTTTCCTTCCTCAATATCTGTGTGGTCCTTAACCATATTATGTCCGACGCCATATATCCGTAAAATAAAAATGTGTTGAGTGCGTCGGTAAATAAACCATTTCCTTCCTCCTTCCTTCACAGTAAGCCAAGCTCATATTAATTTCTGTATTTATTCAAGTTGGGTAAGAACATGCAATTATGATAGTTTATAGGGACCTACTACTTTGTGTATTTCATCATTGTTGTTAAAAATATCATATTGTCATCGTATAAACAACCTTAGATTACCTGTCAGTCACCTTTAAATATTTGGATTTTGCTGTAATATTAATTTATAAAATAGTATTTGGGCACGTAATTCACGGCATAGTCTTCACATTTCACAAGTAAAATAAATAAATGGTGTTGGTCATTATGCCACTTTGAGACCCTCGTTAAATCATGGAAATCAAAAAATTGTTCACCAAATTTTTGAGGCATATATATATATATATATATATATATATATATATATATATATATATATATTAATAAATTTGACATTATACCAGGCATCTCCGACTTCATCATCTGGCAACTGAAGGGCACTCAAGGTTCAGGCTGGATGAATGGTCAGGCCCCGATTACCCAGACAAGACACAGCTACATGATAGTGTTTGAGGGCAGACGAGGCACAAGTTACCAGGGAGACATCGCCATTGATGATATCACATTCACCGAATCAACTTGCGGAGGTTAGTGTGTACATGATTTCTATAAATTCATTTATTAGTCCCCTGCCATTTCAACTGGAAGGAACTATAGGTTTCTCGTCCGTCCGTCTGTTTGTCTGTCCATCTGTCCCACATTAAGATTTTCTTACTTTTTTTCACAATGTCTCAAGATATTGAGCTGACATTTTTTATATAGGTTTATCAATGCAGAGTTCCAGATCAGGTTGACGTTCATGGAATTTATTCAAGGGCCATAACTGTCAAAGATTGAATTTATGCACGTTTGACAGAGTTATGGTCCTTGAAGATAGGAGATTTGTTTGGTCCGGGAGTGGATGTGTAATATTCACCCTAGATATCTTGAACCCCTACCCCACTCACCCACCCCCCACCCTCCCTATCATTTACCCTGGTCAGACCTCACTAGTTATTCCACCTGGTACTTCTCTTTCCTGGTCCATTTTCAATTATAATTAATAGAGAAATAAGGGAAATGACAAGGTTGAAATATCAGGGGAAATTGACTGGGAAAAAAGTGCTGATGGAATTTTTCACCGGGAAATTACCCTAGAATCGACTGAAATACTTAAAATAGTAAATACATTTTTTGTTTGTTTGTTTGGCAGTTGCACCTCTTACTGCCACCGCACCTCCACAAACAACGATCACCGTGCCGGTAGTGGGGTCGTCAGCAATGCCTGGTGTCTTTAACTGCACCTTTGAGAGTGACCTGTGTGGGTGGAGTCAGGACAAGCGGGATCAGTTTGATTGGCAGCGGCATCACGGAACTACCACCAGCGTGGGCACCGGACCATCCAGCGACCATACCACAGGAAAATCAGGTAAGCAGTCTTACTTGGACCAAGCCCGAGTGGGACGTAGCCCAGTGGTAAAGCACTCGCTTGATGCTCGGTTGGTCTGGCTATTTCTCTATTCCAGCCAGTGCACCACGATTGGTGTATCAAAGGCTGTGGTATGTGTTATCCTGTCTGTGGGATGGTGCATATAAAAGATCCCTTGCTGCTAATCGAAAAGAATAGCCCATGAAGTGGCGACAGCATGTTTCCTATCTCAATATCTGTGTGGTCCTTAACCATATGTCTGACGCCATATAACCGTAAATAAAATGTGTTGAGTGTGTCCTTAAATAAAACATTTCTTTCTTTTTTTTTACTCTGATCAAATAGTTACGGCTAGTTGTTAACCATTACGGCGTTGTTTTTCGCTATTAAACCCATTTTTTCACAAATAAAATTGCACTTTACTTACCGTTTATTATTTAGAATATACATTTCCATTCACCTGAAGTGTTTTTTGGTAATCCTGGTGTTTGTAATACCACAAAATGCATTTTTCGTATTTCTTAAAAACGGACGCACGTTTGAGAAAAAACCGTTGAGCAGACAAGGTCTAATCTATTTTTAGACGGGATATTTCCATTTCAATGTCACAGACGTTGGTATACCACGTGACCGTTATCATTTTGGTTCGGTTTGTTTTCTCGTGCACGGTTCGCGCAATCAACATCCGATTTGTTGTTCATTTGTGAGATTTTTCTTCACAGTTCGTGAACATTTTCAGTAACAATAAAGTTCAGACAAGTAAGTGTCTCAATACAAAACGTTACAAACCCTTAAAACCAATAATTTTGCTAAGTCTTACGATATCTGGAGAGGGGATACAACCAGGACAGAACAGTTGAAACATGTCCAGGAGAGGTGAAAAGAACGCACCCCAAGTCTGTGCGTGCTCTGTGAAATTTGTCGTGACGTAGGCATTGTTGTGCTTCGAGACATCTACCGGTGACATCAGAATACCAACTTTCAAAATTATTTCAAGCAATTGGGACATGGAGATTCCCATGGTATTTATCGATATAAAACCTGCTTTTTCACTCCATTTGATAAAAACGTGATCTAAGTGTGTTACAGGTTTGTAGATTCACCAAATTATAATTTATTTTCCCTGGATGGAACTAGGGTGTGCGGCTTTAATAAATATAAAGTATACAGGCCTAAATCTTGCCTCTTTATTTTGAAACTCAATGAAAAATAAATGAATCTGGTGTAAAAACAAAAATTGTATTGTGTTAATATTTAGTTTTCATACATAACCTGACCTGTTACCTATGGCATTCCCCCTTAAGGCCCTGCTACACAATACGAGTGACTGGTACGAGTCACTCGGATTGGAACACCAACAAGCAAATCGTAACATGTGGCATGTCATAGGATTGATCGGCCTGAGTCACTCGTATGAGTTGAAGTTTAGAACCTGTTCTATTTTCATACGATTGAATCGGATGTTTGGGGACGTTGACCAATCAGATTGCGGCACAGATAACCTCCACGTTCTGAGTGTAATGGTGAAAAACTCTGTTTGCTTGTCGTCGGCACAGACCCAACAACTAATAGAGTTGTATCAGTGGCACAACTCTTTGTGGATGTGTCCAGTCATTTATATAAAAACAGAAATGTTACGACAGCCGCCTTCTTAACAATACACAACATTGTTTACCATGGTTACAGCAAGGATGTTTTTCAATGATGTCACGTTTCATACGATTAACAAGTACCGTGTGGCAACACGTCCGATTCAATTGGTTCGATTGATTCGTGCAATTGACTCGTACGAGTGACAGGGTCCGTTTCTATCGTATCGTGTAGCAGGCCCTTTAGTCCTATCCACTGGTCCAAACCTGCCAAGTTTTCTTCATTTTCTCTTCTTTCAGGAGGCTACTATATTTACACTGAAGCTTCAGTACCTCGGAAGAGGGGCGACAAGGCTCGATTGATAAGTCCCCCAGTAACGACTGGGTTACATTGTCTGACCTTCTGGTACAACATGTACGGCCAACACGTGGGGATGCTCAACATCTACATTCAGACGGGGGTGGCCCTGCCGTCAAGACCAGTGTGGACGAAGCGGGGCACCCAGGGCACTGTGTGGAAACAAGCCATGGTCTCGGTCTCTGTACCACACAGTTTCAATGTAAGAACTTGTAAATAACAAATAGCATTTGTATGCTGAATGACAGTTTCATGTAAAATGTTAATTACCAAAATGTGATATATCCTACTGATGTTCAGTGTAAGAAATTGTAAAATAACACCGAGCATTCGTACACTGAATGACAGTTTAAGTATAGAGCAATATGTAAAGATTTAATTTCCAAAATGTGATAATCCTAATGATGTTCAATGTAAGAAATTGTAAAATAACACCGAGCATTCGTACGCTGAATGACAGTTTAAGTATAGAGCAATATGTAAAGAGTTAATTTCCAAAATGTGATAATCCTAATGATGTTCCAATGATCGATTGTAATCAAAGATTGATAACTTAGACATACACATGTGATGATTGATTATTAAAAAAGCATAATCAGTTGTCGCAGAACATATTAACTGTAACTGTTCTTACAGTGTAAATAATCTGGAAAGTGGTGGAGATCGCAGTTTTTGAAATAAACTTCATATAAGTATCATCCACACCATGATGTCTTGTTTTAATTTTTTCTTGTAAAACATTAGCCTGCCATCTGTTTTACTTAAATAGTGAAAGGAGTTTGGGCAAAACAACAGTTTGTTATATCTTAAAATGTGGCCATTTATATGGGTGTATTGTTTTTAATGACACTTTACATGATAAAGTAGATATGTTTTTAAAAACATTTTTGCTGTCTTCAGATTGTGTTTGAAAGTATACGAGGTGCTGGTTTCCTTGGTGACATGGCCCTTGATGACGTTGCCTTGACAACAGGCTCTTGTTTAGCAGGTAACATGTTGAATTAAATCATATATTAGTTACATTTAGTTAATTTGTTAAAGGGACATTCCCGAGTTTGCTGCATTGTAAGATGTTTCCGACTAATAAAATATTTCTGCGATTAAACTTACATATTAAATATATTTTCTTGTTTAGAATATCAGTATATTCAATGTGTTTCTGGTCGTCTTAATATTTGTAAGAAGCCCAAACTGGATTTTGTCTTCGTTACGAAAAAATATTTTTTAGGAAATAAAATGAAAATTAACCTAGTACAAATATTAGAACGACCAGAAACACGTTTTTAATATACAGCCACTAATATTCTAAACAAGAAAATATATTTAATATGTAAGTTTAATCGTAGAAATATTTTATTAGTCGATAACATCTTAAAACATTGCAGAAAACTCAGGAATGTCCCTTTAAGTTGTGTCAAATTCCATCCATCCATCCATCCATCCATCCATCCATCTATCCATCTTCATCTGATCTCATCCATCCATCCATCCATCCATCCATCCATCAATCCACCCATCCATACCTCTATCCATCAATTTATTAATTTTTATTTGTGTTCCAGCCCCATCAACGTCTGCAAAGAGTTGTAACTTTGAACCGACCAACATCTGTGGGTTTTCCCAGGATCGAACTGACAACTTTGACTGGACAAGATCAGCCGGCCGAACGTCAACTGTTGGAACAGGACCAAGTGCCGATCACACCTACAACACTCAGGCTGGTGTGTAATAATTGACAGTGTGTGTGTGTGTGTGTGTGTGTGTGTGTCTCTCTCTCTCTCTCTCTCTCTCTCTCTCTCTCTCTCTGTTACTCGCTCACTCTTTCCTTTCCCCATCTCTCTCCCCTCCATCTCTCTGCCTCCCTCCCTGTAATAACTGACAATTATAATAAATCTCTCCCCTCTCTCTGTCTCTAGGTCGCTGTCTCTCTCTCTCTCTCTCTCTCTCTCTGTCTCTCTCTCTCTCTCTCTCTCTCTCTCTCTCTCTCTCTCTCCCCCTCTCCCTCCCTCCCTCTCTCCCTCTCTCTACCTCTACCTCTCTACCTCTCCCTCTCTGTCTTTCCCTCTCTGTCTCTTCCTATGTGCCCCTCTAACTGTCATGCCACTGTCAGTCTCAATATATATTAAACTAGCTATCTCAAGTCACTTCTGTGTTACTTAATCATTTAGAGGCTTTCGGTGATTTTTAATGTGATTTTTCATCTATCATAATTACTAATCATAATTGAATATTGTATGATTTCAAGTTGAGAATGTTTTACATCTTTCAGGCCGTGGTATGTTCTATCCTATCTGTGGGATGGTGCATGTAAAAGATCCCTTGCTGCTAATCGTAAAGAGTAGTCCATGAAGTGGCGACAGTGGGTTTCCTCCCTCAATATCTGTGTGGTCATTCACCATCTGTCTGATGCCATAGAAAATTAAATAAAATGTGTTGAGTGCGTCGTTAAATAAAACATTTCCTTCCTTCCTTTCAGGACACTACATGTATGTTGAGACGTCGGCGCCGAGACGGCCTAACGACATCGCACGGTTAAACTCCTTCATCGTGAAGAGCTCCCCATCCTCCCAGTGTGCGAGGTTCTGGTACCACATGTACGGGCGGCACATCGGCACTCTCAACGTCTATGTCATGAAGGGAGGCCGCCGCGGCACTCCTGTATGGAAAATGAAAGGTAAGAACGTCAGTGAAACTTCAGGGTGCAACAAATCCACTAGCCCTCTGTCTTGGCTAGTGAATTTGTAGTCTGGGCTAGTTGAAATGATCAACTGCCTTACTATAATACATGGGGCACCAGACAAGGCTTCTATGAGGGCTGGTGACTTTCTCAAACATTTGTCTACACACTGCACTGAAGCCACCTTATTATTAAAGACCAAGATCTAATAAGTAATACAAATCAAATGACTTGAATCAAGTGACCAGTTGACTTAAAGCAGACATGATTATTTTCAGTTATAAAACGGATTTCCGCTTTTTAAATATTCCGTTACCGATTTTTATTTTCTACTTGTTATAATTTTTAGCGAGTGGCCATCTCTCAGTCTGCATTAACATTGCTATGTTAAGAGTAAAATCTTTTTTTTTCGGTAGGGTGCACAATCATGTCTGTTAAAGGCAGGAGCTGCATGACAGCTTACCTAAATGGCCCATCAAAATATATTCCAAATATATATATATACATTTGATTTGTCCTGAAAAGTTTACTGAACCCCATTGAAAATGTACTATCCAATTTTCAGTTCTTACTGCTGTCACATATTTGAGGTTGCTATAAAATGCACAATAAGCCTAAACCTTGTCTACAGTTTTGGGGTTATATTTATTGCCTACCAGAATACATCCAGTTATACAAAATCACTTAAATGTATTATTTATTCTTCTCATATCCTTTTACACAACATTTCTTGCTCCAGCCAGTGCACCATGACTGGTGCATCAAAGGCTGTGGTGTGTACTACCCTGTTTGTGGGATGGTGCATATAAAAGAAGCCTTGCTGTTAATTGAAAAGAGTAGCCCATGAAGTGGCGACATCGGGTTTCCTCTCAATATCTGTGTGGCCCTTAACCATATGTTTGACGCCATATAACCATACATAAAATGTGTTGAGTGTGGTGTTAAATAAAATATTCCTTTCTTTCTTTTTACACAACAAATCTAACTGATGCATTTTCAGTGGAGATCAGTATACTTTACTGAACCAGCTATATCATGCCCCGTTTGTTATCAATGTTTTGGTATGTAAATGAGATATTGTTAGCCGTAAGTCAGAAAACCCCCCAAAACTTATAGCTAATACTAGCTGCTTTAAAATTATTTGCAAAACAGCTTGTGGTAGCATGTGTTAGTTGATGATGTAAAACAGCTTGTGGTAGCATGTGTTAGTTGATGATGTAAAACAACTTGTGGTAGCATGTGTTAGTTGATGATGCAAAACAGCTTGTGGTAGCATGTGTTAGTTGATGATGTAAAACAGCTTGTGGTAGCATGTGTTAGTTGATGATGTAAAACAGCTTGTGGTAGCATGTGTTAGTTGATGATGTAAAACAACTTGTGGTAGCATGTGTTAGTTGATGATGTAAAACAGCTTGTGGTAGCATGTGTTAGTTGATGATGTAAAACAGCTTGTGGTAGCATGTGTTAGTTGATGATGTAAAACAGCTTGTGGTAGCATGTGTTAGTTGATGATGTAAAACAGCTTGTGACAGTGAGTGTTAACTGAAGAGGAACTGTTTGCATGGAGGTTTATGTGGCCCTTTGTTTAAGCTTATCAAATGTGTGTGTATAATAAATTTTATTAAATGCAAATAACTAAATTAATATGTTAAACAACAATGCATCAGATTTTTACTGTTAGCTTTTCTTTACATCAACTGTATTGGACAGATTAATAATGAAAATGAAAGAGAAAAAGAAAACAATGTAATAATACAATACTATCAGCATACAAATGATATGGCTCAGTCTAAATGGAATTTTTGTTATGACAGTATTGCCAATGGTCACAATCTAGTCTGTTGGAACAGTTTGCTTTACTCAGTGTTCTGTTTGTTTTCTTTCACCCACAATTTTCGTAACTAAAATGATATTCATTTAAAATGAAAGAAATATTGCAAAAACAAATTGTACCTTAATATAGACAAAACCAGTGTCTTTACAGAAATTGCAAAAGAAGTATACAATTCTATATATTGTAATTTAACATGCAGTTAACGTGCATGAATATGTAGATAATTGCAGTCACTTTAGTAAATCTGAATGATTATACATATATGTTTTTTAGCGAGTGTATTATTTAAGATCATACTTTTAGGGATCATTTCTATAGTATGCATCGCCAAGACGTCAAGTAACACTGACGAACCATCGAGACCACGATGACGAGACAGAGCCTCCCCTTCTGAGCGCGAAGCGGGCTGGGAGTGTCACCTTCTTGGTGACCTGCTCCTTGTCATTGATGACCGTTCCTCTCTTCCTTTTGTGGGGAGTTGGAGGAAGGGGAGGCATTCTGAGTGGCTCAACACTTTTTTAATGAACCAAAAAATAGTGAATTTTGCTAAAATAAATGTGAGACTAATGAAACTGCCAACCTAGAGAATGCATGGTTCTACCTGTCTCAGTGTACTTCCACAGTAATGCAGCATTTTGTCTTCATCCATGTATTAAAAATGAGATTAATCTATATATTTTGATGGCAATTTGTTAAACTTTTTTATTTATTTATACAAACATTTTTTTATTTACACAAACATTTTTTTTGTAAACAAAATTTCATGAGTTGGTGTGAGTTTAAAACTCAGTAAAATGTTTTAATAAATGATTTAACATCATTCATTATAGAGTTATATGCCAATTCATCGGTTCCCTTTTTATGCAAACTGACTATATAGTCCGTCCCACAGGGAACACCTTTTTTATACTTAGGAATTCACTGCAAATATTTATTTCTGAGCTGATTGCTTTCTAAATTGCACACAAATATAGTATTTTTTGGTTATTTCCAAAACACTTTTAATGTTCCTCTTACGTCAAACCAAACTAAAATTATTTATAAAACACATTTTCATAGGAGGGTGGGACGGACTATATGAGCTTTGTTTAGATAAGCATTGACAATTGTTGATTTTGAAATGAAAATTTGTGCCAGAAACAAAATCTTTTTTATTACAAAAGAAATTATTTATTTAACACATTTTAATAAGCATCTTGATATAATACTGTTGTTTGGTGCACTTATTAAGAATATTGTGTTTGTATATGTATAACAGGTAACCAGGGCAACCAGTGGACGATTGCAACTGTCACAGTACCAGCTGCTCCTGCTACCACTTCATATCAGATTGTGTTCGAGGTTATCCGAGGAGCTAGTTACCTTGGTGATATCGCCATTGACGACTTCAGCATCAGCAGTGGACCGTGTGCCAAAAATGGTGTGATATATTTTTCTAATAACTTTTCTGAAATATTTAAAACAAATATAATTTAGTATTCTGCTTATATTATTATGGGTGTGAATTTTAAATGATTTAGTAAGTAACTCACAGGATAACGACACTGAAACATTTTCTTATCCTATTCCAAGAGACTGTGGTTCGAATCCTCTCAGTGGAGGTTGATTTTTCTGTTACATTTGGAACCGACGTAGGGACTGGGTGTGTTCTTAACACAAGAATACAATTATAGTCCAGTTAGGACCCATAACAGTTCAACTGCCCGTGGTCCACAGCTATGGGACGTAGCTTCACTTGAGTAGGGAGTATGTAGTAGTGTAGGTATAAAGTGCTCCTACTGGCAGAAGCTAGTGGGAATTTTCCTATTAGCTCAGTTGGTAGAGCGCTGGACTCTCGCACAGAGAGTCCGTGGTTCGAATCCCCTCAGTGGAGGTTGATTTTTCTAGATCACTTCTGGATGAGATGTATTTGAACAACAAACTGTAATGCATGATCAAGGCTGTATCTCTGCACAATGCAGTCGAATGGCATTTGGCAAAAGTCTGTCCCATATATAGTTTTTTCAACATTAATGCCTCAAGATAATGAACTGCCATTTTGTGTATAGCTTTATCAAGTAATGTTACAGATCACGATGGACTTTCATGGCGATTTACTGGCGACAGAGTTATGGACCTGGAACTTAGGAGATACAAAAATTTGTTTTAGTAGGGGCATTTATTGCTTTAGCAGTACTCTCAGAATGCTTGTTTTATTGGATATGCTACCTATTAAATAAATTATGATAAAATCTTTTATTTGTTTCTTTGTGTTGTAGATGGCTGTAACTTCGATCACGGTTTGTGTGGCTGGACCAATGACAAAACAGATCAGTTTGACTGGATGTTAAACAAGGGCTCCACAAGTACCACAGGCACTGGGCCAACCAATGACCACACACAGGGAAATGCATCTGGTATGTTTTCTCGTTTTATTAACAAGGTACTAGTATTATAGCTACAAACTTTCTGCCATAGGCGTACAGGCTCCTATTTTTATAGGGGGGGGGGGGGGAGGTTGGTTTTTGGCCAAATTAAATGAAAATGCTCGAATCTGGATAACAACATTTAATCATATTAGCATTACTGCCAAACAGCTATATAGGGTTGCAAAATGAATCACTACATATTTTCACACAGGATTACAACTAATTTTGAGAGTAGAATGATGGAAATACCTGGTAAAAAGATCTCAGGTTAGCACATTTTGCCCGAATATCTGTCATTTTGGCCCGAATTTGAGGGTTTTTTCAGCATTAGCAGTTTCCCCTCCTGCTCCCCATCTCGTACGCTTATGCTTTCTGCTTTTATAAAATTTATTATATTCTATGTCTATTGGACAACAATGCTAAAAAATAAATTCTCTCCTTCGATGAACCTTAGAAAATTATGTCATTATGTCAAATGAGACATTATGTTTATGTCTTTTTATTGTACGGGGTTCAACAAATCCACTAGCCCTCAGTCTCAGCTAGTGAATATTTGCTATGACTAGTGGAAATTATCAACCGTATTACTATAACACATAGGACACTAGCCTAAGTGTTTGCTAGGACTAGTGACTTTCTCAAACATTTGTCGAACCGAACACTGTTGTAATATTGTTGGTATATTTCTTGTGTTTGACATTTTTAACAATAATTAGTGCTATTTTCTTAAATGTTTTGAACCTGTTTAATAAATAGAGGATATTTCATGTTTTTTGTCAAATATGATTTATATCTCATCGAGTGACGTTTGCAATCATATCTCTTGAATCATATTTAACAAAAAACATGAAATTTTCTATTTATTATATAACTTTTGGCAATTTACCTTTATTTTTAAAATGCCAGCAGCTAAATAGTTCCGGCTTTCTTACAGTGAAAATAACACTTTCTACAGTGACGATAACACATTTTAGAGTGAAATAGTGAAATTTTCACTCTAAGATGTGTTATCATCACTGAGTGACTGATAACACTTCTATTTCACTGATATTTAAAGACATTTCACTAAATGTTATATAATAAAACCTGTTTTTGATAGGCCGGTATGTCTATATCGAAGCATCCGTACCACGGAAACTAGGAGATGTTGCTCGTCTGCTAAGTCAGAACATCCCGCCATCAAAGAGCTCGTGCCTTCACTTCTGGTACCACATGTACGGCTCGAGTGTGGGAACACTGCGGGTGTGGGTACGCAATCAGGTGTCAAACCCCAACCCTATCTGGGAACTCGCAGGACAGCAGCAAAACAAATGGATGCAAGGACAGGTGAAAATCCCTCCACAGTCGGTGGATTTCAAGGTTAGTGTTTTTATTTTATTTCATTTCAATTCATTTAGGTGCTTGTATCCAGTTAAAGTTCAAGCATGCTGACCTGGGCATACACATCAGCTGTCTGGGCTGTCTGATCAGGTCGGCGGTTAGTGGTTGGTGAAAGAGAAGTCAGTCTAAATTTGAATGACCGTGAAACGTCTTTTTTTATTTTATTATTATAAACCTTTATTACCCCCCAGATCACCTTAAAACTTGTTCGAGATGAGAGCCAGTACCGAAGTCTGAGCCTAGTCCCTAACAGCCACTGTTCTTCATCACTTTGTAATTCATTTTCATGCTTATATCCACGTAATATGGTGCAGATGTTTTCATCGTAAACACTTTTCTTATTAATAAGAAAAATATTTCTGACCATATATTTTCATCTGTATTTTTGTTGAGCCTTTGCCTTAATTAATATAATAAAATAATTTGTTTGTCTTTTTTTTCAAAAGTCAGATTTTAATTTGGGTATTGTAATGTATATTTCAAATATTTAAAAATTATGATTAACTCTTACAGATTCTTTGTGTTCATGTAGTTGGAGTATGTAGGCCATAGGTTTTCAAATTTCATGGGAAACACCTTTTCGGTTCCGTGCCTTGTGATCATGGGAACCGATTGGAATCTGTTTTTAGGTTCCATTGAAAAGTCGTACTCGATGTAATAATCATGGGAATTTTTTTTTTTGTGCTGTGATTTTACTGACACGGTCATTTCTGTGAAATCTGAAGGTCTGATGTGGTGTTAGCTGATGTTTGTAACAAATTTCAGATAGTCTTTGAAGGAGTTCGAGGCAAGGACTGGAATGGAGATATTGGGCTGGATGATGTATCCATAGACAAAGTCACAGCTTGTAACAGTGAGTGTAAACTGAATCATAATTGTTTTAAATTATTATTCTTATCAGGTATAATTAAAAAAAAAAAAAAAGTGCAAAAAAACTAGCAAAGAAACAAAACAAAAAAAAAACCCTTAAAAAAGTGGTAAAGTTTTGTTAATTTTTTTTTTAAAGTTAAAAGGATCTTTTTTTAGATTTTACTGTGATTAACATGATTGAAATATTGAATATTTAAAATTAGATCTATTTATTATTAAATAGATATTTACTCTTTGGTTTTTACTAACTAGTAAAATCAAAATATTTTATCATCATTAAAATAAATACATCATATGCATAATCATATAGATATTGTTTTGGCTATATATCAATAAGATTTTAAAATTATCTTAATGTTAAAAATCTATATACATATATAAGGAAAAATGGTAATTGCCAATATTATATATAGCATATTATTATTGTATATATCGAAAATTCCGGTTCGTTCCGACGTACCTGTGAGGCGTAGGGCTGCCAGAAGTCCCTTTTGTTTGTTTGTTGTTCGTTTGTTCTGCACCTGAAAAATATAGAATAAATATTTTGAAACGTAAAAAAAAAAAAACATGATTGAAAGATGAACGAATGGATGGATGAGCCAAAGAAAGGACAGACATACCCAATATATCACATAGCCAGTAATGCAACATCTTGGGAATAAAAATGGCTTTATTTTAAGACAAAGAAAAGTAATTTTAAATAATTACATATTTTGTAAAGCCATGTGCATGTTTGAATGTCATCGTACACATTTAAGCTGGCCCGCCAGAAGTATTAGCAATTTGAGGAATTTGGTCTGAAAATCTCTAACCAACTTCAAGTTACAATTTGCCACACTGCCAAATTTATGGTTGAATTACAAAGGATATGCAGTTTATAAATGAGCTTATTGGCAAATTAATAAAGATTATTGCAATGAAATAACAGATAATATGATTTAATTAAATTGAACTAGTTGTTTGTGAAATGGGAGTACTGTCTAGTTAAAACTAATAATTAAGCAACATTGAGAATAGTCTCCCCTTTTTAACGTTCTGAAGATTTTCAAATGCAAAAAAAAAGTGCCAAACATTTTCCAATGTTGAACTGTACTCTTGCAGGAATGCCCCCAAGTGCCACTCCCAAAGTAACCCAGAAGCCTTCATCAACTCTACGGACATCGACAGTCGCTACGACCAAACTAACAGCAGCCACAACAACAGCAAAACAAACAGGTTTGTTTGCTCTAATTTGTTAAGTGGCATCTTCTTCTTCTTCTGCATTCAAGCTATAGTTGATCATGCTTTAGATTTGGAGTCTGATTAAGTTGTGATACAAAACGCTGTCTCTGTCAAGTCTTCTTTGGAACCCCAAAGCTTGACAGCCAGTGCTTTATCCTGACTTCATAGAGGGGGCAGAATTGCAGGATTTGCTTTGGGGACTGTGGTCCTGTTTGACATGGTTAAGTGGCGTCATCTTCCCAGATCTCATTAAGCTTATACGTTATTTGAAGGTGGGTAATAAATAAAATACCACACTCATTTTCACTAGATATCATTTTTATAAAATTCATGAACTTCCCATAGTATCTGACTTAACGCTCATTTGGTTAGATAGGCCTACTGGGAAGTTCATTCATTTTGTAAAAGTGATAATTAGCGAAAACTCTTATAGTTTCTATATTGATAACTGATTCCTAACCAGATACATAAATAAATTTTTCTGTAATAAGTCGGTAACACATTCATAGTCATGTTATTTATATCATTATCAGATTTCTAGTCTGATAATTAATAAGTCAGTATTAGATATAAGATCTCTCTATTTTTTCCAAGACCAATTTTACAGTGACATCAAATTAAGACAGGTTTATTATTATTATTTTTTAATGATGCTGCTAAACTAATGTGTTTTGTGTATTCTTGATGGCAAGTACCACTAGGTGACCTAGTTATGAAACTACTATTAAGATGGATTTTGTGTATTGCAGGAGGCACCAGTATTAAGTGTGACTTCACATACGACACATGTGGCTGGGTGCAGGACAAATCGGATCAGATGGATCTGCTCCGACACTCTGGTCGTACGACAACGTTTGGAACAGGACCCAAGGGAGACCACACCACTGGATGTACGTTTTTATCATTAGCTTTGCTCTCTGCACATTCACCAGTATCTGGAATTTTAAAAACAATTAATTTAGTAAGCTTTGGGGTAATAATGTTTTCAAATCTATCCGTGTTTATTTTTGGGTGTTGATGGGTCAGTACAATATTGGCTTATGTTTACCACAGCTTCATATATGATCAGACCCATTGGACTATTTCTCATTCCAGCCAGTGCACCATGTCTAGTATAACAAAGTCTGTGGCATGTGCTATCCTGTCTGTGGGATGGTGCATATATAAAATCCCTTGCTACTAATGAAAAAATGTAGCGGGTTTCCTCTCTAAGACTATATATCAGAATTACCGCATGTTTGACATCCAATAGCTGATGATTAATAAATCAATGTGCTCTAGTGGTGTCGTTAAACAAAACAAAATATAACTTTTACATGATCAATTATGTGACCCATAGCATCTTAGGCGAGCATTTAATAACATTCTGCCACAGATTAGTTACTAATAATGTTAACATCATCATCATCATCATTAGCAAACAAACGTGTCCCCTATTTCAGATGGATACTACATGTATCTTGAAGCATCGACAAATGCTCACGGTCATGCAGCTCGAATCGTCAGTCCTGCAGTGACCTTGACCTCTGGTCAAAGCCAGTGTTTTACCTTCTGGTATAACATGTACGGCCCAAGCATCGGCAGTCTCAATGTGTACTTCAAGCAAAACAACAATCTCGGCTCGGCCATCTGGAGCCTGAAAGGCAGTCAAGGCTCAGTGTGGAAGAAGGCTTCGGTCACTGTGACCGGGAAATCTCCATTGAAGGTATCGGTGAAAATATCAACTATATCTCATACTCGGGTGAAAATATCTACTATATCTCATACACTGGTGAACATATCTAGTATATCTCATACACTGGTGAAAATATGTACTATATCTCATACTCTGGTGAACATATCTAGTATATCTCATACACTGTTGAAAATATCTACTATATCTCATACTCTGGTGAACATATCTAGTATATCTCATACACTGTTGAAAATATCTACTATATCTCATACTCGGGTGAAAATAACTACTATATCTCATACTCGGGTGAAAATATCTACTATATCTCATACTCGGGGAGGGGGGGATATCTACTATATCCGATTCTTGTCTTAACTAAATGTGTTTTTGTCTTGCCTTCATAAGATAAAAAGGCGACGATATTACTTTTCTCATTTAGCTCCATTTCTCACAAACTGTAAGTCTTACACGGGGCTCGTACTTAACGATGGCACTGTCGGCAATTGTTGTCATTGAGATATAAAGTGCCATAGGTCGGGAGCGTCCGCAACCGCACTTTTCTACCTCTGGTTAAAACTTTCTGCTGTCGGTAAAGCTCTTCAACGATGGCAAACTGTATATACCTGGTGTATATTATCTGCTAGTATTTAATGTGTACTTTTGAAATGTCTACGTACAGCAAAATAACCTTTAAGTAAATACTCAAATGGAAAAAGAAAAGGTATAAAGTTGTGTGAAAGAAATATGGTGGATTTCACAGAATGTCTACTTTCAGAACATGAATCAGTTACTCTGCTAGCCAAGAATATAATACAAGTACAAAGTATCTTTTTAATCTTTTTTTTCTACATTATTTTCAGATTGTAATTGAGCTGACAAAGGGTACCAGCTACAGAGGTGACATAGCAATCGATGATACAAACTTGGTTAATGGTGCTTGTTCAGGTAAGAAGTTGTGCTAATCACACAATCTTTATGGGTTACTGTGACTGTCTTTATTGTCGTGTTGTATACAGTTAGTACTATAACTGTCTTTTTTCCCCCAGTGTATTCAAATTTCTAAGTGACAGTGATTTTAAAACAACTATCCATTTTAATCACTGATTTATAGAATACAGCTTTTAATATGATTTTGAAGATAATTGCTCAGATGATATTTTTTATGTATTGTTTTAAGAAGATTTAGTTAAAATGCCTGTTTTAAACTACATTTGTGTCAATCATAATGAAAGTGACTTTAGAACTGTGATTTTCATAAATATTAAATTAAAAATGTTATTTTAGAAGTGTTATAAAATAAATAGAATTCACTACTTATATGTTTTAATACGTAAAATATCGGCTTCATCTAGTTCATCAGTATTTGTCTCGGCAGAGCCTTGACAGATACTGTTGATATTTTCCATGTTAAAAAACACTCGTGATGAATCCTCTATTGTATTTATATTTTTATATATTTATTGATATCTGTATTTTTATTTACTGCACTTGTGGCATCTACTAATGTTTTAAAAAACCTCATGATGGTTGGGTTTTTTTGTGTGGGTTTTTTAACTTCTGTTTTCATGAGTTAATATTCTTTGAACAGGATCGTCTGGACCCACAGGCAGTTTGTCGTCTCTGCTGTCGTGTAATTTTGAACCGGCCGGTGTCTGTGGCTACAAACAGGACAAGTCAGATAACTTTGACTGGACGTGGAAATCTGGAGGAACGATGTCTGCCGGCACAGGACCCCACAATGATCATACATACGGAACAACAGCAGGTAGAGATGAATATAAGTAATGTTCTACAAATGTTTGAGAAAGTCGCTAGGTCTCACAGAAGCTTTGGCTAGTGCCCTATGTATTATAGTAATACAAATTTATAATTTCCACCAGCCAGGACCTAGGGCTAGTGGATTTGTCGAAGCCTGAATTGTAAGGTCAAACATTGTTTATTAGTGTGTAATTTGTAACAGTTGTACTGTCCAGGCCTGTGGGAACCGGGAGGCTGGTGGGGGGGGGGGGGGGGGGGGGGGGGGGGGGGGGGGGGGGGGGGGGGGGGGGGGGGGGGGGGGGCACATGCTGGTGAGCCTTGTTTTTTTTCTTCACATTAATGTTTGCCATTGTAACCAAAATCTGATATAGAGTTTGTATCCAATCCGCTAGTGCCACTCCCCCCCCCCCCCCCCCCCCCCCCCCCCCCCCCCCCCCCCCCCCCCCCCCCCCACTCCCAAAGTTGTTCCTATGGGCCTGCTGTCAGTATATGTTTGGACAGTTTGCCTGACAGACTCAATGCTACAAAGCTGTTTAGCCTCATTCTAAGAGGTGATTTGTTAATGAAACTAAAGAGTATTTGTTTAAAATTTAAAAACAAATCGTGCAGAAATTGACTAAAATCTAAGAGATATGAAAAAAATAGCATCAGCAACAAAAAAACAATATATATTTATAAAATTATCTTCTTGTCCCTGTGTTAAACATACATGGACATACAGTAAGTACCGGGTGTATCGGTACTAATAGAATGTATTGATATGCATATTACTTACCGTTTAAATCATGAAAGCACAGAAAACCCTGTTGCCATGACTCTAGTCTAGTAGAGTTGATTCATGGCGGTTTGATGTGACTGTAATTTGGCTGACTTTGTTCAGAGTTCTGTGAACATTGCCACTGATTAATTATATTTGATTGCATATATTACATATTATCATAAGGAGAATTAAAAACATTTTCTAGGAAACTCTGAAGTTCTTAACATGGTCCTTTTGTAATTAAATTGTTGCTGAATTTTATTACCATTCATGAAAATTAATATTACGACTCTATGATTTATATTTAAACTGTTTAAAACATTGTCACGTTGTCTTGCAGGTCATTATTTCTACATTGAATCATCGTCACCGAGAAAGCTAGGCCAGAAAGCTCGACTTATGTCTCCGATGACAAAAACTGGCGGCCCAGCCTGCCTGACGTTCTGGTACAACATGTACGGCAGGACTGTCGGAGTTCTGAATATCTACACGAAGACTGGCTCGAGTCTTGGCATACCGGTGTGGAGTCGACGTTCCAATCAGGGTAACAAGTGGAATGTGGAACAGGTTACTCTGAAAACACAGTCACCCTTTCAGGTTAGTCTATCACGGCTGCAGGGGTTACATGGTCATTTACCGAATCACCAGATGTTAATTTAGTCTGAGACATCAAGTAAAATTTCAATAGTAAAATCCTCCATTCATGTTGGAAGATGAGAATGCTTCTAAATGTGAATTATCTTAGAGACATCAAGTCAAATGTTACAAATAAAATCATCCATTCATATTGGAAAATCAGAATTCTTCAATTGAAAATATGAATTTGTTATCAAAGATAAGTTTCAAGACAACAACATGATCTCAATACATAATTTATTTTCTAAACAGGTATATATATATGGATTTACTAGGTCTAATATAAATGATGGTTAATGTAAATGTGGCAAATATTTTGGGTCACGGCTGAATTACATAATATTTTATTGGGCTGCCGACAACACCATTTATGGCGAGCCCCAATAGCGACAACATAATACAACACAACTGGGCTGCCGACAACACCATTATGGCGAGCCCAACAATCAAATACCGTATTAATAATTTCTAGCAGTTATTTCCCTTTGACCCTGGGAAACAGAGGCCAAAAGTGTTTTAACTGTTAATATTTACTACTCATCAGTTATTTCCCCTTGACCCTGGGATGACAGAGGCCAAAAGGTTTTTAACTGTTAATAATAATTCCCCCCAAAAATATATACATATGTACATTGCCTATACTGTTACTTTAAGCAACCTGTAATCGCCATGTGTCATGTAACCCAACCGTGCCATGTTATAATAAAGATAATAAGTTAATCAAATCTATTATTTATAATCCTATATAAATATTTCAAAAGTTCCAAGATAGCTTCTAATGATGTCTCCGATAGTCATTAATAACTAAACAGAAAATATGATATGTAATCACATTCTACAAATTTGTGACTGTTTCAGGAATATCACTGATTGAATATGATTGTCACTTTGCTCTACGAACAAGTCCAGCAACACACTAAATTGAGAAATATCCATGAAGGTCTCGCACTAAAAACCAGGGAAAAACACTAAACTTTTACTTTGAACATTGTGAAAAACCTCCGGAAAAGCGATAGACCACAACACAAAACATGGTGAACACAAAACACAGTGTTAGGCTGCTGCATGTTACTATATGTCCAGACTTCTTGCAGCTTCACAATCTGGCACAGATCCAAGCTCTGCAACAGCATCACTGCAAAAGAAAACACACAACAGCAGTATCTTTCTATCTTAACACATTCTCAACAATGGGTGGGAGGGATGGGTTTATTTACTATTTTTGTGCCAAATTTTTTTCAAACTGATATGGTTGGTTTCAGACAAAGGAATGAAAAAGGGCGGCAATAAACCGGATATTATGCTCGTTGTTACTCTGACCGCTGCGAACAAGCCAGTGTTTGAAACGGGTTCTAAGCTTGCCGTAACATTACCAAATACGATTTCCCTTCCTTAGATAAATTCATCTATTCTGTAATTAATAGATGGTATTATCAAAGATAAGTTTCAAGACAACAACATGATCTCAATACATAATTTATTTTCTAAACAGGTATATATATATGGATTTACTAGGTCTAATATAAATGATGGTTAATGTAAATGTGGCAGATATTTTGGGTCACGGCTGAATTACATAATATTTTATTGGGCTGCCGACAACACCATTTATGGCGAGCCCCAATAGCGACAACATAATACAACACAACTGGGCTGCCGACAACACCATTATGGCGAGCCCCAACAATCAAATACCGTATTAATAATTTCTAGCAGTTATTTCCCTTTGACCCTGGGAAACAGAGGCCAAAAGTGTTTTAACTGTTAATATTTACTACTCATCAGTTATTTCCCCTTGACCCTGGGATGACAGAGGCCAAAAGGTTTTTAACTGTTAATAATAATTCCCCCCAAAAATAGATACATATGTACATTGCCTATACTGTTACTTTAAGCAACCTGTAATCGCCATATGGTCAATATCCAAGAATCTATTTCTGGCGATAGTGACCACCGCCACAACAATAATGTGGGGGAAGGAAAGCTTAAAGTTATATCACATAGCCGTGACCCCAACAAATTCATTCCAAAGCATGACAACTGTCTAATATGGGTACGCCATATTACATCCAGATTTGAAGCTCTCTAGGGCCCCTTGCAAGGTGTTCAAGAAAATGGCTGTCCCTGTACTACTTAAATGCACTCCATCAGGTAGGAACAACGAAGGCGATTTAAGGGCAATATCAGGATACAATATGTATCCACCCCCAGCCGAATGGCCTCTTTACCTGCCGCACTATTTATGCGCACCCGAGCTCTTTCCATGGCCTTATTATTCTGTGAATAGCGCCACTTCAGCCTGGGTAGAATCTGGGACCAGATAATTCGTGTATTTGGCAACAACTGGGCAAGAAATTGCAAGGTAGATTTTATCAACTCACGTAATGATGCGAGTTGAATGTTCCCCAGGTCATTTCCTCCACAGTGGATAACCAAATATTTTGGTGCGGGCTCATGTCTTGAGAGTAACAAAACTTTGTTTTTCAAGGCTCCCAATTGTAAACCGCCATAGCCCTGCCACCAGATGGAAATTCCGACTCGCCCCAGCCCCAGCTGCCAACCGCCAGGTCTGTTTCGTGCTTGAATCGCTGCCCTTTTTATTATTGAGGACCCCACCACACACCATACCCTTGAATCTGAAATAGTGATGTAAAGTTAGCTACAGTACAGTTAATCAAGGTTATTTGGAAGGTTGATCAGTGGAGAACGGATGTATCCCTTGTATGCTGTGGAAGTCCAACGCCCTGCCTCTTGTATAGCTTCCATGGAGTGACCAGCAGCCGAGGCTGCTGTAGCTGCTCCAATTTGAAAAGAATGAGCCTTATAATGCTGAGCATCCACCCCAATGCATTCAAGTGATTTTTTCAAAACCGCTGTAAATTGGTATCTGGTTAAAGGTGCCCCTCCGAAGTGACAAAACAAAGGTCCCTTAAATGCCAGGCGAACCCCCAAAAATGACTCCAAATTGGTAACTGGACAAAGAATGCCACCGATTTTTGAAATATGCACCGACACCCCCCTACCCAACTGATCAGTTTTTGAATACCTTAGCCTGAGGACCACCCCTTGCACTGTTCCATCAACTGTAATGTCACTGCTGGCAATAACCCTGTTATGGGCCTTTCCAGTTGATACAGCCAGTTCCCCAACTCTTAGGAAACCGAAAAATGCTAAAGTATATGCTGATGTGAACAGTTTTTCTTCATAAGAGTTGCTACATATGTGCGGCAATGCTGTAATAAGTCGAGCTAACAAATTTGATGTGATTGGCAATCTGGTGTCTGGTCTGTGTTTTACCCTCTTCATACCTTCCAATACCTTAACAACGATAAAGTTTTTTGTTGGATCTTGAAGGCCTAACATTTTACACTTAAAGCTTATGGCTGCTGTATATGCTCTGGCCGTAGCATCTGACAAACCTGAGATGGACAAAAATGCAATAAAATTAACAATGTTATCAACTGGAGGGGGCCAGACCTCCCTCAACTGATACCTCCCCAAGAATCGAGTAAATGAAGCTAACCCTGTGTCATGGGCTTTATGAGTATTTGTTGATACCGAGGCTCTCAGCAGTCTGTCAACTTCAGATTGTAGATCGACTCCCAGAAGTGGTCTGGGATGCTCTGTGGCTGATGATGTGCATTGGGTGCTAACAGCCGGAATCGTTGCCACTGCTTACGAGAAATAGCATCCGCTATACAATTGTATGAGCCAGCTATATGTACCGCACGAAAAATAATATTGTTTCGCATTGCATAATAAACAAAAGGTCTGATAAGGTTCATAACATGCTTATCCTTTGATGTTTGTTTGTTAAGAATGGAAACCAGTGCCATATTGTCAACATGGAAGAGGATCTTACAGTTTGCCAACCTTTCGCCCCATATCGCCATTGAAAGTACCACTGGCACCAGTTCTAGGAATGTTATGTCCTTCATTATCTTGGATCCACGCCAGTGACTTGGCCATTGAAAGTATACCCACTGCCCGTTAAAATAAGCACCACAACCTAACTCGACAGATCCTGTACTATCAGTGAATAGATTTAAAACTGAATTCCCTGTCCAGGTACTTTCTGTAAAATATGTCTGCCCGTTAAAATTCCTAAGAAATGTTAACCACATCAACAAATCAGCTCTAAGGGAGGCATTTATCCGAATAAAATGGTGTGACTGCTTAACTCCAATCATCGCATCATAGAACTGCCTAATAAATGCCCTGCCTGCCCTGATCGCTTTACAGAAAAAACTCAAAGCCCCGACCAATGACTGAAGGTCTTTTAATGTCACCTTTTTTAGTGTTATGAGTTTCTGAAGCAAAGAAACCAATGCAACTATTTTATTTGCCGGTATACGAACAATTCTATTTATGGTATCTATTTCCAGACCCAAAAATGTTAGAGTTGTTACCGGGCCAACAGTTTTTTCATTCGCAATTGGAACCCCAAGCTCCTGACAAATACCTTGGAAAGAGGACATTAATTGTTGGCAATGTTGAGAAGAGCTATTACCTGCAAAGATAAAGTCATCCAGATAGTGATCTAATGTATTCAAATTGGTTTTTCTTTGAATCAACCAGTGAAGGAAGGTTGAGAATTTTTCAAAAACACTACATGAAATAGAACACCCCATTGGTAAACATTTATCAATGTAATATTGATTGTTAATTTTAAACCCAAGCAAATCAAAATCTCCCGGGGATACTGGCAACAATCTAAATGCAGACTTTATATCCAATTTCCCCAACAAGGCCCCCTTTTCAAGATTGCTAATCATTTCCATCACTTTATCAAACGAAGTATATTTCACTGAACACAAATCCGGCTCTATGTAATCATTAATGCCTTCTAAATGTGGGTAGGATAAGTGAGTAATTAGTCGCCAACCCCCATCCGATTTTTGTACTATACCTATGGGTGAAACATGCAAGTTTGAAATAGGTGGCTTATCAAATGGGCCAATGACCCTTCCCAATGAAATTTCTTTGTCGACTTTTTGCTCCAATCCTAATTTTAATTCGTTTTGATGTTGATGAGCAGATATCAAATTTTTACAACCTGTTCGTCTACGAGGTCCTGTGTACTGTAATGAAAAACCTTGTGAAAAACCATTAGCTAATTCAGAGGCCGTTTCTTGCAAGGGGTATGTTTTCAAGTATTCCATGAGAATATTAATTTTTATAGGGGAATTGCCCAGTTCCCATAAATCTTTGACCGGTCGGGGTTGGTCCTCTGTGTCGCATTTGCCATGACTGGGGCCGTATTTGGGTTCCAGTTTGTCCCCCTGTTGTGTTTGTTGGAAAGGCCCGAAATGTAGAACTGACTCCCGGTTTTTGAACCTGACAGGACACTAATGGATGACCCCCCCCACATCTGATGCACATGTGAATGTAATTACACGTAAACACGCTGCCTTATAATTAAAGTCATAGCACCTGTTGTGCATTGCACTGCCAGCTTGCTTCATGGGAACAATGGGTGTGGCTGGGGCAGACATGTACAACAACCACAACTCATAGTCAATCTTTCCCCAAGAACTTGATGGGTCCACACTTTTCCTCAGACGAAATTGCTCGTCATACACTTTCCACCCTAGCCCACCAGTACGCTCTGCCCCCAGCCTAATATCATGTATGTATTTCAAAAGCTCTTGCATTTTTCCTGGATGCACTGCCACATAAATACTAACGAATGTTAAAAACGCATTCGTCCAGGCGTCTATGTCATTAATTTTCTTGCCGTTTTTTTCCTTTGTGATTAGCTGACCCCCTTCCCCAATAACCAAAATTCTATCGTTCCCTTCTAAATTTGTGTTCTCCAACAATGTCGCCAAATCTACGTACTCCCCTTTAATTATTTTTTCTTTTGTGGCTGCGGCAACGTGCAAACCAATCATAGTGTGTACGCTCTCGATTGGCAAAATAATTGGTTGAACAGGATTACCTTGCAACAAACTTGGCGGTACAGCAATCGTTGGGTCAGCCATTGTTGTAAGCCCCAAATTTCCAATGTCCTCCGACGCCAACTCGATTTCCTCCCGTTCGGTTTCCGGATGATCATGCCGAGCGCTCGAAGTAGCTGTCTTTCTTGTCTTTGTTTTTGTCGCATAAGAACTAGTTGAAGATCTCTTCGATCGCCTCATTGTCGTAACTGATTTTATTTACTATTTTTTGTGCCAAATTTTTTTCAAACTGATATGGTTGGTTTCAGACAAAGGAATGAAAAAGGGCGGCAATAAACCGGATATTATGCTCGTTGTTACTCTGACCGCTGCGAACAAGCCAGTGTTTGAAACGGGTTCTAAGCTTGCCGTAACATTACCAAATACGATTTCCCTTCCTTAGATAAATTCATCTATTCTGTAATTAATAGATGGTAATATTTTCAATTCAATCATTTATTTCTGTATATGAATTATACAAACATGAACAATAATATCAACATCAAGAAAAGAAAAAATAATACATGTTATAATGGTTACAATATCCCAGCACAATTATACTTTATATACTAGTAACAATATTTAACAAGTGTCAAGGCAATTTAATGATTGACCTAAAGATTCTGTGCCTACAATCATCGATTGATGATTTCTAAATCTTTTCAGCTGGTGTTTGAAGGTGTAATTGGGAGTGGATATCAAGGAGACATATCGATTGATGATGTGAATGTGACACTTGGGTCGTGCGTCAACCCAGGTACGTCAATACAAATTAGGTGGTAATGTCAAACTTGGGTGTCTGTCAAGCTAGGTAAGAATGTTTTTTTTTTAGACAAAATGTTATGTGAAGTTTTGGAAATAACTTATTCTTGCCAACAAAATTTACTGAATTCTTAACTTATTTTACCATTACAACTTAACATCAACTTCACAAAAGTAGGGAATACTACTTTCTAAGCATCACTTTAGTAGACACTTTACAGCAGAGGGGTGAGACATAGCCCAGTGGTAGTGCACTCGCTTGATGTGCGGTCTGTTTGGGATCGATCCCCATCAGTGGGTCCATTGGGCTATTTCTCGTTCCAGCCAGTGCACCACAACTGGTACATCAAAGGCTGTGGTATGTGCTATCCTGTCTATGGGACAGTGTATATAAAAGATCCCTTGCTACTAATCGAAATAAGTAGTCCATGAAGTGGCGACAGTTGGTTTTCTCTCAATATTTGTGTGGTCCCTAACCATATGTCTGACGCCGTATAACCGTGAATAACATGTATTCAGTGCGTCGTTAAATAAAACATTTCCTTCCTTCTTCTTTACAGCAGAGATCACTGATTAAATTTTGTCTCTCTTCAATTTCAGAGCCATATACATTTTTATTATAATTTTTTTTTTTTTAAATATTTGTTAACAAATGTTCTTCTGAAATT
This sequence comes from Gigantopelta aegis, assembly GCF_016097555.1. Taxonomy (NCBI): domain Eukaryota; kingdom Metazoa; phylum Mollusca; class Gastropoda; order Neomphalida; family Peltospiridae; genus Gigantopelta; species Gigantopelta aegis. The sequence continues at coordinate 8,717,721 of NC_054707.1, forward strand.
CTTCTTTTATAGGTAGCTGCAATTTTGATAGCAAGACATTCTGCACGTACACTAATGTCAAGGATGGGTCTGACCAGTTTGACTGGACTCTGCGGCAAGGTAGAACAAGTTCTGTTGGAACAGGACCCAGTGCTGACCACAGTACTGGAACCGCAAAAGGTGATCATATGTAGAACATCTTAAAATGTTGGTGTATGTGTTGACTATAGCGCAGGCACCAGATGAGGTGATCATCACTGACTTGATTTTGTAGAACTTCTTAAAATGTGTCTTGCCGGCGAAATGAGCATTTTCTTCGCCAAAATTTGGGTCACGTCGCAGAGTTATGAGCAGTTGTGAGAAGTCGACTCAAGTCGCCGAGTTATGAGCAGTTGTGAGAAGTCGACTCAAGTCGCCGAGTTATGAGCAGTTGTGAGAAGTCAAAGTCGCCATAAGATTTTGGACCTAATCCGATTTCAAAAACGAAATCACACAGCAGAGACTATCCTCGAGTAAACATGAACCTACCTATTTTCTGGTTTCTGCGCACGTGCATTGTAATGCACGATTGATTTGATGAAATGTTTTGCCTTGTTCAATTTATTATAAAAATAAACCAACAAATGTTAATACTCATGCCAGTTTCTGTTGTGAAGAGATTAAATACATGTCGTCATCTAATGTTGAAATTCTTCAGATACACCTGTAAACCGGACTATTGAGTATGTTTTTCAAAGTGTCGCTCCATGTGCTGTGACCATTCAAGCATTGTTAATCCTCGACCTCATTCATTTTAGTAATGCACATCAACTACTTAATAATGTCATACTTTGTGTAAAGTTTGATGTTCGTCACAGTGCACCGAAAATGTTTATGGTAGGCAAGACATTTAATTCCACAAAATTCTTGTTGCTTCAGGAACATATGCATTCGTTGAAACGAGCACTCCTCGGAAATATGGAGACAAAGCTCGTCTGTTGAGCGAGTCTCTGCGGGCCACGGGGACCTCGACCAACTGCTTCAAGTTCTGGTTCAACATGTATGGGACCACCGTCGGGACCCTGCGCATTGGCTACATAACCAACTCCTCCTCGTTCCCAGGCCAGACCAAGTGGCAGGTGGCAGGAAACCAGGGCACCAAATGGATAGCCGGACAGTTTCCCGTGAAGTCAGCCACCGAGTTCAGAGTAAGATCATTTAGTAGTAGCTGATAATGATAATGAGGAAGGAAGGAAGGAAATGTTTTATTTAACGACTCACTCAACACATTTTATTTATGATTATATGGCGTCGGACATATGGTTAAGGCCCACACAGATATTGAGAGAGGAAACCCACTGTTGCCACTTCATGGGCTACTCTTTTCGATTAGCAGCAAGGTATCTTTTATATGCACCATCCCATAGACAGGATAGCACATACCACGGCCTTTGATGTACCAGTCGTGGTGCACTGGCTGGAATGATAATGAGGATGCCAATTTCTTGTATAGTCAATGACTGAATATAGAATAAGCTCGATCCTTTAGTTATAAGAAAAAAAAATTATGGCAGAGATGATGATGAGGATGATGATGAGGATGATGATGAGAATGATGATGGTGCCAGTTTGTTTTAATGTCAGTGACTGAATACAGAGTAAACTTGTTTAGTTGTAAGAAAAATAATAATAGTGTAAGTGATGATGATGATGATGATGATGCCATTTTCTTATAAAATTCAGTGACTGAATATAGTCAACTCATTTAGTTTTAAGAACAATGTTAATTATGACAGCGATGATGATGATGATGATAAAGAACAATAATGATGAGGAAGAAAAATAATAATCATGACAATGATGATGGTCGTGATGATGATGATGATGTTGATGTTGATAATGATAAAATAATGATTAAGAGATGTGCATCACATGCTAGTTACCTGTGTGGTCATAATTGAATATTGAGGATTTTTCTGAATGAGGCAAGCACAGTTTTAGCTAATCTTCATTTCCTTCCTCATTAGCACTTTAACTTGTAATGTTTTCAAAGAGAATTTTGAATTATCAAAGTTTCATTGTGTACCTAGAGTGATGGCTGCATGAAGGAAGGAAGGAAATATTTTATTTGATGCACTTTACACATTTTAATTACGATTATATGGCGTCAAACATATGGTTAAGGACCACAGATATATAGAGAGAGGAAACCCGCTGTCGCCACTTCATAGGTTACTCTTTTCAATTAGCAGCAAGGGATCTTTTATATACACAATCTCACAGACAGGGTAGTACATACCATGACCTTTGATATGCCAGTCGTGGTACACTGGCTGGAACGAGAAATAGCTCAATGGGCCCACCGATGGGAATCGATCCCAAAACCGACAGCCCATTGTCAAGTGAGTGCGTTACCATTGAGCTACATCCTGCCCTGGCTGCAAGAAATGCATGCGAGTATCTCCTGATGTTTCTACAGTAACATGACAACTTCATTGTTTTCACAGATTCTCCTTGAAGGTGTTGTGGGGAGGGGATTTACTGGTGACATAGCTATAGATGATATAAAGTACGTCACTGGGACATGTGCCTGGTCACCAGCAACTGCCAGACCCATGGGTGTCACCACAAAAATAACAACTGCTCGGTCAACGATCCCTCCAACTGCAACTTCGTGTAAGTAGAACATCTTGAATTGCAGTGTGAATTGTCTTAAGTTGTTATTGCATGAGTAAGCACATCACAAAACATTTAGATATAGACAGCAATCTAAAAATCAAAAGTAAAACATTTAGATAGACAGCATTCTAAGAATCAAAAGTGAAACATTTATATAGATAGCATTCTGAGAATCATAAGTGAAACATTTAAACATGGACAGAATTCTAACAATTAAAAAGTGAAACATAGCATTCTAAAAATCAAAACTGAAACATTTAGATAGCATTCTGAGATTCAAAACTGAAACATTTAAACATGGACAACATTCTAAGACTTAAAAGTGAAACATGTCTTTGTGAGTAACATTTTCCTTTGTATGATAATTTTAAAACATTAGTTGGTTAATATGTCAGTATCTGGTACATTCAGCTATAACCTTGATTGTAACCTTATAATATTTATTATGCCAGTATTTCAGTGCCTGGAACATTCAACTGTAACTTTTAATGTAACCTTATAATATTTATTATGCCAATATTTCAGTGCCTGGAACATTCAACTCTATCTTTTAATGTAACCTTATAATATTTATTATGCCAGTATTTCAGTGCCTGGAACATTCAACTGTAACTTTTAATGTAACCGTATAATATGTATTATGCCAATATTTCAGTGCCTGGGACATTCAGCTGTAACTTTGAGAGTAACTTGTGTGGCTGGACTCAGGCTAAAGATGATAATTTTGACTGGACGAGACAGAGAGGTCGCACTGTGTCCCGGAACACCGGACCCTCCGCAGACCACACAACAAAACGTGAGTTACAAGAACGACACTGACAGTATCTGTACCAACAAGACATGAGTTACTAGAACGACACTGACAAGTTACAAGAACGACACTGACAGTATCTGTACCAACAAAACATGAGTTACTAGAACGACACTGACAAGTTACAAGAACGACACTGACAGTATCTGTACCAACAAGACATGAGTTACTAGAACGACACTGACAGTATCTGTACCAACAAGACATGAGTTACAAGAACGACACTGACAGTATCTGTACCAACAAGACATGAGTTACAAGAACGACACTGACAGTATCTGTACCAACAAGACATGAGTTACTAGAACGACACTGACAAGTTACAAGAACGACACTGACAGTATCTGTACCAACAAGACATGAGTTACTAGAACGACACTGACAGTATCTGTACCAACAAGACATGAGTTACTAGAACGACACTGACAGTATCTGTACCAACAAGACATGAGTTACTAGAACGACACTGACAGTATCTGTACCAACAAAACATGAGTTACTAGAACGACACTGACAAGTTACAAGAACGACACTGACAGTATCTGTACCAACAAGACATGAGTTACTAGAACGACACTGACAGTATCTGTACCAACAAGACATGAGTTACAAGAACGACACTGACAGTATCTGTACCAACAAGACATGAGTTACTAGAACGACACTGACAGTATCTGTACCAACAAGACATGAGTTACAAGAACGACACTGACAGTATCTGTACCAACAAGACATGAGTTACAAGAACGACACTGACAGTATCTGTACCAACAAGACATGAGTTACTAGAACGACACTGACAAGTTACAAGAACGACACTGACAGTATCTGTACCAACAAGACATGAGTTACTAGAACGACACTGACAGTATCTGTACCAACAAGACATGAGTTACTAGAACGACACTGACAGTATCTGTACCAACAAGACATGAGTTACTAGAACGACACTGACAGTATCTGTACCAACAAAACATGAGTTACTAGAACGACACTGACAAGTTACAAGAACGACACTGACAGTATCTGTACCAACAAGACATGAGTTACTAGAACGACACTGACAGTATCTGTACCAACAAGACATGAGTTACAAGAACGACACTGACAGTATCTGTACCAACAAGACATGAGTTACTAGAACGACACTGACAGTATCTGTACCAACAAAACATGAGTTACTAGAACGACACTGACAAGTTACAAGAACGACACTGACAGTATCTGTACCAACAAGACATGAGTTACTAGAACGACACTGACAGTATCTGTACCAACAAAACATGAGTTACTAGAACGACACTGACAAGTTACAAGAACGACACTGACAGTATCTGTACCAACAAGACATGAGTTACTAGAACGACACTGACAGTATCTGTACCAACAAGACATGAGTTACAAGAACGACACTGACAGTATCTGTACCAACAAGACATGAGTTACTAGAACGACACTGACAGTATCTGTACAAGAACGACACTGACAGTATCTGTACCAACAAGACATGAGTTACTAGAACGACACTGACAGTATCTGTACCAACAAGACATGAGTTACAAGAACGACACTGACAGTATCTGTACCAACAAGACATGAGTTACAAGAACGACACTGACAGTATCTGTACCAACAAGACATGAGTTACTAGAACGACACTGACAGTATCTGTACCAACAAAACATGAGTTACTAGAACGACACTGACAAGTTACAAGAACGACACTGACAGTATCTGTACCAACAAGACATGAGTTACTAGAACGACACTGACAAGTTACAAGAACGACACTGACAGTATCTGTACCAACAAGAACGTGAGTTACAACAACGACACTGACAGTATCTGTACCAACGAGACGTGAGTTACAAGAACGACACTGACAGTATCTGTACCAACGAGACGTGAGTTGCAAGAACGGCACTGACAGTATCTGTACCAACGAGACGTGAGTTGCAAGAACGGCACTGACAGTATCTGTACCAACGAGACGTGAGTTGCAAGAACGGCACTGACAGTATCTGTACCAACGAGACGTGAGTTGCAAGAACGGCACTGACAGTATCTGTACCAACGAGACGTGAGTTGCAAGAACGGCACTGACAGTATCTGTACCAACGAGACGTGAGTTGCAAGAACGACACTGACAGTATCTGTACCAACGAGACGTGAGTTGCAAGAACGACACTGACAGTATCTGTACCAACGAGACGTGAGTTGCAAGAACGACACTGACAGTATCTGTACCAACGAGACGTGAGTTGCAAGAACGACACTGACAGTATCTGTACCAACGAGACGTGAGTTGCAAGAACGACACTGACAGTATCTGTACCAACGAGATGTGAGTTACAACAACGACACTGACAGTATCTGTACACGTGAGTTACAAGAACGACACTGACAGTATCTGTACACGTGAGTTACAAGAACGACACTGACAGTATCTGTACCAACGAGACGTGAGTTACAACAACGACACTGACAGTATCTGTACACGTGAGTTACAAGAACGACACTGACAGTATCTGTACACGTGAGTTACAAGAACGACACTGACAGTATCTGTACCAACGAGACGTGAGTTACAACAACGACACTGACAGTATCTGTACACGTGAGATACAAGAACGACACTGACAGTATCTGTACACGTAAGTTACAAGAACGACACTGACAGTATCTGTACCGACAAAACGTGAGTTACAAGAACGACACTGACAGTATCTGTACCAACAAGACATGAGTTACAAGAACGACACTGACAGTATCTGTACCAACAAGACATGAGTTACAAGAACGACACTGACAGTATCTGTACCAACAAAACGTGAGTTACAAGAACGACACTGACAAGTTACAAGAACGACACTGACAGTATCTGTACCAACAAGACGTGAGTTACAACAACGACACTGACAGTATCTGTACCATGTACCTGCCTCTGTTTTAAATGCTATTTTCAATAAGTCCAGTTTGGCTTGATGTAAAGAGACCAGAAAAGCTGTATTGGAAATAACCAATAAAAATAAAAACAGCAATCCTTACTCATAGGTTTAAAGTATATTGTTTTCAGGTTTGTCATTTAATTGTATAAATGATCTGGGAGTAATAAACAACAACAGAAGTATAATAATGATGATAAATGAAAAGAAAAGAAATGAAAGGGAAAGGGAAAGGAAATTAAATTAGAAGTTAATAAATAAATTAAAAAAGTAATAATAAAATAAAATTACAATTTTGTTTTCGGTTTAAAATAGCAACTAAAAAAGGATTTTATTTAGATGGGTCTGCTTAGCTGTTGTAAAGATAATGTACTGTAATACATACCGTATAACCGGAAATTTTCGTGGTCTTAATTTTTCGTGGTTTGGGGTATAAAAACATTTCAAGGTTTCTTATTTTCGTTGTTTGCCAAATCTGAATTGAAAGTGATTTTATTTTCGAGTTTTAAGAAGTCTAGTTGCGAGAATACTTGCTATTGTTGATTAAAGTTTCACTTCGGCTGCCAGTTGTTCGATACTACCGACGTGTAAAGTTAAACAATAGAACAGTCACCTGTAGCCTAATTGGCCACTGTGATACCCGGTATGCTATTCGACAGACAACTGATCACAGTCTTTGATTTTGTGTAAAGCCAATTACGATGTATGTGTGAACAAAGCACTTAAGGACTCCATGGAGTCTAATTTTACCACATGGTATTCAAAGCGGGTTTCCCTGGCTATGAAACACGGCGAAGTTGTAACGGACATCAAGATCGAAATGCGTACTTCGGCGATAAAACCAATTCATGCAAGGTGGATTATGAAAGTTATGGCAGAATGAAAAACACGCCAGGAAATGTTGAAATCTGCATTCATCCACCCCAGAATCTCTGATGCAGTGCAGGCGGACATTGACAAAAACAATATACGAAATTTAAAAATATTTCATTATATTCTACAAACAGTGAGATTCACGTAATAACTTTTTTTAAATTCTAACTTGTTGTTTTGACTATACTGTTCTCTTGTCGTATCCGGTGGACTGCGCATGACAGGAAATAAAATGTTCCGGTAAATTGTCAGTGTGTTATGGTTTTCACAATAAACATTTTACTTAGAATTTGTTGATTTTTTCAAATATTTTCAAGGATTTATATTTTCGATGCTGACTACTTACCCTCGAAACCCATGAAAATAAAAATCCTCGAAAATTTCCGGTTATACGGTATTACAAACCTTAGTAATGTATTCTCAAGTTTTTGTTGTATCATCAGCTCTGTTGTGTTAGTTCACTGAAAAATCACACAACATTGATCTAGAAGTGATCTGGGGCTCGTTCCACGAAGCGATCTTATTGTTAGGATTACCCTTAAGTCCATAATGTAGTTATGCACTTAAGGTGATCTTAGCACTAAGATCGCTTCATGGAACAAGGCCCTGATAATTAATTTGCATACATTTCGATATTTATTACAGTGAAACCCCTATAAAACCTCCACTCTGTTAACTGGAATTCCCTCAAAACTAGATATTTTTTTACAGTCCCTTTTCAAATATCAGTATAGAGCCTTACCTCTCTAGACTGTATATTCCTTAAAACTGGATTTTTTACTTGGTCAGTTTAGAAGTGTTTTACTGTATATAGTAGTGTTTTCCCTAGCTTGTTTTAGCATGGTGCAGCACCATGCCTCAATAGTCTAGCACCATCTTGCCTTAATCAGCACCATGCTGCCCTAAGATTAAACAAGCCTTTTTCAATAATTAATTCTAAAATTTCCTTACAAAACACTTTAAAAATGTATTTATTAATTTATAAAATGTCCCTGTTATATATTTTACCATTCATTTATTAAAGCAAGCACATTAATTACTTCTTTTTTCCCATTAATTTGTGTGTTTTTTGTCTTTAATGAAAAACAAAAAATGCCCTGAAAATGGTCAAAATGCCCCAAAAGTGTTTAGTCCACCATGCCTTTACAAATATCAAGGGAAAAGACTAATATAGAATAGTTTTGTCTTAATTCCTAGATGGGTACTACATCTTCATTGAAATGTCAAGTCCTCGACATCCCAACGACAAAGCTCGCATCTGTTTGGTTCAGTTTAAAAGAGTTTTACTGTATATAGAATAGTTTTATCTTAATTCCTAGATGGGTACTACATCTTCATTGAAACGTCCAGTCCACGACATCCCAACGACAAGGCTCGCATCATGAGTCCTGTAGTGTCGTCGACTGGTGTGAAGTGTCTGCGTTTCTTCTACCACATGTACGGTGCACACGTCAACACACTGAACGTCTATGCCCAGGCTGGCTCTAACCTCGGCACTGTGTTGTGGACTCGGAGAGGAACCCAGGGAAACCGGTGGATCTCCGGTACTCTCGACATCAATGTGAAAGGGCAGTATAAAGTATGTATTATAACTTGTTTTTTATCCTGCTCTGGTCATAGGATCAAACCCCCATGGTGGACCCATTCTGTGATTGTGTTTTCCCCATCCCAAAACTGGTATATCAAAGGCTGTGGTATGTGCTGTCCTCTCTGTGGGAAATTGCATATAAAAGATTCCTTGCTGCTAATGGTTTCCTCTAAGACTATGTGTCAGAATTATTAAATGATTGACATCCAATAGCTGATAATTAATGAATATATGGCCAATTATGATGATTAAAGCAGTCGTCAATATATACTGGCAGATTGTGATTTGTGTGATGTCATGTACACGTAGAAGTCGTATCCATGGATATCTGAACGACAAAACCATAACACATGATCAGGACTGTATCTCTGTACAATGCAGAGTCGAATGAGCATTTGGCAAAATAGTGGATGATTCCATGAATCTCTCTCCAGTGCCTGGTCAATATAGAGGACAGCCACTCCAAGGAGATTCTTTATTGGAGATTTCATCCCCCTTGCATCACCACAAAGAAGACTGCCACTCCCAGACTAGTGTACTAATCCAAAACTAACACCTGACATCTCATTAGAATAAGTTAAGCTGTGATGATATGCACTCGTGATTCACTGTCATAACAGTGATGATATCAGGTGTTTGCGAAAGGTGAGCGTATCCTGCCCCACCAGTGGCATGCATCATGAGTACTACCACCACAGCTATGTCAGTAAACCGTTCACTTGACTAGGATAATCATACAGCGTAACTGAAATAAACAGAAATAATTGTGTTTTTTCCTTAATTTTGGATGGGATACAGGGAAGAGATAATAACTAGTGGGATATCTGACCTGGTGCTTATAAAACTTCTAAAATCTAGACTCGAGACTCTGATAGAGTCTGAGACACTGATGTCATGACAACGCCATACAAATTGTATGCATGTGACGTCATTAGAGATTGAGTCTGGACTCTAAACGTTTTATAAGCAAGGGCCTGGATTTATCCAGTTGAGGCTGAATATTGAATTTTGCCCAGCAAGCCAAGAGAAATTCCCTATTCTTACCTTTACAGGATGAAACCAATATCGTATATTATTGACTAATTATTCTCCAGTTTACACTGCATATACACAAAAATTATCACAAACTGTTACGGAACAAAAATATTAGCAAATTTAACAAAATCCCATGTATGTCACAAGATAGTTTGCTTTTGTTCATCATGGAAAAAAACCCTGGATAAAATTACTTATTATTTTTTATTATTCAGGGTGGCCAACAGTATTAGATCAGGGCTTCTAGATTATGGTAGCCCTACTCCCATGGCTAGTGATATTCAATGTTGGGCTAGTAAATAACTACTATTGCCATGCACGACGGCCAATGAAAAAAAAAAAAGAGTCAAATGCTACAGTTAGGTCTATTTTGTAAATATATATATGACCTGCCCCCACCACCACCAATTGTTAGTGTTTTTAAGCTCTAACTCCCTGTTTAGGTGTCATATCTAATTAATTACTATTAATTAGTAAAATTATATTAACTTAAAGTGAAGTAGGGCTAGTGAATTTTTAACTGTGGCTAGTAAATTTTTAAAATCACTGATCCCATGGCCAGTGGATTATATAAAAATTCTAGAAGCCCTGATTAGATTGTATGTAAAACGTACTCTACTCTATACGTGTGTTTTTAGGTGATAAAACGTACTATACTCTATACTTGTGTTTTTAGGTGATAAAACGTACTCTACTCTATACGTGTGTTTTTAGGTGATAAAACGTACTATACTCTATACGTGTGTTTTTAGGTGATAAAACGTACTATACTCTATACTTGTGTTTTTAGTGATAAAACGTACTATACTCTATACGTGTGTTTTTAGATGATAAAACGTACTATATATACTCTATATGTGTGTTTTTAGGTGATAAAATGTACTCTATACTTGTGTTTTTAGGTGATAAAACGTACTCTACTCTATACGTGTGTTTTTAGGTGATAAAACGTACTATACTCTATACGTGTGTTTTTAGGTGATAAAACGTACTATACTCTATACGTGTGTTTTTAGGTGATAAAACGTACTATACTCTATACTTGTGTTTTTAGTGATAAAACGTACTATACTCTATACGTGTGTTTTTAGATGATAAAACGTACTATACTCTATACATGTTTTTAGTTGATAAAACGTACTATGCTTTATACGTGTGTTTTTAGGTGATAAAACGTACTATACTCTATACGTGTGTTTTTAGATGATAAAACGTACTATACTCTATATGTGTGTTTTTAGATGATAAAACATACTCTACTCTATACGTGTGTTTTTAGATGATAAAACGTACTATACTCTATATGTGTGTTTTTAGGTGATAAAACATACTATACTCTATATACGTGTGTTTTTAGATGATAAAACGTACTATACTCTATACATGTGTTTTTAGGTGATATTTGAGGGCGTGAGAGGTCGGAGCTTCCTCGGTGATATTGACATACTATATATACTCTATACGTGTGTTTTTAGGTGATATTTGAGGGCGTGAGAGGTCAGAGCTTCCTCGGTGATATTGCTTTAGACGATATCTCACTCGCTGATGGATTTTGTTCAGGTGTGTAAACTGTTCAATCTAGTTTTTATCTTGAAATTTAATCCCACTCCCTCCTTTAAGGTCCATCTCTATACTTCTGTTGCTGTCCACCTCGCATCCTGGTCCTTGTCTTTGCTATATTTGGACACACCTGGTATATCCTATAAAGCTTTTACTGTGACTTAGTCCAACTGCTCTGATGTGTGTTTGGAGATAACTTAAGTTTGACACATGCAATCACTTTTTTTGATTTGATATATATATATGGAGATACTACTATAATATAAGTTATTGACCTACAGTGATATCCTTTATCCTCAGTTCATTCATTACCTTATAAATGGACATGTTACCAGAACGGGGCGGGACATAGCCCAGTGGTAAAGTGCTCGCTTGATGCGCGGTCGGTCTGGGATCGATCCACATCAGTGTGGGCCCATTGGGCTATTTCTCGTCACAGCCAGTGCACCACGACTGGTATATCAAAGGCCGTGGTATGTGCTATCCTGTCTGTGGGATGGTGTATAGAAAAGATCCCTTGCTACTATTGGAAAAATGTAGCGGGTTTCCTCTCTGTGACTGTCAAAATGACCATATCTTTGACATCCAATACCGATGATTAATAAATTGATGTGCTCTAGTGGTGTTGTTAAATTTTATTTTATTTTTTCTTCTTTTTTATTTTTTTGTAACCAGAACTGATAAACTTCTACAAAAGAATGGCTTGTTCGCGATATCGTGGTTATTTATCTAGTGATCCATACTGTTTTGTTATTTAGCGAATGCAACTACCCTGGCTCCTGGAGTCACACCAACCGGTAGTTCGGCAGCCGTGAAGTGCAACTTTGAAAACCCAACAATCTGCGGCTACGTTCAGGACAAGACGGACAAGTTTGACTGGACGAGACAAGCAAGCAGAACGTCCTCCAGGAACACCGGGCCAAGCAGTGATCACACGTATGGAACGCGTGTCGGTAAGTAGAACAGTATAGTGATCATACATACATGTGTGTCGGTAAGTAGAACAACACAGTTATTACACATACAGAACGTGTGTTGGTAAGTAGAACAACACAGTGATCACACATACAGAACGCGTGTCGGTAAGTAAAACAACACAGTGATTACACATACAGAACTCATGTCAGTAATTAGAACAGTATAGTGATCATACATACAGAACGTGTGTCGGTAAGTAGAACAACACAGTGATCACACATACAGAACGTGTGTCGGTAAGTAGAACAACACTGATCACACATACAGAACGCGTGTCGGTAAGTAGAACAACACAGTGATCACACATACAGAACGCGTGTCGGTAAGTAGAACAACACAGTGATCACACATACAGAACGCGTGTCGGTAAGTAAAACAACACAGTGATTACACATACAGAACTCATGTCAGTAATTAGAACAGTATAGTGATCATACATACAGAATGTGTGTCGGTAAGTAGAACAACACAGTGATCACACATACAGAACGTGTGTCGGTAAGTAGAACAACACTGATCATACATACAGAAGCGTGTAGGTAAGTAGAACAACACAGTGATCACACATACAGAACGCGTGTCGGTAAGTAGAACAACACAGTGATCACACATACAGAACGCGTGTCGGTAAGTAAAACAACACAGTGATTACACATACAGAACTCATGTCAGTAATTAGAACAGTATAGTGATCATACATACAGAACGTGTGTCGGTAAGTAGAACAACACAGTGATCACACATACAGAACGCGTGTCGGTAAGTAAAACAACACAGTGATTACACATACAGAACTCATGTCAGTAATTAGAACAGTATAGTGATCATACATACAGAACGTGTGTCGGTAAGTAGAACAACACAGTGATCACACATACAGAACGCGTGTCGGTAAGTAGAACAACACAGTGATCATACATACAGAACATGTGTCAGTAAGTAGAACAACACAGTTATTACACATACAGAACTCATGTCAGTAATTAGAACAGTATAGTGATCATACATACAGAACATGTGTCAGTAAGTAGAACAATACAGTGATCATACATACAGAACGCATGTCGGTAAGTAGAACAACACACTGATCACACATACAGAACGTGTGTCGGTAAGTAGAACAACACAGTTATTACACATACAGAACTCATGTCAGTAATTAGAACAGTATAGTGATCACACATACAGAACGTGTGTCGGTAAGTAGAACAACACAGTTATTACACATACAGAATGTGTGTCGGTAAATAGAACAACACAGTGATCACACATACAGAACGTTTGTGTAAGTAGAACAACACAGTGATTACACATACAGAACGTGTGTCGGTAAGTAGAACAACACAGTGATCATACATACAGAACATGTGTCGGTAAGTAGAACAACACTGATCATACATACAGAACGCGTGTCGGTAAGTAGAACAACACTGATCACACATACAGAACGCGTGTCGGTAATTAGAACAGTATAGTGATCATACATACAGAACGTTTGTCAGTAAGTAGAACAACACAGTGATCACACATACAGAATGCGTGTTGGTAAGTAGAACAACACAGTGATCACACATACAGAACGTGTGTCGGTAAGTAGAACAACACAGTGATTACACATACAGAACTCATGTCAGTAATTAGAACAGTATAGTGATCATACATACAGAACATTTGTCAGTAAGTAGAACAGCACAAAATATAGCCTGGTAACCTATAGGTTACCACAACTATATGAAAGTTAGAATTGAATTCCTGTTACTGCTACTTTTAACGTGGACATTCTGAAATTGTATCGGTGTGTGCGAACATCGGTACAAGAAACGAAATCCTGAAGTAAATTTATCTAGTGGGCGCTGCTTAAACGCGGATTGCCGAGATTGCTTGGAATTGCACAAGTGCGCGCGAACATAGATGCAATTCCTTACAAGAAAATGAAACGCAGAAGTCCAGAATGCATTGCCCGGTTTACGTTCGGAAACGAAACTACCGTTACATTGAAATGTTTGTCGAGAACGAAACACCGTTCTCGACTTTTCTTACATGTGGTAACCTCCCGGTAACCTGAACGACCATTCTCGACTTATTTCGATGCCTGACAGTGATCATACATACAGAACGTGTGTCGGTAAGTAGAACAACACAGTGATCACACATGCAGAACTCATGTCAGTAATTAGAACAGTATAGTGATCATACATACAGAACGTTTGTCGGTAAGTAGAACAACACAGTGATCACACATACAGAATGTTTGTCGGTAAGTAGAACAACACAGTGATCATACATACAGAACATGTGTCGGTAAGTAGAACAACACAGTGATCATACATACAGAACGCGTGTCGGTAAGTAGAACAACACAGTGATCACACATACAGAACTCATGTCAGTAATTAGAACAACACAGTGATCACACATACAGAACTCATGTCAGTAATTAGAACAGTATAGTGATCACACATACACAATGTTTGTCGGTAAGTAGAACAACACAGTGATCACACATACAGAATGTGTGTCGGTAAGTAGAACAACACAGTGATCACACATACAGAACTCATGTCAGTAATTAGAACAGTATAGTGATCATACATACAGAACGTTTGTCGGTAAGTAGAACAACACATTGATCATACATACAGAACGTGTTGGTAAGTAGAACAACACAGTGATCACACATACAGAACACTTGTTGGTAAGTAGAACAACACAGTGATCACACCTACAGAACGTGAGTCGGTAAGTAGAACAACACAGTTATTACACATACAGAACTCATGTCAGTAATTAGAACAGTATAGTGATCACACATACAGAACGTGTGTCGGTAAGTAGAACAACAGTTATTACACATACAGAATGTGTGTCGGTAAATAGAACAACACAGTGATCACACATACAGAACGTGTGTCGGTAAGTAGAACAACACAGTGATCATACATACAGAACATGTGTCGGTAAGTAGAAGAACACAGTGATCATACATACAGAACGCGTGTCGGTAAGTAGAACAACACTGATCACACATACAGAATGCGTGTCGGTAATTAGAACAGTATAGTGATCATACATACAGAACGTTTGTCAGTAAGTAGAACAACACAGTGATCACACATACAGAATGCGTGTCGGTAAGTAGAACAACACAGTGATCACACATACAGAACGTGTGTCGGTAAGTAGAACAACACAGTGATCACACATACAGAACTCATGTCAGTAATTAGAACAGTATAGTGATCATACATACAGAACATTTGTCGGTAAGTAGAACAACACAGTGATCATACATACAGAATGTGTGTCGGTAAGTAGAACAACACAGTGATCACACATACAGAACTCATGTCAGTAATTAGAACAGTATAGTGATACATACAAAACGTTTGTCGGTAAGTAGAACAACACAGTGATCATACATACAGAACGTGTGTCGGTAAGTAGAACAACACAGTGATCACACATACAGAACACTTGTTGGTAAGTAGAACAACACAGCGATCACACATACAGAACGCGTGTCGGTAAGTAGAACAACACAGTGCAGGCATCAAAATAAGCATTGTGTCTGGTAACTCATTTACAGGTTACCACAAAATATAGCCTGGTAACCTATAGGTTACCACAACTATATGAAAGTTAGAATTGAATTCCTGTTACTGCTACTTTTAACGTGGACATTCTGAAATTGTATCGGTGTGTGCGAACATCGGTACGAGAAACGAAATCCTGAAGTAAATTTATCTAGTGGGCGCTGCTTAAACGCGGATTGCCGAGATTGCTTGGAATTGCACAAGTGCGCGCGAACATAGATGCAATTCCTTACAAGAAAATGAAACGCAGAAGTCCAGAATGCATTGCCCGGTTTACGTTCGGAAACGAAACTACCGTTACATTGAAATGTTTGTCGAGAACGAAACACCGTTCTCGACTTTTCTTACATGTGGTAACCTCCCAGTAACCTGAACGACCATTCTCGACTTATTTCGATGCCTGACAGTGATCATACATACAGAACGTGTGTCGGTAAGTAGAACAACACAGTGATCACACATGCAGAACTCATGTCAGTAATTAGAACAGTATAGTGATCATACATACAGAACGTTTGTCGGTAAGTAGAACAACACAGTGATCACACATACAGAACTCATGTCAGTAATTAGAACAGTATAGTGATCATACATACAGAACGTTTGTCGGTAAGTAGACCAACACAGTGATCACACATACAGAATGCGTGTTGGTAAGTAGAACAACACAGTGATCACACATACAGAACCTGTCAGTAAGTAGAACAACACAGTGATCACACATACAGAACCTGTCAGTAAGTAGAACAACACAGTTATCACACATACAGAACCTGTCAGTAAGTAGAACAACACAGTTATCACACATACAGAACCTGTCAGTAAGTAGAACAACACAGTGATCACACATACAGAACCTGTCAGTAAGTAGAACAACACAGTGATCACACATACAGAACCTGTCAGTAAGTAGAACAACACAGTTATCACACATACAGAACCTGTCAGTAAGTAGAACAACACAGTGATCACACATACAGAACCTGTCAGTAAGTAGAACAACACAGTGATCACACATACAGAACCTGTCAGTAAGTAGAACAACACAGTTATCACACATACAGAACCTGTCAGTAAGTAGAACAACACAGTGATCACACATACAGAACCTGTCAGTAAGTAGAACAACACAGTGATCACACATACAGAACCTGTCAGTAAGTAGAACAACACAGTGATCACACATACAGAACCTGTCAGTAAGTAGAACAACACAGTTATCACACATACAGAACCTGTCAGTAAGTAGAACAACACAGTTATCACACATACAGAACCTGTCAGTAAGTAGAACAACACAGTTATCACACATACAGAACCTGTCAGTAAGTAGAACAACACAGTTATCACACATACAGAACCTGTCAGTAAGTAGAACAACACAGTTATCACACATACAGAACCTGTCAGTAAGTAGAACAACACAGTTATCACACATACAGAACCTGTCAGTAAGTAGAACAACACAGTTATCACACATACAGAACCTGTCAGTAAGTAGAACAACACAGTTATCACACATACAGAACCTGTCAGTAAGTAGAACAACACAGTGATCACACATACAGAACCTGTCAGTAAGTAGAACAACACAGTTATCACACATACAGAACTTGTCAGTAAGTAGAACAACACAGTTATCACACATACAGAACCTGTCAGTAAGTAGAACAACACAGTGATCACACATACAGAACCTGTCAGTAAGTAGAACAACACAGTTATCACACATACAGAACCTGTCAGTAAGTAGAACAACACAGTTATCACACATACAGAACCTGTCAGTAAGTAGAACAACACAGTTATCACACATACAGAACCTGTCAGTAAGTAGAACAACACAGTTATCACACATACAGAACCTGTCAGTAAGTAGAACAACACAGTTATCACACATACAGAACTTGTGTCGGTAAGGATTATTAATAGGAAATCAAAGTTGTGCGTAGAAATTTACGAGCAATGAAAATAACTTGCCATTTCATTTTAAAATGTTAAATTCATGACTTTATTATATAAAATTTTGTGAAATATCTAAAAATATCAGTGAAATAAAAGTGTTATCAGTCACTAAGAAAGTCGGAACTATTTTGCTGCTGGCATTTTAAAAATAAAGGTAAATATGATTTATATCTCATCTCGTGAAGTTTGCAATCGTATCACACTCGTCGCGCAAAAAACATGAAATATCCTCTATTCATTACGCTAACAGGATTATAAGTGGTGGTTGGCAGTGCAGTGGAAATGTTATATAATATATACAAAGAAATCTTACAAAGGAAGGGAATGCTAATTGTGATACAGGCACATGTGCAAGGTGTGGGTTTTGGGGGTGACCACCCCCATCCCCCCATTCAAGCAAATTTTCTCTTTTTTTTGTTCAATGTATTTTCTGGGGGAGCATGATTTGACCCCCCAACCCCCCTATAAACTTTGCTGCATAAATTCCCACACACATTAGCACATACAGTGGACTGCATTCTTCACAGTGTAAGTAACCACTTCATGTTATTAGGTTTTTTGGATGTGTATGTGTTTACGAATGTATATTAAATGTTGATGTAGTTTATAGAGAAGGCCATATGGGAGACCAGGGGCCTAATTCACAAAGGTCTCTTAGGCTCTGTTAGACAAGAAAGTATCCTCTTTGCAAGTCTTTTAGCATTGCAATGCAAGATTGCAAAGTTGCGAGAGTTCAGTAAATTTGGCTCCAGTCTCTTATTTGTAATGAATGTGTGACATCCTTTACCAGTTCATGGTTATTTTTAAAGGTAATGCTCTGTCACTTTCTTTAATAGTTCACTGGTGTTATGTTTAATGGTAACGCCCTGTCACAAATGTAATAATGTTTGTTGTATTACCTGCAGGTCATTACATGTACATAGAGACATCTGTCCCGCGAGTGAGGGGAGACACGGCCAGACTGATGACTCCTCTCTTCTCAAGACCAGCCTCAGACACGTGCATCTCCTTCTACTACCACATGTATGGCCGCAACATCGGAGCCCTCAATGTCAAGGTGAGATTTACAGAAAAATATCAACCTGTTCCTCCACCTCTCCATTCACAACAATACATTTTTAAAAGTGTTTTATTCCAACTTTGGTTCTCTCAATGTCACGGTGAGATTTACAGCAAAATATCTTCCAGGTCCCTATTTTACGAAGCGATTATAATAGTAAGATCATCTTAAGTACGTAAGATAGTTACGCACTTAAGGTAATCTTAGCGCTAAGATTGCTTCGTAAAATGGGTCCTGTTCCTTCACCACTCTAACCCCAGCAGTACATACATTCTAAGAAAAGAAATATTTTATTCTGTCAACACTCATATTGCTTTTTCCTTTAGTAATCAGCAATTTTTATTTCATTCCATTGACGTGGAGATTTCAATGTTAATTTCAGTGCCTGAATTATATAAAATATATTTTATTTAATCAACCATTATATAATGCTTCAGTAATTTTTGTTTCATTTCGGTGATTTAATCACAAATATATGGGTCAGAATAGAGATCTTTTTCAGATGATAGTTCAGTGTGTATTTCGGTGTGTTTAAAATGTTGCAATTATGTAAGAGTTATTTTGAAATAGTGCTTTTTTTTTTTTTTTATATGGAAGTCAGACTACAGCGCTTGTGCTCGTAAAACTTAAAATATAAACTCAGATCTTTAATGACATCATAGTCTCAGACTATTAGTGTTTGGGTCTAGACTCTTAAACATTTTAACAGCACGGGGACTGATTTGCCAGTTATTGAAGTGAGTATACATTGCAGAGGGGTTACCGTAAGTTTGTCATCTAACAATATAATATTATTTAACTTGTGATTTTCAGATCAAAACGAACACTCTGCTAACAAATGCTTTGTGGACATTATCTGGTAACCAAGGCAACAAGTGGTCTATTGCCCAGTTTACACTTCCAGCATCAAAAGTCCTTCAGTCATACAGAGTAAGAATTTGTTAGTCTGTTCATCATACATATACAAAGAAAATATGTTCTTCCTATTGTATATACTGATTTCTTGTTTTAAGCATGTGTAGTATTTGCTCTTTAGTTAAATTTGTGTATATTTACAAGATATTACATGATGGTTGTCTTTCAGCTGACTACTTGGTTATTTCACCCCTAAATAAAATAAATAAAGATTAACAGAAAAATGTATAAAATAAAAAATTTTTTTTTTTTAAATACTGTATATATGGACTGGTGATTTAGTTTGATGGGCTATTGAAAATCACAAACCCATTAGCCCTGTTGTTAGTGACTATTTAGAAAATTTGTCAAACCCTGTTAAAACAAATTTGGAAGGATGTATCATCTTGGACATTACCAGTTTTAAGGATGAATTAGAAAAGGTAGCTGACAGACGCATTGAAGATGGATCTCGGTCTGGGCGTGGCAAATCTGATACCAGTTGAAATGCATTGAATCGAATGTGACAAAACACACAACATCTGTACTGGCACGAACTACAGATCTGGCAACAGACAATGTAGACTATGCATTACAAATTTTCATTCTTGTAATAAACAACAGGAAAGATCTATATTATGTTTATAGAAGAAAATATATTTAAAGATATGAACGCAATTAATATACAAACCTGAAAATCAAAATACACCAGATATGCATGTCTTTGAAACACTCGGACCCCGACACAGGTTTTGGTGTGTTTTGGGCCTTGGGCAGAGATAGGAGCTTGAGTATGTTGATGGTTTTGTCCAGATTAGCTGAGTAAAACAACAAGGAGCTGTTAATATATATGTGTTTTACTATCGTGTTATTTGTGTTCAGGTTGTATTTGAGGGAGTTGTTGGGTCGGGCTTCCTGGGAGATATTGCTATTGATGACGTCGCCATTACACCCAGTTCCTGTTCTTCTACAGGTATTCTTATGTTGTCAACATTTTCTTTACTTTATAGTGTCATGGATAGATTACTAAAGGTTCAGTTGCCATTCAGAAGCTAAGCAAATCGGTTTGCAAATCCTGTGAAACAAAAACTACTTTTTATTCCTTTCTCACTCTTGCATAAACATCAGCCATTTTGTTTTGGGAGAGTCTGCAGAGAACTTATTCTCTGAATTTACCTTGATGTCCATGCCACTTTATCTATGGTGTATGGCATGGGCTGAAACAAGACTCCACCCTTTCCAGTGGGTACAATATATTTTTAAGGAGAAACACATAAATGTAGTTTCTTGGGATTTTTCTTTACATCTTGTTACAATACTATATTTTTAATGCAGTAACTTTAAAAAGTATTAAGAACTCTAACCTAAAAATATATTTTAAATATATTTAGAAGCAAAGTATAAATTTTGACATTAAACTTACGATTTAGGTTTTTAAAACTGCTGCCAAATATAGTGACATAGCCTTATTTTTGACTTGGTGCTTCAGAATTAAAAAATGAAGGAATGTTTAATGACACCCCAGCATGAAAAATATATCAAACTATGATAAATGCATAAATGAATTCATAATTAACATCAAAGAACTGTGCCAAAAATATAAATATCACAGAGTCATTTAAAAGCATTTTATAAAATTTTGTCTAAGTAATGTTTTGACAAGTAAGTTGGAATTGTTTCTTTCACATACTATTTCTTGTACAGGTGCTTCGTGTTCCTTCCAAAGTGGACTCTGTACGTGGACAAACGTACAGAACACCGGTGACAACTTTGATTGGACCATTCAGTCGGGTTCTACCAGTACTCTTGGCACTGGGCCAAGTAATGACCATACTCTGAACTCGGCTGCAGGTGAGATATTCTGACACCAACATCTAAGTTTGTGTCATAATTTTTATATATTTAAATATACTTTTTTGTACTACAACTATATTTGGTCAAATAATAATTTGATGCAGTATATTCAGTACAGCCAGGAACATAGTAACAGACGGTGCTATTGAATTCAGAAGTAGAAGATATGCTTATTTTCTTTTTAAAAATGTGGACCAAATATTTAGCATGTTAACTGTAAAAAAATAAACAAAGTTTAGTATTTTTTTTTCTTTTTGCTTTCATCTGACAAAGAAATATAACACTGAAATAATATTTTTAAAATTGCAATTCGTATTGCAATATTGCTGTATCACAAAACTTCCCTTTTGGTATTGTTTATCAGAAATCCATGTCTTACTCTTTATTACTATGTACCATTGTCTTATTCCTTGTTACCATATACCATTGTCTTATTCCTTGTTACCATATACCATTGTCTTACTCTTTATTACCATGTACCATTGTCTTATTCCTTCTTACCATATACCATTGTCTTACTCTTTATTACCATGTACCATTGTCTTATTCCTTCTTACCATATACCATTGTCTTACTCTTTATTACCATGTACCATTGTCTTATTCCTTCTTACCATATACCATTGTCTTACTCTTTATTACCATGTACCATTGTCTTACTCTTTATTACTATGTACCATTGTCTTACTCTTTATTACCATGTACCATTGTCTTATTCCTTGTTACCACATACCATTGTCTTACTCTTTATTACCATGTACCATTGTCTTATTCCTTGTTACCACATACCATTGTCTTACTCTTTATTACCATGTACCATTGTCTTATTCCTTGTTACCACATACCATTGTCTTACTCTTTATTACCATGTACCATTGTCTCATTCCTTGTTACCACATACCATTGTCTTACTCTTTATTACCATGTACCATTGTCTTATTCCTTGTTACCACATACCATTGTCTTACTCTTTATTACCATGTACCATTGTCTCATTCCTTGTTTTCATGAGCACAGTGGCATAGCGTGGGCGGGGCCACCGGGGCGGTTGCCCTGGGCATAAAATTCTGAACTGGTGGAAGGGATTCGGGGAGTGCTAATGGTTCACTGGTTAGGGGGCACAATACTTCCTTGCCTCAGGAGCTGGCAATCCACGCTACGCCACTACATGAGCAACATTCCAAGTGATATCCTTTTCGTTTGTCATCTAGGTAAATACCTCTTCATCGAAGCCTCCAGTCCGAGAAAACCCGGTGACAAAGCATGGCTCGTCAGTCAGAGAATGTCACCGTCCACTACTCGCTGTCTCGGATTTTGGTACCACATGAGTGGCAGGAACGTCGGCACGCTGAACATCATCATCTCTGTGTCGACGTACAGGAAGGTGGTGTGGACGTTGTCTGGAGATCAGGGCAATCAGTGGGTGAACGGACACACACCCTTGTCATCTACTGTTCCTTATCAGGTACATTTAGAAATACACACACACCGTTGTCATCTACTGTTCCTTACCAGGTACATTTACAAATACACACACACCATTGTCACCTACTGTTCCTTACCAGGTACATTTACAAATACACACACACCATTGTCATCTACTGTTCCTTACCAGGTACATTTACAAATACACACACACTATCAGGTACATTTACAAATACACACACACCATTGTCATCTACTGTTCCTTATCAGGTACATTTACAAATACACACACACCATTGTCATCTACTGTTCCTTATCAGGTACATTTACAAATACACACACACCATTGTCATCTACTGTTCCTTATCAGGTACATTTAAAAATATACACACACCCTTGTCATCAGCTGTTCCTTATCAGGTACATTTCTGAATATTTAAGATTCCAAATTAGGTATGTTTCTGAATAACTACATAACCTTGTCATCAACCACTGTATATCAGGTGTTTTTGAATAATTAATACCCTTGTCATGAACTGTTGTATATCCGGTATGTTTCTGAATAACTACATAACCTTGTCATCTGTATATCAGGTGTTTTTGAATAATTAATACCCTTGTCATGAACTGTTGTATATCAGGTATGTTTCTGAATAATTACATAACCTTGTCATCAACCACTGTATATCAGGTGTTTTTGAATAATTAATACCCTTGTCATGAACTGTTGTATATCAGGTATGTTTCTGAATAACTACATAACCTTGTCATCAACCACTGTATATCAGGTGTTTTTGAATAATTAATACCCTTGTCATGAACTGTTGTATATCAGGTATGTTTCTGAATAACTACATACCCTTGTCATCAACCACTGTATATCAGGTGTTTTTGAATAATTAATACCCTTGTCATGAACTGTTGTATATCAGGTATGTTTCTGAATAACTACATAACCTTGTCATCAACCACTGTATATCAGGTGTTTTTGAATAATTAATACCCTTGTCATGAACTGTTGTATATCAGGTATGTTTCTGAATAACTACATACCCTTGTCATCAACCACTGTATATCAGGTGTTTTGAATAATTAATACCCTTGTCATGAACTGTTGTATATCAGGTATGTTTCTGAATAACTACATAACCTTGTCATCAACCACTGTATATCAGGTGTTTTTGAATAATTAATACCCTTGTCATGAACTGTTGTATATCAGGTATGTTTCTGAATAACTACATACCCTTGTCATCAACCACTGTATATCAGGTGTTTTTGAATAATTAATACCCTTGTCATGAACTGTTGTATATCAGGTATGTTTCTGAATAACTACATAACCTTGTCATCAACCACTGTATATCAGGTGTTTTTGAATAATTAATACCCTTGTCATGAACTGTTGTATATCAGGTATGTTTCTGAATAACTACATAACCTTGTCATCAACCACTGTATATCAGGTGTTTTTGAATAATTAATACCCTTGTCATGAACTGTTGTATATCAGGTATGTTTCTGAATAACTACATAACCTTGTCATCAACCACTGTATATCAGGTGTTTTTTAATAATTAATACCCTTGTCATGAACTGTTGTATATCAGGTATGTTTCTGAATAACTACATAACCTTGTCATGAACTGTTGTATATCAGGTATGTTTCTGAATGTCTACATACCCTTGTCATGAACTGTTGTATATCAGGTATGTTTCTGAATAACTACATAAAATTGTCATGAACTGTTTGTATATCAGGTGTTTTTGAATAATTAATACCCTTGTCATGAACTGTTGTATATCAGGTATGTTTCTGAATAACTACATAACCTTGTCATGAACTGTTGTATATTAGGTATGTTTCTGAATAACTACATAACCTTGTCATGAACTGTTGTATATCAGGTATGTTTTTGAATAACTACATAACCTTGTCATGAACTGTTGTATATCAGGTATGTTTTTGAATAACTACATAACCTTGTCATGAACTGTTGTATATCAGGTATGTTTCTGAATAACTACATAACCTTGTCATGAACTGTTGTATATCAGGTATGTTTCTGAATAACTACATAACCTTGTTATGAACTGTTGTATATCAGGTATGTTTCTGAATGTCTAGTTAAAGTTTAAACTTTCTTTTCTTTAACGACACCACTTATCACTATAGTAAGATTAAATAGGTATGTAATAAAGTGTTTTTCATCTATTTTTAGATCTATATTGAAGGAGTAAGAGGCAATGGATATCTTGCTGATATAGCTGTAGATGACATTGTGGTTACCGAGGCTACTTGTGGAGGTACGTCAATTATATGTACTAAAGCAAAATGTAATATCGAATGCAATAGTTAAGGTGGGTTTTTTTTTTAACATATTAGTATCATTTAAAATTCATATTAGAAGTAATTTATGTAGATTGTTTTTACTTATTGAAAACAGATTAGTCACAAGTTTTTCCATATATTCACAATGTAATATTTGATAAGCAAAAGTAAATTAAGATAAACATTTAATACACATTATATTGCACGGAAAAGGAAAGTGTCTTTGGTTTAACAACAGAGGAGTTTCTCATAAATGTGACTTTAAAACTAGAATTTGAGAGAAGAAATGCATTGCCATCTAAGGGGCAACAAACACCAAAGTTTCTGTTGCAGTCGTATGCATTTCTCATTTACTGAATAACAGATATTTGAGCATTATAGGTAGAACAGCAAATGGACAATACTGTGAGTCCACTGATAGGAATCAATTCTATTGACCCTAGTAGAATTCGATGGCACTACTAGTGTTGGTATTTTATTGTATTGATATCGAAATCCTATGTTTTATTACACTAAATAACTGAATTCTTCTGTCAAATTTCAGTCCAACCTCCTAAAGCAGGCTCTGGTGTGACCCTGGTTCCTGTAACTTTTACCACTGGCCTTCCTGCAACACCATGTGAGTGATCAGTGTTAAAATCTCATAAAAGTCTCATCCTCAGGGAGAGAGGAGAGGGTGGGGGAGGGAGTAGGGTGGAGCAGAGGGAGGGGTAGATGGTGAAGAGAGGGGGTAGAGGTAGGGAGAGAGACAGACACACTGTTAAAGCTTAGGCCTAATGAGCTGTGTTATATATTCATGAACAATGCTTATGATACATGAATTATTTTTTGTTTGACATTTATTTAACTCTGTAAAATGTAATCTGATGCAGCTAAAGGTCCATTTAACTGTAATTTTGACACTGGCTCTGGTGAATTGACTGCATTATATAAAATGTAATATACTGCAGCAGTGACTGACACATTTGTCTGTGATTTTGACTCTTAACTCCTATAGCTGTACTTAACTGTAAAATGTAAACTTGTAGCTGTCAGTCCATTTAACTGTAATTTTGACACTGGCTCTGGTGAATTGACTGCATTATATAAAATGTAATATACTGCAGCAGTGACTGACACATTTGTCTGTGATTTTGACTCTTAACTCCTATAGCTGTACTTAACTGTAAAATGTAAACTTGTAGCTGTCAGTCCATTTAACTGTAATTTTGACACTGGCTCTGGTGAATTGACTGCATTATATAAAATGTAATATACTGCAGCAGTGACTGACACATTTGTCTGTGATTTTGACTCTTAACTCCTATAGCTGTACTTAACTGTAAAATGTAAACTTGTAGCTGTCAGTCCATTTAACTGTAATTTAGACACTGATACTTGGCAGAACATAACTGTAATATGTAAACTGCTAAACTGATCCATTTAAGCATAATTCTGACACTGGCTCAAATACAATGTAAACAGTTTCAGCTACTGGTATATTTAACTGTAACTCATGTGACTGGACTAGCTGTAAAATGTTAGCTGTTACAGCCATTGGTCCATTTAACTAATTTTTATGAGAACTCTTGCTACCTAATTGTAAAATGTAAATTGTTGAAGCTACTTGTCCATTTAACTATCTGTCCCGAGTCAAGTCACTGGCATCCAGAGACAGGACTCGGGATGGACATGCTCAAAACCTTCGTGGTATAGGAGCATGTTAAAAACTTCAAGTCAAGTCAAGCCATTTAACTAATTTTTATACTAACTCAACAACTTGACTCAACTGTACAGTGTAAATTGTTACAGCTACTTGTCCATTTAACTATAATTTTTATGCTAATTCATGTGAGTTAACTGTAAAATGTAAACTGTTGCAGCTACTGGTCCGTTTAACTGTAACTTTGACAATAACTCGTGTGGCTGGACTCAGGACAACACTGACAATTTTGACTGGGTGAGGTTCCGTGGCAGCACTCCAACAATCGGCACTGGGCCAACAGCCGACCACACCACCACCCGTAAGTACACACTCCAACAATCGGCACAGTCCCAACAGCCGACCACACCACCACCCGTAAGTGCACAGTCTTCTGTTCGTAATACAGCATTGTCTCTAGTTTTCTCTTTCAAGAGTGTTTGTACAAAACTCATTAAGTCCAATCTTGGTGGGAGGCATAACCATGTGACAGGACATAGCCAAGTGGTTGGTCTGAGATCAGTCCCCGTCAGTGGGCCCATTGGATTATTTCTTGTTCCAGCCAATGCTCCAAAAGTGGTGTAACAAAGGCTGTGGTATGTACTATCCTGTATGTGCACCATCCCACAGACAGGATAGCCCATACCACAACCTTTGACATATCAGTTGTGCTGTACTGGCTGGAATGAGAAATAGCCCAACATGCCCACTGATGGGGATCAATGCCAGACCTACCGCGCATCAGGAAAACACTTTACCACTGGGCTATGTCCCACCCTACCATCTAAAGTAAGCCACATGAATAATAATATAACATATTTAATGTTTCACCCATACATTAACATATGGAGTACTCAAGACAAGGACAGAGCTAGCATTGACAATAGAAATAAATGAGTAAAATAACAGTGATAACTCGCTACATCGGTTTTCATCAGCTCCATCGGCACAGTCCTGTACTCCACAGAGGGAAAAGAGGCTAATAATTAACATATTATATACCTGTTTATTTCAGGAGGATACTACTACTACATGGAGACGTCGGCGCGTAAACCCAACGACAAGGCGAGACTGATGAGTCCACAACAACCGGGCGGTATCAGCTGTTTCTCTTTCTGGTACTTCATGTACGGCGACCATGTGAAAACCATGAACGTCTACCTCAAGACTCGACCGTCACTAGGGCAACCAATCTTCTCGAAGACCGGGGTACAGGGGCGGCAGTGGATTCAGGTGCAGGTCAACATCAATACAAAAGTGCAGTTCCAGGTACAGCTCTTTAGTGTTTGTCAAAACACTCGAATCTGTGCCGGTTATATAATTATATGATCTGTGTAGTGCTAGTGCATGATTGAATTTGTTGTTCATTTTATGTGCTTTAAATTGCCTTGAATTTCAGCTAGAGGGCACTTCAATTGTTAAGATGCATTTTCATTAACATCTAGAGTATATTAAATGCAAATAGTGTTATAATGTTTCATTAATTGATCATATATTCCTGGAATTGTGTGCAGGTAAGTATAGCTTTATAAACTAATCAGTATATAAGCTTTTATTTTTATCATTGTAAAGGGACAGACCCTAGTTTCAGCCCATGAATATTAACACTAAATTTAGTTAATTTACAAACCTGTAACACATTTGGATAAAGTTGCAGTTGAGTGAAACATGAGTATGTGGTGAACTGGTGAAATAACCTCTGAAAATAGACTAAAACTCAACTCCATAAATGTTACCTCTCAGAAACATGTGTGTTTTTAAAAATATGAGAAATACATTTTGTGATATTAAAAATGTACGGAAATGGATTATCTAAACAATAAAATCTAAGTTTAGTATCATTTCAGTTATCAAAAATGGCTCTAATAGTAAAAAATATGCCTTAGTGTTTAAAAACTAGAGTATGTATCTTTAAAAATATTTCTTTATGTAGAAAGATATAATGCTATCTGAGTTCTATGTCCAGAGATTGGTTAGTTGTTAGTGGTTAGTCCCAGAGAAGTTGGTGTAGTAGTTTTAAACACACTCATTCAGCTAGTAACAACTCACACAGGGTTGGAACTGGTTCTGAAAAGTAAACCCAGCACCTTCTAAGTTCTAGCCTTGATTCGTTCATTTCAACTTATTTTCGCGCTTACGTCCAATTAAGGTTCAAGCATGCTGTTCTGGGCACACACCTCAGCTATCTGGGTTGTCTGTCCAGGACAGTGGGTTAGTTGTTACATGTTAATGGTTAGTGTGAGAGAAGAGGGTGTCGTGGTCTTACACCTACCCATTGAGTCGTTAAAACTCGCTCTAGGTGGGAGCCGGTACCGGGCTGCGAACCCTGCACCTACCAGCCTCATGTCCGATGGCTTATCTAGCCTTGAAGCTAGAGGCTGCCCATAATGCCACATGGGCCGTTTTTTAATTGGCCAACTAATCTCTAGAATGAACAGTGATGAGCTGTTGATTCCTTCACCACATCAGTCTGTATAGAATATTTATTCCTTCACCACAACAGTCTGTATAGAATATTTATTCCTTCACCACAACAGTCTGTATAGAATATTTATTCCTTCACCACAACAGTCTGTATAGAATATTTATTCCTTCACCACAACAGTCTGTATAGTATATTTATTCCTTCACCACATCAGTCTGTATAGAATATTTATTCCTTCACCACAACAGTCTGTATAGAATATTTATTCCTTCACCACATCAGTCTGTATAGTATATTTATTCCTTCACCACAACAGTGTATATAATATTTATTCCTTCACCACATCAGTCTGTATAGTATATTTATTCCTTCACCACAACAGTCTGTATAGAACATGTATTCCTTCACCACATCAGTCTGTATAGAATATTTATTCCTTCACCACAACAGTCTGTATAGAATATTTATTCCTTTACCACATCAGTCTGTATAGAATATGTATTCCTTCACCACATCAGTCTGTATAGAACATTTATTCCTTCACCACAACAGTCTGTATAGAATATTTATTCCTTCACACAAAAATGTATGAGTTTAGCTTCTTCTTTTTTTTTTCTTCTTTTTTAATTTACCGATAAAGTGACCCACCCAAAAAATGAATGACTGTTTTTGTAATGTGGCTGAATCCCTTGTTATGATGAAATTGTTTTTGTAGATTGTGATTGAAGGTATAGTGGGAGCAAGTTACCGTGGCGATATTGCAGTAGATGATGTTGCTATAGTTCTTGGAGCTTGTGTGCAAGGTAATTAAGTGCAGTCATAATTGTCGTTTATCTTGTTATCTATGTTTAGTGTTTATTTATTGTATTCTTCATTAATAACTTTTTTTCTTCAAAATCTGTTTAAGAGTATCATAGCATTCTGTAAGTGGAATAATAATAACAATGATAATAATTTTTGTTTTTTGTTCTTATGATAAACTTCAGAAACTTTGCAGTACAAGCGGTGTACAAGTAATAAGTACCACAATGATAAATATTTTGTTACATTTTGATTTTGCAAACTTTCTTTAACATACAGTGAGTGGCATTTGAGTACAAATTACCGGCCTCGGTGGCGTCGTGGTTATGCCATCGGTCTACAGGCTGGTAGGTACTGGGTTCGAATCCCAGTCGAGGCATTGGATTTTTAATCCAGATACCGACTCCAAAACCTGAGTGAGTGCTCCGCAAGGCTCAATGGGTAGATGTAAACCACTTGCACTGACCAGTGATCCATAACTGGTTCAAGAAAGGCCATAGTTTGTGCTATCCTGCCTGTGGGAAGCACAGATAAAATATCCCTTGCTGCCTGTCATAAAAGAGTAGTCTATGTGACGACAGCAGGTTTCCTCTAAAAAAAAGTGTCAGAATGTCCATATGTGTGATGTCCAATAGCCGATGATAAGATAAAAATCAATGTGCTCTAGTGGCATCGTTAAATAAAACAAACTTTACTTTGAGTACAAATTATAACTGGAATAATATTTACACAAAGTATCATTGAAGTGATATTTGTTATTGTTTGTTTGTAGCATCTCCAAGTCCTGGAACTTCCTCAGGTATCGACTGCACGTTTGAGAGTACTAACCTCTGTGGATACACTCAAGATAAAGCCGATAATTTTGACTGGATAAGGAAATCTGGTAGGACCTCCTCCAGTGGAACAGGCCCATCCAGTGATCACACATATGGATCAACAAGAGGTAAGTTTGCAGGTCTGCTAGAATTTTTATAAAATCTACTAGCATGGGATCAGTGATTTTAAAAATTTACAAGCCACGATTAAAAATTCACTAGCCCTACTTTACTTTAAGTTAATACAATTTGAGTA
The DNA here is from genome assembly GCF_016097555.1 of Gigantopelta aegis. Lineage (NCBI taxonomy): Eukaryota > Metazoa > Mollusca > Gastropoda > Neomphalida > Peltospiridae > Gigantopelta > Gigantopelta aegis. The sequence continues at coordinate 8,749,248 of NC_054707.1, forward strand.
AATTATATAAATAATCAGATATGTCACCTAAAGAGGGAGATAGAGCTTAAAGACTTAACTGCAACATTTGACAAATTTTTATTCACTAGCTGTCGGGCATGGCAATAGTAGTTATTTACTAGCCCAAAATAGAATATACTAGCCATGGGAGTGGGGCTATCTTAATCTAGAAGCCCTGGCCCCCGTGCTTATAAACCTTAAAGTCTAGACTTTAATACAGTCCAGACTTTACCGTCATGGCAACACCATTCAAATAGCATTACGTTAAAGTCTGGACTCTATTAAAGTCTAGACTTTAAGTTTTATAAGCACAAGCCCTGGTTTGACACTGTGAAAAAAACCTGTTTATGGTTTATGATAATGGAACAGTGGTGAAATAAATTAAAACCAAAGAAAGGGTAAATAATTGTTAAAGGCAAAATAGTATCATGGAAAATGCAAAACTAAGGTTTTGAGCATGTCTGTCCCGGTCCCGTCTCTGGATAGCCAGAGGCCCGATCTGGGACAGAATAATTTAAGGGGACAATTTAGAATATTACAGCCAAAATATATATGGGTTTTAATAATTTATGTGCACATCCTAAAAATTTATAATCAATAAAAAATTACTGATTCATATTTTAGTCGCATTTTAGAACAGGCTGTCTAAATTTAAATCATATATTAAAATATTTAATAATTTAAATAAGACAGGAAAGAGAAAATGTACAAGTTTCCTCTGAAGACTATATATCAGAACGATAATCATATCAGATGTTTGACACCCAGTAGTGTAATGGGTTTGTTAAAGGAAATTAACTTTTAACTTTTACATTACATACGTTTACTTATTTATTTTAATTAAACTAATATAAACTTTGAAATACATACATTACACATGCTTAGCAAATAGTTTTAATTTAATGATACCAAACTTATTAACCTTGAACACAGCTGGCTCATTTCTAGCTGAGATAATGTATCTGTAATTTTATGTTGTTTGTTCTGTTTGCATACTTTTCATATTTATACCACACAGCACAAGATATGTGAATATTTTAATACATATATTTGTTCATGATGAAATTAATTTGGTAAATGGACTGTCATAATGGACCTAACATGATGAGATTCAGACTGAATAATTTTAAATAAATTAAAAAACCTAAATTAATATTTTCATATACTTCGTTGTTCAGTATATATATATATATATATATATAAAAAAATATCGAGGTTATTACCAGAGTGTTTTTCGGTATCATCAATATCATATATTAGTAATAAAAATAATGTAATATGCAAGCCTCGGTTGAGCATAATACATTATTTTTATTCCTAATATATGATACTGACGATACCGAAACACACAAGGCTAATAATCTCTTTATCATATAATCTCAAGCTAAATACATGTTTTTGTAAACTGTATATGCAACTTTAATTCCAGTCTACCTTTACCCCGATATTCAAATGAAGTGAGAATATGTTATGCGGCATCTTTTTGAATGTAAATGATGTCAAACTTGAATGATATCATTTTGGATACCCTTACATCCAAATAAACTAGTGCATAGTGTTTTTTTGTTTTCTGAATGCTGGACAGCTTTCAATGTAAAGTCGCTATTGAAATGTTTTTGGTGACTATGAATGCATACATGTGTTATGGGGTGTCACCCTAGTACGTTCACTTAAATGTCAATAAACCTAGTGCCGTGACCTCAGTTAATTTATATCTAATTTGCAAAGTTATCTTAAAGTATCTGATTTGAAAAATATCCCATACTTTAATTTCACTGAAAATGTAAGGTATTAGATAGATAGATAGATAGATAGATATACATATATATATATATATATTTTTCTTTAAATCAGGACACTACATGTACATTGAAAGCTCTGCTCCCAGACACCAGGGACAGAAAGCCAGACTGCTGTCTTCCACGTACACAGTTGGTTCGTCCAGTCAGTGTTTGGAGTTCTGGTACCACATGTACGGCAGTACGGTTGGCACCCTCAATGTGTACCTGCGTAAACACAACAACAATGGCAAAGCTGTGTTCACCAAGTCAGGTTAGTATGTATGACTTTGGTTATTTAATAATAGGCATCCTGTCTCTGAGAAAGTGCATAGAAAAAAACATTGCTGCTAATGGAAAAATTGTACAAGGTTTTCTCTAAGTCTCAGAATTTATCAAATGTTTGACATTCAATAGCTGATGATTTATAAATCAGTGTGCTCTAGTGGTGTCATTAAACAAAACTTTTTTTTTTTTTTAATATACGTGGCATGACATGGCTAATATGCATGTTCTGCAGCACTGGTAAATTCATATTTTTACACTGAGCATTCGGACAGTGTTGAAAACTCTAGCGATATAATATCTTTAAGGTACCCTGTATGTCTATATCCAAAGGAAAAGTTTTAATATATTTCTGAATACATTATTCAAACTGCTAATTCATTGACTACATTTTATCTGGTTATTTTTTAGTTATTTTATTAAATTACCGAAATTGATCTAATCACTGCACAATTTTGTATGTTTTAAAATTATTTTTCAACCAAATTAAACATGGGTTAATGTGTTCAATTTGTTCTGACAGGTAACCAAGGCAACAGATGGATACGGGGACAGGTAGAACTTGCTGCTAATTCAGAAATTTTGAATGTTGTCCTGGAAGGAATTGTGGGAAGATCTTTCCTGGGAGATATAGCTGTTGATGACCTGGCGGTCAAAGCTGGCAGCTGTAGTGCCACACCAGGTTTGTGTCTGTCCACTGTAATAAGCTAACTACTTGAGACATTAAATTGATTAAAACCTGCAGAATGAGTCGCCATACTTACAGACTTTAACAATTTGTTGAACTTAGTTTAAAACATCTGTAACCATTTTGTTGAATTTAGTTTTAAACAGCTGAAAATGTTGGTAGTTCTACAAACAGCACACAATTTTGGAATCTGCTTTTTGCCAAATTTGGCTAATTAAGTTAGCATTTGGCGATTTAGCAAACTACAGTTTAAGCTATTAAAATTGTGAACTTGGTATCGTTGTTATGGCAGTTATTCATTACTGTTCTGCTATAGTACTTTGTCAAAATATTGCTTCTATTCCATGTTTCGAGTGGGATGTAGCCCAGTGATAAAACGTTTGCTTGATGCACGGTCAGTCTGGGATCCATCCCCATCAGTGGGCCCATTGGGCTATTTCTCGCTCCAGCCAGTGCACCATGACTGGTACATCAAAGGCTGTGGTATGTGCTATCATGTCTATGGGATGGTGCATATAAAAGATCCCTTGCTGCTAATCGAAAAGAGTAGCCCATTAAGTGGTGACAGTGGGTTTCCTTTCTCAATATCTGTGTGGTCCTTAACCATATGTCTGATGCCATATAACCATAATTAAAATGTGTTGAGTGCGTCATTAAATAAAACATTTCCTTCCTTCCTTCCTGTTCCATGTTATATGAGTAAAAGACAAATCAAGCTCTGCTGTCGTGTTTTGAACCACAGAGACAAGTTCAGCATTCTGTGACCTGAACTAGTAGAAAAATGTACATGCCGTGTTGGTGTAAACAGTGTTTCAGGACCAAAAGCATATCGGAGGAATCTCACATTATCACAATTAGATCTTCACCCAAAAGGGATCATGCCTTCTACTTCTTATTTGTCTATCATGGGTAGGTCAAATAATATTAATAAATAAATTTAACACAATAATATCCTTTGTTGATAATGCAAAAAAGTTTCATCCTTGTTACCGTATATCGCTGTGTATTAGCCGACTCCATGCATTAGCCGACCCCCTAGTTTCACCCTCCAAATCGGCTTTAAAATTATCGACCTTGTATATAAGCCGACCCCCCTATATAAAACTAACCAAGTCAGATGTCTGTGTGGTCTCTACAAAATGACAAAGTACATCTGCTTTCAAACGTCATTTGTCACAGCAAACTTATCCGGAAGCAGTAGCCGATTTCTATTTATAGAAACGGTGTCCGGTTAATTTATTTCTCGTAAAATATAAGTACCAAGATAGCGAAATATACCTAAACATTCTTGATTGCAGCCACACGTTAAAAACACAGTGACTGTTTGCATTGTTGATTGTGCTAATCGGTCTTTTCATTACTAGTCGGCTATACCCTACCATACCCAACCACCCGTGTCGATTAATCCCAAGCCGACAAACAAAACAAATGAAGCTGGAACAATTAACGTGTTCACCGGTTTAGTAAGCAGTTTTGTAATGACACGTGACCTGCGAAGTTTTCCGAAATTGTTTTGATCGGTCACCATTTATTGTTGTTTAAACAGATAAATATTACTAAATAACTTTTAAACACCAACATTTATTAAAGATGAACATATATATACAATTTTAATATCTTTTATTTGTAATAGCTTGTGTTAAAATGCAATATTAAACCTTTATGAAAGCGGAAATGCAGAGCACAATAATGACAATAGATCGAGTCGAGCCGTGACGTCACTATTCTAACTTTACATTTCCAATAAAATGTTGACTCCTTAGATAAGCCGACCCCAGCCTTTGACTTGATAAATTTTGTATCAAAAAGTCGGCTAATACACAGCGATATACGGTACATCAAACAAGATTTGAAAAATATTTCCTTTTTTTTATTTTTATAGGCAACTGCAATTTTGAACTAGATATGTGTTCATGGAGTAACGTACATGGAAGTGATAATTTTGATTGGTTGAGAGGAAGTGGGAAAACAACGAGTACATCAACAGGACCGCAGAACGATCACACAAAAGGGAATGCTAGTGGTATGTTAAGTGATAAGTTGGTGTGTCATTCTTTATTGTTTTATTTATTAATCACAAAATGATAAAAAGAAATCATTTGTTAATCACAGAATAAGCGTACAAAAGGAAATGTTATACTGGTATTACTCGTGTTGTATTAGCTAAACAGTGACTGTGTGTTATCACTGTTTGTAGGTAAGTACCTCTTCATTGAGACATCGGCACCCCGTGCACTGGGAGACAGAGCCGTTGTACAGAGTGCCATGTTTCCCGCCACTGCCAGCAAGTGTCTCAGCTTCTGGTACCACATGTTCGGTTCCACTGTCGGCTCACTGAACGTCTACATCCAAACACAGAACAGCAAAAAGTCAGTGATCTGGACTCTCTCCAAGAACCAGGGCTTAGCCTGGCTGCAGGGTCAAGTCCATATACCAAGTCAGCAGTCAAGCTATCAGGTTAAGCATAGAGATTTGTTCAAGCTATCAGGTTAAATATAGAGATTTGTTCAAGCTATCAGGTTAAATATAGAGATTTGTTCAAGCTATCAGGTTAAATATAGAGATTTGTTCAAGCTATCAGGTTAAATATAGAGATTTGTTCAAGCTATCAGGTTAAATATAGAGATTTGTTCAAGCTATCAGGTTAAGCGTAGAGATTTGTTCAAGCTATCAGGTTAAGCATAGAGATTTGTTCAAGCTATCAGGTTAAATATAGAGATTTGTTCAAGCTATCAGGTTAAGCGTAGAGATTTGTTCAAGCTATCAGGTTAAGCGTAGAGATTTGTTCAAGCTATCAGGTTAAGTGTAGAGATTTGTTCAAGCTATCAGGTTAAGTGTAGAGATTTGTTCAAGCTATCAGGTTAAGCATAGAGATTTGTTCAAGCTATCGGGTTAAGCATAGAGATTTGTTCAAGCTATTGGGTTAAATATAGAGATTTATCCAAGCTATCAGGTTAAATATCGAGATTTATGTCAGGTAAATACAGAGATTAGTTCAAGCTGCCAGGTTAAATGTAGAGATTTGTTCAAACTATCATGCTAAATGTAGAGATTTGTTCAAGCTATCATGTTAAATGTAGAGATTTGTTTAGGCTATCATGTTAAATGTAGAGATTTGTTCAGGCTATCATGTTAAATGTAGAGATTTGTTCAGGCTATCATGTTAAATGTACATATTTGTTCAAGCTATCAAGTTAAATATAGAGATTCATTCAAGCTATCATGTTAAATGTCAGATTTTATTGTCTCAAAATAAAAATATTTTTAGCTGTAAAACTAATCATTTCTTTTATTGATAAAAATATGTTAGACAGAGTGGATATCATTAATTCATGGTGAAAATTATCATTATTATTATTTTTTGTTTTTTAAACAGTTTTATTTGAAAGAGTGAGATGGAGTGGAAACGTGGAATATTTCACTTGGAAATTAATGTTGATGGGTTTTTTGTTTTTGTTTTTTTAAAGATTTTATTTGAAGGGGTGAGAGGGAATGGATACACAGGAGATATTGCTATAGACGATATCAACTTTAACCAGCTGAACCCGTCATGTCAGCTTCTTCCAGCAAAAGCCATTGCTACCACTCCAGCAACTTCTACTGTAGCCACAACAATCCCTGCAAACATTCCAGGTATGTTTACTGTACCCACTATAATCCTGATAAACATTCCACATATATTTATTGTGCCCACAACAATCCCTGCAAACATTCCAGGTATGTTTACTGTACCCACTATAATCCTGACAAACATTCCACATATATTTATTGTGCCCACAACAATCCCTGCAAACATTCCAGGTATGTTTACTGTACCCACTATAATCCTGACAAACATTCCACATATATTTATTGTGCCCACTGCTGTCCTAACAAGCATTCCAGGTATGTTTACTGTACCTACTACAATCCTGACAAAAATTCCCCATATTTTTTTTGTTGCCACTGCAATCCTAACAAACATTCCAGGTATGTTTACTGTTCCCACTACAATCCTGACAAACATTCCACATATATTTATTGTGCCCACTGCAGTCCTAACAAACATTCCAGATATGTTTACTGTACCCACTACAATCCTGATAAACATTCCACATATATTTATTGTGCCCACAACAATCCCTGCAAACATTCCAGGTATGTTTACTGTACCCACTATAATCCTGACAAACATTCCACATATATTTATTGTGCCCACAACAATCCCTGCAAACATTCCAGGTATGTTTACTGTACCCACTACAATCCTGATAAACATTCCACATATATTTATTGTGCCCACAACAATCCCTGCAAACATTCCAGATATGTTTACTGTACCCACTACAATCCTGATAAACATTCCACATATATTTATTGTGCCCACAACAATCCCTGCAAACATTCCAGGTATGTTTACTGTACCCACTATAATCCTGACAAACATTCCACATATATTTATTGTGCCCACAACAATCCCTGCAAACATTCCAGGTATGTTTACTGTACCCACTATAATCCTGACAAACATTCCACATATATTTATTGTGCCCACTGCTGTCCTAACAAGCATTCCAGGTATGTTTACTGTACCCACTACAATCCTGACAAAAATTCCCCATATTTTTTTGTTGCCACTGCAATCCTAACAAACATTCCAGGTATGTTTACTGTTCCCACTACAATCCTGACAAACATTCCACATATATTTATTGTGCCCACTGCAGTCCTAACAAACATTCCAGATATGTTTACTGTACCCACTACAATCCTGATAAACATTCCACATATATTTATTGTGCCCACAACAATCCCTGCAAACATTCCAGGTATGTTTACTGTACCCACTATAATCCTGACAAACATTCCCCATATTTATTGTGCCCACTGCTGTCCTAACAAGCATTCCAGGTATGTTTACTGTACCCACTACAATCCTGACAAAAATTCCCCATATTTTTTTGTTGCCACTGCAATCCTAACAAACATTCCAGGTATGTTTACTGTTCCCACTACAATCCTGACAAACATTCCACATATGTTTATTGTGCCCACAACAATCCCTGCAAACATTCCAGGTATGTTTACTGTACCCACTATAATCCTGACAAACATTCCACATATATTTATTGTGCCCACAACAATCCCTGCAAACATTCCAGGTATGTTTACTGTACCCACTATAATCCTGACAAACATTCCACATATATTTATTGTGCCCACTGCTGTCCTAACAAGCATTCCAGGTATGTTTACTGTATCCACTACAATCCTGACAAAAATTCCCCATATTTTTTTGTTGCCACTGCAATCCTAACAAATATTCCAGGTATGTTTACTGTTCCCACTACAATCCTGACAAACATTCCACATATATTTATTGTGCCCACTGCAGTCCTAACAAACATTCCAGATATGTTTACTGTACCCACTACAATCCTGATAAACATTCCACATATATTTATTGTGCCCACTGCTGTCCTAACAAACATTCCAGGTATGTTTACTGTACCCACTGCAATCTGAAAAAACATTTGAGGTATGCTCTCATTTAAGCAGTGATTTTAATTGCAGTCAGAATTACATTACATTAATTAGCTTTGTTTTAATGTCCCTAAAACTCTTTTTGATACATTAACAAGTTTCTCACATTGATTCCATTAGCATTTGATGTGATAAAATAATCAGTATATTTTCACATAGAGATTAAAAACTATGGTCTTTATAACTATTGACCAATCCCATTTGTTAATATTGACACAGAAATAAATATTGTTTAAACTAAAAAATATGTACTGTTATGTAAATGTTTCAGCCCCAATATTATATTATGCCCCCCCCCCCAAAAAAAAATCTTACACTAAGCAAGTTTTTACTTAATGTAGCTGGTTTCACCTGTAACTTTGATCAAAACCTCTGCGGGTGGACTCAGGACAAGCGAGATAACTTTGACTGGAATCGCTTCAAGGGCTCCACAGCCAGCCAGGGTACTGGGCCCCGGTCAGACCACACGTCAGGACGTAAGTTTGTTATAGTCTTATTCAACTTAACGTACTTATCAAGATTTTGAAAACCAAATGTTCCCGAAAAAGTGCACCTACTATTAGTATTAGCAGAAATTCAACTATTCCACTTGTATTCCCGTATTAGTGGATGTGGTTGTTATTTGTTAATTTATAGCAGATAGTGTTTAAGTTTTAACTTTTTATTAAATTATACATTTTTCAGAGTAATTTATACAAATAACTGTGTATGTATCACAACCACTTAAGGCTCTCCTGTTATAAATTCTGATAATATAATGTATAAATGTTCTTACATGCTCTTACATAAAACTAGCGTTTCAATACGTGACATGTTCTTTATATGATTCAAGGAGCGGGACATAGCCCAGTGGTACAGCGCTCGCTTGATGCGCAGTTGGTCTGGGATCGATCCCCATCAGTGTGCCCATTGGGCTATTTCTCGTTCCAGCCAGTGCACCATGACTGGTATATCAAAAGCTGTGGTATGTACTATCCTGTCTGTGGGATGGTGCATATAAAATATCCCTTGCTGCTAATCGAAAAGAGTAGCCCATGAAGTGGCGACAGCATGTTTCCTATCTCAATATTTGTGTGGTCCTTAACCATATGTCTGACGCCATATAATCTTAAATAAAATGTTTTGAGTGCGTCGTTAAATAAAACATTTTTTCTTTTTCTTTTTTATATGATTCAAATATAGAGAAGTTTTTCCAGAATAGGCTAAAGTTACTACATAAACGTATTTGTGGTGTGCTTGGTTACTTGCACACGTTTGATGTTTGATTGACAGTCAATAATCCTGAGTGTGACAGCATGAGGGTCTACCTGCTGTGAACCAACACACCAAAATGGTGCAAATAACCATGCATACCACCAGTATGTGTATACAGTAACTGTCGTGTATCATGCCCCTAAATGACCTTGCATGAAACAATAAAGAAGTTTGGCTCAGTGAGAGGTGGAGATTTAAAAAATAAGCAGGTTTTATGTATTTATGACACACTTTTTAATGACAAAACGATCCAAGCATGTTAACAGTAATTGTTATCCAGCTGAACATTTATCAGTGAAAGTTCATTTTCTTATCTTTCTCTTTTGGTTTCTTTTTTTTCGTTTTTTCATCTAATATTTAGATGGCTACTACGTCTACATTGAGACCTCTCTACAGTCACGTAATCAGAAAGCTCGTCTCGTGAGCCCCAAGATAAACGGTGCAGCCAGAATGTGTGTGAGCTTCTTCTACCACATGTACGGACCCCACGTCAACACGCTGAATGTGTACTTCCGCAGAGGCACCCGCCTTGGCAGCCCGGTGTGGAAGATGACCGGCACCCAGGGCTTCATGTGGCATCGTGCCACCGTCCAGATACCTGGCGGACCGACCACAGCTGCTGTCACTAATGTAAGAACATTTAAAGTCACAGAGCCTAGTTTTTAAACACTAAAGACACATTTTTCACTATTAGAACTGTTTTTGTTGATTTAAATTAAGTTATTTTTCCATTTTATTGTTTAGAATATCTGTTTTCGTATATCCTAAGTGTTCTGGTCATCATGGTTTTTGTAATACCATGAAATACATTTTTCATAATTCTAAAAATGCACCTATATCTGAGAAATAATGGTTATCGAGTCAAGTTCTATATATTTTTAGACAGTATTAGACTATTTCCTTGTTTAAACATCACAGACTTTAGTTTCACTCGATTATAACTTTATCCTGATGTGTTGCAGATTTGTAGTTTAACCAAACTTAGTGTTAATTTTCATAGGCTGAAGCTAGGATCTGCACCTTTAATTGTGGCGGGGCCGGACGTAGCCTATGTGTGAAGGATTTGTCTGTAAAATAAGATAAATGTCAAGTTTGAAATTTGTGCCGTATATATTTATAAATATTGTGACCATATGTAAAATTCACAGTCCATAGATTATAGTTTTCAGTCAGCTTTTCTGTATTACAATTCCGGAAAACTTCCACAACAGTTAGCAAGACCTATCTTTTTCAATAATTCTTTTTTAATTTAATGCCTGGTGTTTATGTTTTATATGTGGTGTGGTGACAAAAACATCTATATTCCTCAATAATCACTACAAATTTCTCTAGAAAGATCATTACAAAATCTGATTCGCAGTTTGATAATTAATATATCACAATTACCTAATATTTTTAAAACTGAATCAACATTCTATATTTTACAGTGTAATATAAAATTAGTACCACATTGCATTCCAACATCTGGATGTTGTATGAGATTTGATTAAAGAACAATATGTTTACAAGTTTCAATGATTTCATTCTGTTTCAGGTTGTATTTGAAGCTCTGAAAGGAAGAAGTTACCTAGGTGACATAGCCATTGATGACATCTCCATGACGGCAGGAAGCTGCTCTCAAGGTTTGTATCTTTGGATTGAAGAGTTGCACTTGTGGATGTAACCCAGTGGTAAAGCGCTCACCTGATGTACAGTCAGTCTAGGATTGATCCCCGTTAGTGGACCCATTAGGCTATAGGATATATTTTTTCTTTCTCTAATAATAATAATAATATTAATAATCTTTATTTAAAGAAGGTGACACATTCAGTACCAAAAAAAGACTGGTCTCCCATATGGCCTTCTTTAAGCTATCAAACATTTATTACACATGTAATACCTAGATTGTCATTGCCTCAATTATATATTTTTGGTTCACCATCTGTAAATGCCTGTAATCTTGGCTTGTTGTTTCCTTGGAAGATTATAACTTAAACAAATATTAGACATCTGACAGCCGATGATTAAGTAATCAAAGTGCTCTAGTAGTGTCGTTAAACAAAACAAACTTTAACTTGGCCTTTTGTTTACAGCTCCAACCCCATCAGCGAGCCCCGGATCTGCCGTCACATCTCCGATTGACTGCACGTTTGAAGCCAACATGTGTCACTACACACAGGACAAAAGTGATCGCTTCGACTGGCTGAGGAGGCAGAGAAACACACAGTCTACAGGGACTGGGCCTACCAACGATCACACATATGGAACAACTTCAGGTGGATTGCTTGTTATCTGTTCATTACTATATGTGTTAGTAATAACTGAATAAAACAAGAACAAAAAAAAAAAAATCACCAATTTAAATTAAAAAAAAAAATAATAATAATTAAAATTTTTTAATGATAATCACTGAATAGTGCCAAGTGATGTAAGATGGTCTGTGCTTATGCTTTTAGAAAATGCCTTAATTTCGACATTTGTTAATAATCACTGAATAGCACCAAGTGATGTACCAAGCGATGTAAGATTCTCTGTGCTTATGCTTTTAGAAAAAGTCTTTATTTTGACATTATTTATTCATTACTGTATGAGTTGTTAATCACTGAATAGTACCAAGCGATGTAAGATTCTCTGTGCTTATGCGTTTAGAAGTCTTAACTTTGTCATTATCGGTTCATTACTGTAAGTGTTAACAATCACTGAATAGTACCAAGTGATTTAAGATTCTCTGTGCTTATGCATTTAGAAGTCTTAACTTTGTCATTATTGGTTCATTACTGTAAGTGTTAACAATCACTGAAGTGATGTAAGATGCTCTGTCTTTATGCTTTCAGAAAATTTCTTAACTTTTTCATTATCTGTTCATTACTGTAAGTGTTGTTAATCACACGTCTGCTGTCTGCAGGTCACTACATGTATATTGAAGCCTCCGCACCCCGACGGCCGGGGGACAAAGCTCGTCTGTGGACTCCACTGGTAACCCCTAGCAACGGAGGGTGTCTGACACTGTGGTACCACATGTATGGGATCACCATGGGAACACTGAATATCTACGCTGTGCAGAATACGACCAGAGTCGTTCTGGGCTCGCCCATATGGAGCCGCTCGGGTAACCAAGGAAACTCGTGGTTACAAGAATATATACCGCTTCCAAACTATCCAAAAATGAATGTAAGTTAATAAAAATAGGTCCAGGACACATTTTCTGTTTACAGTTTTTGGGGAATGAGTGTGACACCAACTGTAATGATCATGTTTAAAAAAAAATCATTTATGTGTTATAAATTTAAGTTGTAGGAGTTGCGGGTAGATGGGTATATTTTGAGAGAGTGATATTTCAATTTATGTGTTTGTTTTAGATTGTATTGGGAGTTAATGTTTATACTTATGTGCTATGTGTTTATTTTGGATTGTATTTGAAGGAGTTAAAGCCGCACGCCCTAGTTCCATCCAGCGAAAATAAATTATAATTTGGTTAATCTACAAACCTGTAACACACTTAGATCACGTTTTTATCAAATGGAGTGAAAAAGCAGGTTTTATATCGATAAATACCATGGGAATCCCCATGTCCCAATTGCTTGAAATAATTTTGAAAGTTAGTATTCTGATGTCACCGGTAGATGTCGCTCGAAGCACAACAATGCCTACGTCACGACAAATTTCACAGAGTGCGCACAGACTTGGGGTGCGTTCCTTTCACCTCTCCTGGACATGTTCCAACTGTTCTGTCCTGGTTGTATCCCCTCTCCAGATATCGTAAGACTTAGCAAAATTATTGGTTTTAAGGGTTTGTAACGTTTTGTATTGAGATACTTACTTGTTTGAACTTTATTGTTACTGAAAATGTTCACGAACTGTGAAGAAAAATCTCACAAATGAACAACAAGCAAACGACAACAAATCGGATGTTGATTGCGCGAACCGTGCACGAGAAAACAAACCGAACCAAAATGATAACGGTCACGTGGTATACCAACGTCTGTGATGTTTACACAGGAAGATTCGCTCTAAAAATAGATTGGACCTCGCTTGCTTAATGTTTTTTTCTCGAGTGCACGCGGCTTGTTAAATACAAAAAATGCATTTCATGGTTTTACAAACATCAGGATTACCAGGATTACCAAAAAGCACTTCAGGTGAATGGAAATGTGTATTCTAAATAATAAAATGTAAGTAAAGTGCAATTTTATTTGTGAAAAAATGGGTTTAAAAGTGAAAAACAACGCCGTAATGGTTAACAACTAGCCATAACTAGGGCATGTCCCTTTAATTTAGAGTGATATTTTGATTCCAGATTGTATTTGAAAGGTTGTATACTGGTTTTATTTATGTTTTATGATTCCAGATTGTATTTGAATGAATTAATTGTATTATGAATTCAGATTGTATTTGAGTTAATTAATTGTATTATTATTCCAGATTGTGTTTGAAGGAGTTGTGGGTAGAGGGTTTGCTGGAGATGCAGCTATTGATGATGTCAAACTTCTTCGGTCTTGTCCAACTCCAGGTAAATATTGTTTTCAAATATGTCAAGTAAAATCCAGGTAAATTAGTGTATTGAAATGACAGACCTTAGTTTTTAAACACAGTGTTATAGCTTTCACTATTGGAGCCATTTATGATAATTGAAATCAGACATTAGTTAGATTTTATTGTTTAGATTATCCATCCTGCTGTTTTAATACCCTGTTTTCATACCTTTTTCTTATTTTAAAAAACTTGTGTTCCTCTGAGAAGTAACGGTTATGCAGACGAACTACAGTCAACTATTTAAGGGTATCACTCTGTTGTAACTATCAAAATATACTAAAGATTTGTAGATTATCCAAACTTATTGTCCATTTTCACTGGTCTGCAACTTTTATCTAACAAATGTACCCATTTTCAGGTTTATCTAATAACAAGAATTACTTGATGGCTATTACTTGATGGCTGTAAAAATCTTAGGTTTAATATTTCCCTGATTCTGTTTGATATACCTTCAAACTGGACGTATGGGCATTGTGCCATCAGCTGTCATGATGCCTTCACTGGTATTGGTGTGGAGTCATTATGACAGTTGGTGTCGTATTGTCAAACACACCAGGTGGGAAGATAGAAGGATGGTCGAGTTATGATGACTAGCTGGCATTATGTGAGTATAGCAAGTTGTTATGCCTCTCAGCATCAGTAGAAGTCACTTCAGAACTGTTCAAAGTGAGTAGAAATGACCAGACTCCAATTTAAGTAGAAGTAACTACTGAACTACTCAAAGTGAGTACAAGTGACTACCAGACACTAAAGAAATGACTACTGAACTCTCCAGAGTGGCCAGACTAATCCCTTTGTATGCCTCTTGCAGGGCTTACAACGGAACAAATTTTCATAATTATTAAAATGTGACTAATTTAAGAGATATTTTATTAATCAATGACTAAAAGTTGTAACCACTTTGTATACAAATTAGCAATTGGCTAATTTAGCAATGGACAGAGTGAGCCTGGCTAGTCTTGGTATTAGCAGAACACACTACCGGATTATCCAAAATGGCTTGTTTGTTAAATAATGGATGAATAATCTACATTAAAACTTCAAATTTCGTTATTACTTTTTATTTCCCTTGCCAGTCCAACGTGAGGAGACTATAGATTTTATCTCTGTCTGTCCGTCTGCCCCACATATATACTGATCTGAAATTTTGTGTATAGCTGTATACTGTTACAGATCAAGTTTGACTTTCATGTCTATTACACATTTTTCACAGAGTTATGGCCCTTGAACTTAGGAAATACGAAAATATGTTGTCCGGAAATCCTTTTTGCAATACCTCAAGATATTGAGATGAAATTTTGTGTATAGCTTTATCGTGTTCGGTTACAGATCAAGTTCAACTTTCATGGTGATTTACCCATTTTTCACAGAGTTATGGCCCTTGGACTTAAGAGATACAAAAATTTGTTGGGCCCGGTAGGGAACATGTATTGCTTTAGCAGTACTCTCAGACTGCTTGTTTAGGTATAAATCACTTGCTGAGTTTTGATCTGTTATGTAGAAAGTTCTTTATTTTGTGATATTTTTCTCTTATTAGGTGACTGCAACTTTGAGACAGGTTTGTGTGGTTGGTCAAACTCTCACACAGATAAATTCGACTGGCTCCGATACAAACTCATCTTTCACCGATTTGGTCGACACCCAGCCACAGATCACACTTACAGTGCTTTCAGAAAGGGTAAATTTCACTTAATAGGTCTGAGATCTGTAACAAGGCACACATGTTTTAGACATTTATTTAGAAGCATTCTGTACAGAAATGCTGCATTAGTGCAAGAGTGAGTCAGTAGATAGGATTTTTGTTTTCTTTTTAAAATGCAAACTGTGAATAAAACATTTAGTGAAATAAAATAAATTAAATGCAATAAAATAAAATCAAAATAACAATAATGTACAAGTTATGTAATATGGTGGCATAAAAATTGTTTTGAAACTGCTTCATCAAATTTGAATTTGTTCTTTCAGGGACATACATGTTTGTCGGTGATCGGACCCGTCTTCCAATCAACTCCGTAGCAAATTTTGTGTCCCAATCATTTAGTCCGACAAGTTCCAGTTCGGTCTGTCTCAACTTCTGGTATACATTGTATGGAACGTCATTTGCAACTCTCACCATCCAGTTTCAACAGGTACTGGAATATGAAGCTGAAATTATTTATCTATGGTTTCCACTATGCATAAGAGTAGAATTTATTACGCCATTGTCACAAATATTAGGAATAAATCTTGTTTTATTCTCTGTGGGTTTTTTTTTATATATGACTATATGGAATGTTTCTTAAACAGAAAATGACACGTGCCATTCTGACTAAAAATTGTATGTGATCTACAATACCATACATTGTCAGGTTTTCTGCCAGAGAATAAATTAAGGGTACGTAATAAAAACAAAACAGGCAATAAGTGCCCCTACTAGGTGGTTATGGGTTTGAAATCTTTTAAAATTCAGCACTGCATCTTGTGTACTTTGACACGTTTTAAACAGCAATTCTCTTTCTATCATCTATCTAAAAATTTAAAATATATCATTAATTTTCAAGATTTTAGGGCAAGTAATCTTACCTCTTAATCTTTAAAAACATTTTTAAACAAATTCTGGATGTATTTTGTTATAAATATTGCATAAAACAAAATGGCTAACATTAAAAAACATTATCTGTAACAACATTTTATCAGTTTAAAGACAATATTAATTGATAATTGTGGATTTGTTTCACCATGTATGTTAATATGTAGTCAAACTATGTAACTGTTTATTGTTATGGACTGAGATGTTGATTGTATGAAAACTAATTGCAGACCTCAAAATTACCTGTTAGCATTTGGAAAGTGAGCAGTAGCCGCTTATCAACATGGAAAAATGGACAGGTTTCCTTCTTCAGTGCCGTGCCGTACCGCATCACCTTTCAACTGGTGCGTAATGGAGGCCGAATCGGCTACGCAACCATAGATGACATCGTGTTCAAACCGGGCAAATGCCAGAGTATGTTATTACTATTTCAATGACACTTTGAAATCTGAAAATATAACACACGTATCGTGGAGTAATCAATAGTTGCACACGTCATATTTTTTCTAAAGCTTGAGAGCATGAGTGAACAAGTGAAAACACTTTCTGGTGTTAACAGAATAATTATGTTTAAAATAAAAAAACATATTAGTAAGTGATTTACATCATTAGTTTTTTCATTGTTTTCTTTAATACCAAAAACAAGGATCCAGAGATGGAATTTACCGAGCATGTAACAAGAATGGAGTTTTATGTAGAACGCCAAAACTGGGTTCTGTTTAAAAACTTGCTTTAACAAATGAATTTGGAAGTAGATATTTATAACACATAGTATGTTACATACAGCACTGGTCCAACTAGTTAAATAAATATTATATATTTTTATGATTTTTGGTTACACACGTTAACTTTACTGTTTGTCCTTATATCTGCAACTACTAATTACTCCAGGATATACATATAATACTAAAGTATGATACTATCTTTTTGATCCACAAGTTTAAGTACCTGATGAAATGAGAGATTTTTGTGCAAAATCATGAAAATTTAACCACACATAAATAAAGGATTTCATAGTATGATCTAGTCAAGGCAACTCAGCTAATGAATACAGTCATTGTACAAACTTTATTGATATTTAAAATCAAAGCATTTGCATTTAAAAATCTGTATATAATAAATGGAGGATACTCCCCGAGTGGTTTGTAATATAATTTATCAGCACAAGTTGATAAAAGTATGAAATCTGAGGCGAGCCGAGGATTTTTATACTTTTATCAACAAGTGCTGATAAATTATTATATCAGAAGACACGAGGGGGGTATTCTCTATTATCGTTCTTTTCATTTGCAACAATTGTAAACAATGTCAGTAATGTGAGTTGAATGTCGCTATGTTTGGCCGCGGTAGACTCGTTAACTAGCAGAACGACAGTGGCGTGACGTCACTAATGATAGGTTTAGCACTGAAACATACACAGTGACATAACAAAATTACTAATGCCAGATGAAATTTAAAACTATATGTAAAAGCACATATATTATTTTGTTGATGAATTTCAGCAACACCAAGCACTGCCAACACTGGATTAATAGTTGGAACAGCACCGCCCGTGAAGACAACGTTAATCCCACCTACCGCAGGTAAGTGCAGGGCTTGAAATTAATTTTCTGAAGTTGGAAACAATCTTTGTTTCTTAGATTTTAAGATGGAAGCACATGCTAGAAAGGGCAAGAAAGAAATGTTTTATTTAACGAGGTACTCAACACATTTTATGTACGGTTATATGGCGTCAGACATATAGTTAAGGACCACACAGATATTGAGAGAGGAAACCTGCTGTTGCCACTTCATAGGCTATTCTTTTTGATTAGCAGCAAGGGATCTTTTATATGCACCATCCCACAGACAGGGCAGTACATACCACAGCCTTTGATATACCAGTTGTGGTGCACTGGATGGAACGAAAAATAGCCCAAAGGGTCCACTGACGGGGATTGACTGCGCATCGATCGAGCGCTTTACCACTGGGCTATGTGCTAAAAAGGGAGAAACCGTGCTAGAGATCAGTCTTACAATTAGGCCAGTAGTGTAACAATGTGGTGGACTTAGGCACATGTGGATAAAACACATTATTTAAAGGGACATATCCTAGTTTTTAAACACTAAGGCATATTTTTCACTATTAGAGCCGTTTATGATCACTAAAATCAAACATTAGTTCTATTTTATTGTTTAGATTTTCCATTTCCGTACAGCCGAAGTGTTTCTGGTTATCCTGGTGTTTCTATTACCACAAAAAATTTAAAGTTTTAAAAGCTTCCAGTGATCTCCTTTTTGTTTTTATCAGGCATCAGTTGTAAAGAAACCTATATAATAGTGAGGAAATGCTTACAACAAGTAAATTTCTGGTTGAAAGTGTATTGTATTAATCTAGTTTTGAATCTGTTTTAGCTCCTTCAGCTTATGACTGCACATTTGAGAAAGGTATGTGCAGCTGGACTCAGATGAAAGACGACCAGTTTGATTGGACGAGACACAACGGGAAAACGACGTCTGTAAATACCGGCCCATCTGTTGATCACACTCTCGGCACAAGTAAGCATGTTGGTCTATTCTAGCTTCACGTAGCATTTTATTTACTACAACAGAGCTGTCCATGTTAAACATCCTTTCATGTTTTTAAATAAACAGTTTTACTTGTTACGGTAGTATATCTGGCAGTTCACACATAACCCTTCAACCCCCCCCCCCCCCCCAAAAAAAAACCCCAAACAAACACCTCACCCATCCAAAAAACACCCACATCTTTAAAATGCCCCCAAAATACAAATACAAAAACAAAACACACACACACAAAAAACAACAACCAAAAACTCAAAAACCCACACACATCTTTAAAACTCCCCCAAAATTAATTTGTTTAAATTCATGATTTTATTAACTACTTCCATTTTATTTGATCATACTTTGAATGACATCTGGAACCATTGCCATATAATTGCCACTCAAGCCTTAATTGTAGACTAGGTATTATGTCAATGAAGTATAGGTATCAGTATATGTCAATGAAGTATAGGTATCAGTATATGTCAATGAAGTATAGGTATCAGTATATGTCAATGAAGTATATAGGTATCAGTATATGTTACGACTGATTATGCTTTAATCTTTGTTTCATTTAAGATACTGTCTAGGGATTTTTGAAGCTATCTTATCGCTACAAAACATAGGCTATGACGTCACTATAGCACATGACATAGTGATGTCATAGCTTACAACAGGTTTTATGATTTTGTAGAGCTAAGATCGCTTCAAAAATATTGGCCCTTGTTACTACATATATATATTGAGATGTTTACCCTAGAGTAGAGTAGCTAAACCAGACACCCATGGGGTCAAGTAAAAAGTCCTGTTTTAAGGGGTATCTGGTTTAGAGAGGTACTGATATTTTCCATCTGGTTTTGATGGAATTTCAGTTAGCAGAGAGTCTGGATTTGAGGGATTTCACTGTATTAAGGTGGTGGTTACTACCTATGTATACATCAAGAGGTTCAGCCATAGAGTAATGAATGACAAGGCTCAGTATCAATATATACATGTATATATAAAGACTGATTATACTGCAATTTTCGTTGGTGGATCTTTTCAACTGATTGGATTTTTTCTCATTACAACCAGTTCACCATGACTGGTCAAAGGCTGTGGTATGTGTTATCCTGTCTGGGAAAGTGCATATAAAAGATTCCTTGCTGCATTAGGAAAAATTGTAGAGGGTTTCCTCTGATGACTGTATGTCAGAATTACCAAATGTTTGACATCCAATAGCTGATGATTAATTAATCAATGTGCTCTAGTGGTGTGGATAAACAATTTTTTTTTAATTTTCAGATGCTGGTTACTACGTATACATTGAGACGTCTAGCCCAAGAAGAGCGAATGATAAGGCTCGCCTCCAGAGTGCCATGGTTACCACGACATCACAGCAGTGTCTTCACTTCTACTACCACATGTACGGCCCCCACGTCAACACTCTCAACGTCTACCTCAAGTCGGGCTCCCAGCTCGGTAAGCCTGCGTGGTCTCGGACTCGGACTCAGGGAAACCGGTGGATCAGGGCCGACGTGGACATCAGCAGCAACAAGTCGTATACCATCATCTTTGAAGGGGTCCGAGGAACAAGCTTTGCTGGAGACATAGGCCTGGACGATATCTCCCTGACAAATGGGGCTTGTGGTAAGTGGTGTAGAGGTGATATCATAATATAGGTGATATCATGATATAGGTGATAGGAGATTATATATACTGACAACTAGACTTGTTACAATGGTAAATAATGGTGACATAGGCCTGGATGATATCTCACTGACAATGGGGGCTTTTGGTGAGTGGTGTAGAGGTGATATCATGATATAGGTGATAGGAGATTATATATACTGACAAGTAGACTTGTTACAATGGTAAATAATGGTGACATAGGCCTGGATGATATCTCACTGACAATGAGGGCTTGTGGTGTAGAGGTGATATAATAATATAGGTGATATCATGATATAGGTGATAGGAGATTATATATACTGACAACTAGACTTGTTACAATGGTAATTAATGGTGACATAGGCCTGGACGATATCTACCTGACAATGGGGGCTTGTGGTGAGTGGTGTAGAGGATATCATAATATAGGTGATAGGAGATTATATATACTGACAACTAGACTTGTTACAATGGTAATTAATGGTGACATAGGCCTGGACGATATCTACCTGACAATGGGGGCTTGTGGTGAGTGGTGTAGAGGTGATATCATGATATAGGTGATATCATGATATAGGTGATAGGAGTTGAAATATACTGACAACTATAGTGACATAAGTCTGGATAATATCTCACTGATAATGGGGGCTTGTAGTGAGTGGTGTAGAGGTGATATCACTATATAGGTGATATCATGATATAGGTGATAGGAGATTATATATACTGACAACTAGACTTGTTACAATGGTAAATAATGGTGACATAGGCCTGGACGATATCTACCTGACAATGGGGGCTTGTGGTGAGTGGTGTAGAGGATATCATAATATAGGTGATAGGAGATTATATATACTGACAACTAGACTTGTTACAATGGTAATTAATGGTGACATAGGCCTGGACGATATCTACCTGACAATGGGGGCTTGTGGTGAGTGGTGTAGAGGTGATATCATGATATAGGTGATATCATGATATAGGTGATAGGAGTTGAAATATACTGACAACTATAGTGACATAGGTCTGGATAATATCTCACTGATAATGGGGGCTTGTAGTGAGTGGTGTAGAGGTGATATCACTATATAGGTGATATCATGATATAGGTGATAGGAGATTATATATACTGACAACTAGACTTGTTACAGTGGTAAATAATGGTGACATAGGCCTGGACGATATCTCACTAACAATGAGGGCTTGTGGTGAATGGTGTAGAGGTGATATCATAATATAGGTGATATCATGATATAGGTGATAGGAGATTATATATACTGACAACTAGACTTGTTACAATGGTAAATAATGGTGACATAGGCCTGGACGATATCTACCTGACAATGGGGGCTTGTGGTGAGTGGTGTAGAGGTGATATTATTATATAGGTGATAGGAAATGATATATACTATAGTCCTTCCCATAGAGAACACCTTTTTTATACTATGGAATTTACTACAAGTTATTTATTTCTGAGCCAATTGATTTCTAAATTGTACACAAAAATAGTATTTTTTGGTTATTTCCAAGAAACTTTTACTTTTCTTCTTACGTCAAACCAAACTGAAATTATTTACAAAAAACATTTTTGTAGGATGGGATAGACTATAGAACTGTTTCAATGGTAATAAAGGTGGTTATATAGTTTTATCATCCACATGGTTCAATAAAAATCATGTGAAGAACATGTGTAATAACAACATGCCATGCCTCGGATAATACAAGAATCCAGACATTCGTTTGGTAAAATAAGTACGACAAAGAAATTTGTATAATAATCTCTATGAAACAACTATCTGTACATAGAATGTGAACTATATTGTGCATCTCCCCAAGTCATTGGTAAATTTCCAAGGGAACTCGGGATGTGCCCAAGACAGATGTGCTTGAACCTTCAGTGGATGTAATCACATGTCAAATAGTTGACTGATTATAGCATTTAGTTTATACGGTGTATGTGAACTGTTCATATGTGAACTATATATTGCATAACATATCAGCTATGCTTTGCATGTGTACTATACATTATAAAATATATGCACATCACCTATATGTCACATATGATAGTAAATTGCTTGTGTACTATACATTATATGCACATCATCTATACGTCGCATATGATAGTAAATTGCATGTGTACTATACATTATATGCACATCACCTATACGTCGCATATGATAGTAAATTGCATGTGTACTATACATTATATGCACATCACCTATACGTCGTATATGATAGTAAATTGCATGTGTACTATACATTATATGCACATCACCTATACGTCGCATATGATAGTAAATTGCATGTGTACTATACATTATATGCACATCACCTATACGTCGCATATGATAGTAAATTGCATGTGTACTATACATTATATGCACATCACCTATACTTCGCATATGATAGTAAATTGCATGTGTACTATACATTATATGCACATCACCTATATACGTCGCATATGATAGTAAATTGCATGTGTACTATACATTATATGCACATCACCTATACGTTTCATATGATAGTAAATTGCATGTGAATTATACAATGCATAGAAGCGGGATGTAGCCCAGTGGTAAAACACTCGCTTGATGTGCAGACGGTTTGGTATCAATACCCGTCGGTGGGCACATGGGGCTATTTCTCGTTCCCGCCAGTACACTGTGACTGGTATATCAAAAGCTGTGGTATGTGTTATGCTGGCTGTGGGATGGGGCATATTAAGGACCTCTTACTAATGGAAAAATGTAGCAGGTTTCCTCTCTTAAGACTATTTGTCAAATTAACAAATTTTTTACATCCAATAACCGATGATTAATAAATCTATGTGCTCTAGTGATGTCGTTAAACAAAACAAACTTTAACTTTTATACACTGCATATCATATTAGCCCTTAAGTACCATTTATCTTACAACTCGCTCTTGCTTGTTAAGATATATTTTAAAACAACTCGTAAGATAAATGGTATACTCATGTAGTATTCTCTATATGTACATTATTAACATTTATCTGTATTTGATTTAGGTGCCCTACACAAATGTGGCTTTGAGAACACCAACCTGTGTGGTTACACCCAGGACACCAGAGACGACTTCAACTGGATACGAATCAGTCGGGGCACCAAGTCTTCTTTTACTGGGCCATCAAACGATCACACATACGGCTCTAGCAGAGGTAGGACATACATAATACAAGCTGCCACATGTAGAAACCTACAACGTGACATGATGTCATAGACCGAGCAGATGAATTTAATTACCAATTCTAAAATAATTTTTAGGTCGCTATAGATATATACGATTATCGTGAAGTTAAAAAAACATCTGAAATTGTTTACATGTCACTATAGGTATATAGAATCATCATAATTTAAATTGACAATTCTGAAGTTGCTTTTATGTCACTGTAAATATATAGAATCATCATGAATTTAATGAGCAATTCTGAATTTGCTTTTAAGTCACTGTATAGACATAGAGTCATCATGAATTTAATGAATAATTCTGAGGTTACTCATATGTCACTTTAGACATAGAATCATGAATTTAATCAACAATTCTGAGATTACCCTTATCTGTAGTCATATAGAATCATGAATTTAATCAGCAATTCTGAATTTGCTTTCAAGTCACTATATAGACATAGAATCATCATGAATTTAAAACCAACAATTCTGAAGTTACTTTAAATTTATGTCACTGTAGACATAGAATCATCATGACTTTAATCAGCAATTCTGAACTTGTTTTCAAGTTGCTACAGACATAGAATCATCATGAATTTGATCAGCAACTCTGAGGTTGCCTACAGGTCACTATAGATATATAGAATGATATTGAATTTTATCAACAATTTTGGAATTGTTTCCAGGTCACTATATGTACATAGAATCGTCGGCTCCGAGGAAGCGAGGACAGAAAGCTCGGTTGATGAGTCCGGTACAACCAGCAACCACCGGCATGTGCTTGTCCTTCTGGTACCACATGTATGGTGTCTCCATGGGAACGCTTAATGTGTACGCCATGGTGGGGTCGCAGCTCGGTGGAAAGCTCTGGTCTCGCTCGGGTAATCAAGGCAACAAGTGGTTTCAGGCACAAACGACGATCAAATCACGGAGTTCTTGGCAGGTAAGATCTTTGAAATCTTGTTTGCCTGGCAATGTGTTCTATATTCAATGTCATTGGGGTGCTTCCCTGATTTTCTAGACCAAAAGAAGTTTGTTTTGTTTTTACAACACACTAGAACATATTTATTTATTAAGCATTGGCTATAAGATAATTCTGAAATGTAGTCTACAGTGGTTACTCTCCACATTTTTCCATTAGTAGCATGACATTTTTTATCTGCACTTTCCTACAGACAGGACAGCACATACCACAGCACCTATTGGAATGGTGAAGACTTAAGTCAGAGAATGGGTCCAATGAGGGGGCTACAAACTCGCTAAGATTGTATTATCATGTGCTATATTGTGTCTGAAATTGTGTTTGAGTGTGTTATTGGTAATGGATTGTTATTGTATGTTTACGATTGTGTTGTTGCAGACTGCAAAATGACCGGGTTTGCATCGCAACAAGCGATGCAAAATCTTGCAATCGCAATGCAATATTTAACAATGAATAGCGGTTTGCGATGGATGTTTTTAAATAGCCAAATTAATATTGGTATTGAGATCAAGGGAAAAGAACGTATTGTAGTGCACGTGTGAAGGTTGGCTTTTTTTTAAAATCTCGATTTACAACCTTCACATGTGTGCCAGTATTTCAAATAGAAAATACTGTCGAATACGCGGAGGATGTTCAGTGTTTTGACAAGAACAGTGATGTAGGCCTACTAGTTGCTACGTCATCAGGGTAGCCTAATTTGCAAGCAGCTATGACCTTGTAACCTATATTGAAACTAACAGTATTTAAATTGCCTCAGAAAATAACATTTCGGTAAAATACGTATTGATAATGTTTATATCCCGTTTAAGAATTGTTAATTTTCATAAGCGAAAAATCAACACCCTAATTTAGGCTTACTTTGTTTATCGATCGAAAGCATACTATTTTTAGGTTGACCTGTGTCGATAGGCTTTGCGCATAAACACGTGCACATGTGCATTTGATCGAGTCATGATGAGTGGACATGGCAAAAGGTTTAAAGCGTTTAACTGTTGAGGGGTAGAAAAAAGATCTAGATCCTGGGTTAGAATGGCTGCAATACGAATGCTCCCAAGATAAAAAACATGTAGTCAAAATCACGTGTTCCGTATGCACCGAGTACGTCGGAAAGATCAAACCAACGAGGAATTTTTCACGGGCTTCCATCAAAGGTATGACTGGAACGGCAATGAAAAAGGACAATGTCATAAAACATTCCCAATTGGAACCTCACAAGAAGGCATGCATGCTGAAATCACCCCAAGTTTTCATATTGAATCAGATATACAAATCAACTCCTATCGGCCAATCAGTTAGTAATTCAAAAACTTTAGAAGAAAAAAAGATTGTGTTTTATTAATTTTTACTTATGTTATAAAAGTGCTAATCAACTTCCAGTAGTTACTATTTAATTCTCCATCCAGTAGGAAAAACTGCTAATCAAAATTTTCAAAACAAATTGCACCCTGTGTTGTGTCACAGGTTGTGTTTGAGAGTATTATTGGTAAAGGATTCTACAGTGACATGGCCGTTGACGATGTGCTCCTGTCTCTGTATGTGTTATTGTGTTATCATGTGTTGTTGTGTGACAGGTCGTGTTTGAGTGTATTATTGTGTATTACAGGTTGTCTTTCAGTGTGTTATTGGTAATGGATTGTTATCATATGTTTACAATTGTGTTGTTGTGTTACAGGTTGTGTTTGAGGGTGTTATTGGTAACGGGTTCAACAGTGACATGGCCGTTGATGATGTGCTCCTGTCTCCGGGGGTGTGTGGGACGGCTGGAGACTGCGACTTTGAACACAACTTCTGTACGTGGAGTAACATCGGGGGAGATAACTTCGACTGGCTGATCGGGAGAGGGTCAACACCCAGTTCCTTCACGGGACCCCAGAACGATCACACACAAGGAAATCCGCAGGGTAAGTACTTCAAACTAATCTTAGCAGTTCAGAAACACTTATTGGATAATGTAAAGCCTTGGTTCAGCATCTTTATATTTCACATAAAAATACTAATTTAAAAGTATTACAGTGGTTGCATAAACAAATATTGGATTACTACATTTTTATATGGTGTTATTTGGATGGGTTCGATAATGGTGTAACAGGCTCTCTTAAACTGGTGTGTTAGACTATTGATTAAAATTAGCCAATAAAACTTGATATCACATTAGAGTAACTTGGTATTCTGTATATACTAGGACAAAAAAGTTTAGCTGTTTGGTAAATTGAAGAAAAAAACACTTGACTTTCAAAGTGAAATCAGACACTGCATTTAACTGATGCATTTTTTGTTAAGTATAACTAACAGGAGATCTTCAATAAAAAATGAAATGTATTACTGTCACATCGTTGAATGTAGCTTGTATTTTAAAGTGTAATACAGTAATCGAAAAGAGTAACCCATGAAGTGGTGACAGTGGGTTTCCTCTCTCAATATCTGTGTGGTCCTTAACAATATGTTCAACACTATATAACTAAATAAAATGTGTTGAGTGCATCATTAAATAAAACATTTCCTTCCTTCCTTCTTTCCCCATTTCAGAAATACTTAACCTAACCTCTCACTTTGATTGCTATAGTTTTCTATGATATCTGATGGTGTTATCTTTGGCTTCAGAGTCTTTATTTTTACTTTGTAATGCAGATCCTTGTTGAATTGTTTATTTGTTTTACTGTAATGTTCGAAGCAATGGGATAGGATATTTTGATGTCAGAAAAGAAATAACAGTTTATAAAATATGTTTCAGGCCATTATGCGTTTGTGGAGTCGTCAGCCCCCCGTCGCCCCGGAGACAAGACATGGCTGGCAAGTTCACCACTACAGCCTTTCAGTGGAAGCAGGTGTTTCAGCTTCTGGTACAATATGTATGGCAACTCTATAGGTATGGGTCGTTTAGCAACAATACATTGTCAGTACACTTTCTTTTCACAATTTGTGTTAATATTGCCATAGAAAATTTACTATTTATTATTTTACATTATTTTGTTTTTATTATTTATTCACCAGCCACAATATACAACACTACACTAAATTGCCACTAAAACACATTTCTGAACATCTTTATTTCAAAAATGTTTGGAGGGAAGATCCCCAAACCTCTTTATAGACCTCGGTCTCTTTTCAGCACATGATTTAGTTGTAACTAAAAGAAAAACAAATAATGGAAGTTTTTACAAGCCTTAGTATAATAGTTATTTAGATAATTGTATGATGCTTTGAAATTCAGTAACAATTGTGAAAGATCAGATGACCAGGTTCATACCTTGAATCAAATGGTGCTTTTTGTTGAATGATGTCATAATTTTGATTAATTTTCTTCTCGATTAGGGTCTTTGAATGTGTACATGGATGATGCGAGAAACACGACACACACTCTAATCTGGTCACAGTCTGGAAACAAGGGAAAGAACTGGCTTCAGGCGCATGTTCCCCTCACAGCTCAGTCCAAGGCATATGTTGTAAGTTCTCAACATTCCACTGACAGTTATTAGTACCCTAATGATCTTAAAGATGACTGTGTTTTGTTTTTTAGTTTTTAGCAAGTGAGTCCATACGGTGCACTAACTTATGCTGGAGTAATTGATTTATTATTGATGTGTTATTAATATATCCACATTTGTTGTTTGGTTTTGGTCTTATGATCGGTAACAAAATCCACCATAATATGATGACAGAATGTAATACATAGGGCCTACACACAGACTAATCATCATTGTCATGCTTATCGTCCAGATGTCTGACTGTTGTTTTTATTCATAATGTTTGTTGATGTTTTACAGATTCGATTTGAGGGTGTCCGAGGAATAAACTATTATGGTGACATTGCTATAGATGACATCACCTTCATCTCTTCAACCTGTGGATGTAAGTGCAGTTTCTTGTATTCAACATTATTTATTATTCAGTGTACATCTACATATTGGTTTGTGAAGGCACTGACCTTTGTTATTAGACAGCTTAAAATAGTTTTGGCTGTTACAGCTGTTTTACTGTTACTATGTGTTACATAAAACATCTTGCTTTCATTATCAGAGATGGCAAATGTAATGTTTTTCCATTTATTCTGGTGTTTTTAGCAGCTCAAAATGCATTATGTGAAATTTACAGCATGATTTTCAAATCGTACTTTTGTTTTTTAACATTTTAGATGAAATTGATATTTGGAATGTGTTGGTATGGTTATTGAATTGATGTTGTATGTACTTGTATGTATTTGCAAGTGCTTACATTGATGTAGGCAGTTATATTGTTGAATGATGTATGCAGAATTGACAAAAATGATCTAATTTTTTTCCATCAGATCTGCCCATCTCGGCAAATCCAGCCAAAATATTGTCGACAACACCACTGCCAACATCACCCACACCAACTCCATTTGGTATGTACAAGCTATGTTAGATTTATACCATCTCATCATATATGATGTTCGAAGTTATACCTCTAGATGTATTGCTTTTCAAAGATATATTCAGGGGAGGTTGTTGAGGGATGTTTCCTCTTCAAATTCAAAGTGCCCCCAAAATTCCTGAGGTTAAAGGAGGAATGCAATTAATTATTATTTTTTTTAATGGAATACTTGTAATATCTTAATTGGCTTGGTGTTTCTGGGAAAGATTATCCTATATGTAATGTAATGCATGTTAGTGTACTTTTGAATACTGTAGGTGCCCTGTTTAAATGTTGCACAACCCCCACTGAATACTGTTGGTGCTATTTTCAAAGATTGCACCACTCGTAAGAATTATGCATCTCTACCCCTGCATTGAATATTATTTCTTTGTTATGTTGTCGTTACTTTTTGTTTCAGTTTCCCAGTCGACGTATGACTGTGACTTTGACAAGAACTTGTGCACGTGGACACAGGCCCGAGATGACCAGTTTGACTGGTCTCGGTCCCAGGGTCCGACTGGCAGTGTTAACACCGGACCGACCACCGATCACACCACAGGAACACGTATGTCTGTGTAGTTGTCAGCTCATCTAAGCTGTATTGTAAACTGATGGCGAGTGTGTTCTGTATTGTGATTGGTTTATTACATTCTTTTTCTGGGATCAAATGAAAATAACACCCGGAAAGCTAATGACATCATTAGAAAGTGACATCTTTAGTAATTGGAACAGGCCAAGTTGACGATTCAAGGATTTACAGTTAGATTGTAGCCAGGTATTTTTTTCAAGAAATACCAAATGTTCAGTTAGTTCCATAGAAAAGCGATTCAGTTTACAATGGAAATAACCATATTGTGTTTTTAGATTTGTGGGTGTTATTGTCTATTTGATTCCCGCAAATGTCATTTTTGACCGAAGGCATTAGCCTGAGGTCAAAAATTAAACATTTGCGGTCAATATGGTTATGTCCATTGTAAACTGGATGTTTTTCAACGGAACTAACTGTATATTTGGTATTTCTTGAAAAAAATACCTGGCTATAAACTGTAGACCTTTGAATCGTCAACTTCGCCTGTGTCAATAGCTAATGACGTCACTCTCTAATGACATCATTAGCTTTCCGGGTGTTATTGTGTATTTGATCCCAGAAAAAGAGTGTAATTAACCAATCACAATACAGAACACACTCCAGTCAGTTTACAATCTCAATTCTACTAGAAGACACTGAACAATTTTTGTGTTATTGTCCTATTTACCATGTGTTTCTTAATACCCACTTGTTTAATTCTTTTTATTTCAATTGTAACATTTTATTATTTGATGATCCGAACCTTAGTAACCAAGAAAATACCTGCATATTCAAATCTGTCAAGAACTTCATTATAAATAGTAAATGTTTTGAGATGACTTAACCATTCACTTACACCCATTCTGTCTCTCTCTCTCTTTCGTTTTCTTTCTCTCTTTCTCTCTCTCCCCCTTTTTCCTTTTGTTCACTTCATTTGTATTCGTTTACAAATATTCCAGGGCTGATCATCCTGATTCATTAGTAACAAACCAAATATTTTAATCCTGAGTACCTCATTTCAGGCCAAGGTTGGTATGTGTACATCGAGACGTCGGCTCCGCGGGTGACAAATGACAAGGCTAGATTAGAGTCAGCATACTTGGTGATCAGCCAGCCGTACTGCCTGCAGTTCTGGTACCACATGTACGGGCCACACGTCAACCAGCTCAACATCTACCTCAAGGTACGGACTAACTCAATTACAGAATGTCAACTCAAGGTATGAACAGTAACTCACTTACAGAACATCAACTCAAGGTACTAACAGACACTCACTTGCAGAACTTAATGGCACTACACATGTAACAGTTCCATTATGTTTGACAGGATTCAAACCACTTTCAGTATGACAGTCCAGAGCTCTACCAACTAAGCTAATAGGGAAATTCCCACTAGCTACTGTCAGTAGCAGCTCTTCGAACCAACACTACTACACATATTTATGCATTACAGCCCTCCATCATTTGGTATTTAAAATGTCTACAGTAGACTATTGTAGTGTGTTATTATCATTAAATTAAAATTGTGATTTATGTTAGAAGACATGAAAGAACATTTGTTTAATGACACCTCAACACATTTCATACTATGGCCATTTGGTCGTTAGTAGGCCTACAGAGGTAAGACTTATTTCTACATATATTGTTTACTACCAAAAGCAGCAAGTTATCTTTTAAATATATGTTCCCATCAGCAGGACAGTATATACCATGGCTTTTCAAAAGCTTCAGAAGATGCCAGTCACTAGAGGTGCTAAACTGGAGGGGCCAGAATAAATGGATATATAACATAATTGTCATAAATTAATTTAGAATGTTTATAATCAACTCTAGTTGTGTTAAATTTAAAACAGTTTCAAATAACATGGGGAACTATGAACTACATTCTTGTGAACTGTCAGAGTTAAAAAAAAACCCATTAAAAACAAAATTCAAATCCATATTTAGATCACTTTTCATGTGGGTGGGGGGGGGGGGGGGGGGGGGGCAACCCACATGTGGGATGCCATGGTCCACTGACCCATCAGCTTCTGACGACCCACCAGCTTCTGACGCTACATGTCAACTCCAGGGATGGCAATTTTCCATGGATTTGCAGATTTCCAACTTTTTTGTAGTCATTTGAGATTTATAATTGTATTAAGTTTGGGTTCAAAACTACTGTGTTACAGGGAGTTTCCAGTGTGCTTGATTTCCTTTCTTCGCTGCATTCACCTTAGATTTTTTTTTTTTAACGTTTTCCTGTTGACATGTACGTCTGATCAGCTATTGTTAATAATGTCTGTTTTCCGTAATGAAGTGTTGGAACATACCAGAAACTATGTGGAGGGGCCAGTTAAGTATTAATTTGCCTTTCAGCAGAGGAGACAAATAGGTAATTCTGAGAGCCCTTTCCCCCATGGCACCCCTCAGCTTTCAATGTCTACGAGTGTTATTACTTTTTCCCTTTTTTGTTTTGCTCCCAGAATGGTCAACAGCTGCACTCAGCGGTTTGGAGCAAGTCACGATCTCAGGGCAACAAGTGGGTGTTTGGCCAGGTGTCCATCCCCAGACAAACGAAGAACACGAAGGTCGTCTTTGAGGGAGTGCGTGGACCGGGCTACGCCGGAGATATCGGACTCGATGACATCAAGATGACTACTGGAGGGTGTCACAGTGCAGGTGGGTGTATTGGTCATCATTACTCACACACAGACACTTGTCATCATTACTCACACACATAGACACTTGTCATCATTACTCACACATATAGACATTTGTTATCTTAAAACTACTAAAAAATAAATAAATATATACACTAATACAATGACATCAAGATGACTACTGGAGGGTGTCGCAGCCCTAGTGTGGTGTATTGGTCATCATTACTCACACACATAGACACTTGTCATTACTCACACACAGACACGGCATCATTACTCACACAGACACTTGTCATTACTCACACACATAGACACTTGGCATCATTACTCAGACACTTGTCATTACTCACACACATAGACACTTGACATCATTACTCACACACACAGACACTTGTCATCTTAAAACTAATTCATAGAAATATTTATACACTAATACAATGACATCAAGATGACCACTGGAGGATGTCACAGTGCAGGTGGGGTGTATTGGTCGTTATTTCTCACACACACAGACACTTGTCATCATTACTCACATACATAGACACTTGTCATCATTACTCACACACATAGACACTTGTTATCTTAAAATTAATTCATAGAAATATTTATACACTAATATAATGACATCAAAATGGAACAGATGATCCTTTTTAATATCAAAAGGTCTTTAAACCACTGTTTCTTAAAAGAAAACCCTGAAAAAACCCACCCCAAACAAACCAACAAAAACATATCGGCATAAATTTAAAATCTAGGATACAGGACCTATTGGGGGGGGGGGGGTTGGAGCAAAAGGTTCATATGATACTTGTTCATTTTAAATCTCTTGTTTTATTACGTGTTTTGAATAGTATATTCACTTAATTTTTTTGAGTTTTTATGTTTGTTATTTTAATTATTTGTTTTGATTGTGGATAAAACCTTAGCATTTAGACGTGTCTGTTATTATTCCGCTAATGTCACAAGTTGTTTTATTTATAGCCCAAATTAGCTGCACATTTGAGGACCCCAAGCTGTGTGGGTGGACTCAAGACAAAAGTGACAAGTTTGACTGGTCGCGTCACGGTGGCAGGACGTCATCATCCGGGACAGGCCCCACCAACGATCACACACTGGGAACCATTCAAGGTATTCAATAGTTGCAGAATCTTCATGACATTTACAGGTGAACGTTAGTACAGAAATGCTGTTTGCTGAGCAAATAATTTTCTGTTCTTGACCTTCATTGTGAGAATGTGATCAATGTCATTTTTGTCGAGGAGATTTTTGGTGACCTGTAACCCTATAATTATACATTGTTTTCCAGAAAATGATAAAAAGAGGTGTAGCCAAACTAGTGTTAATTAAAAGATTTGAAATATTGTACATCATTTTATTCCTTGACTCATTTCATTGCAGTTGAATATGTCAGGCTTAAGCATTGAATGTAGTTATAAATTAAAAGCAGATATCATGTATAACCATTGCAGGATTTCACGGAAATAATAGTTTCCGGTACCGTGTCTGTAAAATCTTGAAACTGAAATTTCGTTTCCCATGATTATTATATCGAGTACGACTATTCAACAAAAATAATATATGTATAATAAAATAATTTCCGATGGGTTCCCATGATCACAAGGCATGGAACCGAAAAAGTGTTTCCTATGAAATTTGAAATCATATGGCCTGCATTGGTAGTAATTTGTTCTCAATCATTAACAATTGTAGAAATTTATACGTTTCTGGTTTG
Organism: Gigantopelta aegis; assembly: GCF_016097555.1. Taxonomy (NCBI): domain Eukaryota; kingdom Metazoa; phylum Mollusca; class Gastropoda; order Neomphalida; family Peltospiridae; genus Gigantopelta; species Gigantopelta aegis. The sequence goes on from NC_054707.1 coordinate 8,783,533, forward strand.
TCATGTTTTAGGCAAATATATGTACATTGAATCGAGCGCTCCGCGTCGGCCTGGCGACAAGGCTCGACTGATCAGTCCGCAGGTGACCGTCACAGGTCCGCAGTGTCTGACATTCTACTACCACATGCATGGCATTCACATCGGCAAGCTGAACGTCTACACAAAGACTGGGACACGTCTGTCAAGCCCACCGATCTGGACGAAGTCTCTGAATCAAGCCAACAAGTGGATCCCAGCTCAGGTGACCTTCCAGTCGACCCAGCCGGTCCAGATCGTGTTCGAGGGAGTTGTCGGGCGGAGCTACCTCGGTGATATCGCCATCGATGACGTCAGCTCCAAGTCAGGAACATGTTCCAGGACTGGTGAGTTGTATTTGCTATAGCTAGGGGTGGCCAGGTGATATTACTGGTTTCCCGGTTTATTGCAATACAAAACACCCAATTTAATATATCGCTTTACACGTTTCTCCAGTTTATTGCCATACAAAACTCCTGATACAATATATCGCAGTGCACATTTCATCAGTTTATTGCAATACAAAACTCCCAATACAATATATCACAGTACACATTTCACCAGTTTATTGCCATACAAAACTCCCGATACAATATATCACAGTACACATTTCACCAGTTTATTGCAATACAAAGCTCCCGATACAATATATCACAGTACACATTTCACCAGTTTATTGTAATACAAAGCTCCCGATACAATATATCACAGTACACATTTCAACTGTTTATTGCAGTACAAAACTCCCGATACAATATATCACAGTACACATTTCACCAGTTTATTGCAGTACAAAACTCCCGATACAATATATCACAGTACACATTTCACCAGTTTACTGCAGTACAAAACTCCCGATACAATATATCGTGACACACATTTCACCAGTTTATTGCAATACAAAACTCCCGATACAATATATCACAGTACACATTTCACCAGTTTATTGCAATACAAAACTCCCGATACAATATATCACAGTACACATTTCATCAGTTTATTGCAATACAAAACTCCAGATACAATATATCACAGTACACATTTCACCAGTTTATTGCAATACAAAACTCCCGATACAATATATCACAGTACACATTTCATCAGTTTATTGCAATACAAAACTCCAGATACAATATATCACAGTACACATTTCACCAGTTTATTGCAATACAAAACTCCCGATACAATATATCACAGTACACATTTCATCAGTTTATTGCAATACAAAACTCCAGATACAATATATCACAGTACACATTTGACCAGTTTATTGCAATACAAAACTCCCGATACAATATATCACAGTACACATTTCATCAGTTTATTGCAATACAAAACTCCAGATACAATATATCACAGTACACATTTGACCAGTTTATTGCAATACAAAACTCCCGATACAATATATCACAGTACACATTTCACCAGTTTATTGCAATACAAAACTCCAGATACAATATATCACAGTACACATTTCACCAGTTTATTGCAATACAAAACTCCCAATATGATATATCACAGTACACATTTCACCAGTTTATTGCAATACAAAACTCCCAATATGATATATCACAGTACACATTTCGCCAAATTTATTGCAACACAAAACTCCCGATACAATATATTGCGGTACACAAACCAGTTTACTCTCCGGAGTTTCCATCACTCTGATCGGAAATGTTCATAAAACGTATTTCAGGACATAATTTCATTTTATATTTGTTTTCAAAACTATAAATTAGCCATTTCTTTTGATATACTTAATATGTTAAAAAAAACCATGATGTGATTATATTTTGATTAAATGAAATATTTAGCTACATCATGTTGCATGTTATTTTGTTATAATTAAGTGTTTTGTTTTTGTAGGCAACTGTGACTTTGAGAGTGGATTTTGTACGTGGACCAACCCTAGAGGTGTGGACCAGTTTGACTGGATCATCGGTCATGGTGGAACCAACAGCAGATTCACGGGTCCCAGCTTTGACCACACCAAGCACAGTGCCCTAGGTGATATTTCACACAGTTAAATAGAGAATACTACGTGTCCATTAGATACAATTTATCTTAAAACATATCTATTGAATAAAAGCAACCACACCAAGCACAGTGCCCTAGGTGATATTTCACACAATTAAATAGAGCATACTACGTGTCTATTAGATACAATTTATCTTAAAACATATCCATCGAGTAAAAGCAACCACACCAAGCACAGTGCCCTAGGTGATATTTCACACAATTAAATAGAGCTACTAAGTAAGCAATCTGTTTAGACTACTGGATTAATTTTTAACAAAAACCACGTTGAGTTTTTATAATTTTCAACATATATTCACTTAAATGTTTTTAAATACATGTAAAGTTCATATATGAATTAAGTATTATTTTCATACATTAAAATTAGGCAAAAAAAAATCGAAAAAGTTGCTACTTATTGTGGCCAGCTATATTTATATATAAGTGGTTTTCTGGGTTTTGGTAATTTTCGTGGGTAAAACACAAATTTATTATCAAATTTGTCACAATCAGCTATTGATCCCTGAAAATGACCGCGACGTGCCGCCATTGTTGTCAAGTGAAAATACTTGCCGAAAACCACTTTTTGAACTCAAAATTTCAAGGTATTTTCAATTGAAAAAATCAAAACAAAAGCCACCATTTTGAAAAAAAATCTTTTTTCTTTAATTATATTTCCGTTTCCGGTGAGTGTTGTGTGTAAAACGGCGGGAAATATGAATTGGGGGAATGCACTGTATACAGTGTACAGTATATCGACTGACGTGACGTCGGGCGAGATATCTCGCCTGCAGTAGTCAGAAGGTTAAAACATAATCCATCGAGTAAAAGCAACCACACCAAGCACTACTAAAACTACTATAAGCATCTGTAATCATGTTTTCAAATATGTTTTTCGTACAATATTGGTTTGTTTTCTACAATAGCTATTATTATATTATATACACTGTTTTTTTTCTGGCACCTTTTTACCAGTTGATTGAATAGAAAATATATATTGGGGAGTAAAATAGAATGTGACTTTACTTAGTGGATAACGTGTGAGTTTATTTGACAGGTCACTACACAGTCATTTAATTGGAAAAAAAGATAATATATATATATATATATGCAAGTAACTAAGTAAGTCACATTCTATTTTACTTCCCAATATATATATTGAGAAGTAAAATAGAATATGACTTACTTAGTTGGTAACATGTGAGTTTGTTTGGCAGGTCACTACGCGTTCATCGAATCGTCCGCCCCACGTCGCCCCGGCAACAGGGCATGGCTGCAGACCCCTCTCCGCCAGCCCTCCTCCGACGTGTGCCTCAGCTTCTGGTTTCACATGTACGGGTCCTCCACGGGAACGCTGAACGTCAAATACTACAACCAAAAAACCAACGCCTCCACCTTGCTCTGGACGCTCAGTGGTAACCGTGGTGACCTCTGGGTATCCGGCAGGGTCACTGTCCGCAGCACTGACCCCTACTACGTGAGTGTTACGTTATATTTTATTAGTCCCTTACCAATCCTTGTCTGTCTGTCTGTCTGTCTGTCTGTCCATCCATCTGTTCCATGTCATATAGTTTTCAAGATGGGCCAATGCAGCACTGACCCCCATAGTTATGCTATGTTTTATTATGAGTAACTTGTGCTATAGTAGGTATTTTCTTTGATGCAAGTTTTCAGCCAGTGCACGACGACTGGTATACCAAAGGCTGTGGTATGTGCTATCCTGTCTGTGGGATGGTGCATATAAAAGATCCTTTGCTACTAATAGAAAAAATGTAGTAGGTTTCCTCTCTGAAACTATGTCAAAATTATCAATAGCCGATGATTAATATGTCAGTGTGCTCTAGTGGTGTCGTTAAACACAACAAACTTCCTTTTTTTTAATGCAAGTTCAACAGAAGTTTATGGTAGTATTTAATAAAACCACAAAAACATTATCATGATGAAAGCATGCACCATGAATGCTTGTCAAATTAGTTATGAAGCCAAGTTGTAGCTTTTAAGTTAGACCAGCCTCGGTGGCGTTGTGGTTAGGCCATCGGTCTACAGGTTGGTAGGTACTGGGTTCAGATCCCAGTCGAGGCATGGGATTTTTAATCCAGATACCGACTCCAAACCCTGAGTGAGTGCTCCGCAAGGCTCAACGGGTACATGTAGGTGTTAACCACTTGCACCGACCAGTGATCCATAACTGGTTCAACAAAGGCCATGGTTTGTGCTATTCTGCCTATGGGAAGCACAAATAAAATATCCCTTGCTGCCTGTTGTAAAAGAGTAGCCTATGTGGTGACAGCAGGTTTCCTCTAAAAAAAACCAGTGTCAGAATGACCATATGTTTGACGTCCAATAGCCGATGATAAGCTAAAAAAATCAATGTACTCTAGTGGTGTCGTTAACTAAAACAAACTTTACTTTTAATTTGTTCAATATTATTCGTTCCCTACTGGTCTAACCGGAGGGGACTGTAGGAGATAAGAAAGTTTGTTGTGCCCAGTAGGAGACATGTATTGCTTCAGCAGTATTCTGACAATTCTTCTTTAAAGTGTTATCCATTTGATGTTAGAATCATGTTTTCGCGTTTTTAATTAGGTATCATTTGTCTTGGAGAACATTCACTAGCTAATCTATTACTAGGTTATGTTACGTGTTAATTGATATTTTATCTTGCATTATGTTTGTTGCAGGTGATATTTGAAGCAATTCGAGGAAACAGTTTCACCAGTGACATAGCTCTTGATGATATCTCCTTTACAGACTCCAGCTGTTCTAGTACGTACAATTTTTATAAAAGAGCAAAACACCAGTTGTTTGAGGTGTGTTTGTTACAATACAAACATTCTTTGACATTTCAAAGTAATCTTGTTATGTACAAGAAAAAAGAAGAAAAATCACCCTGAACTAATAACCGAACAAATTAATAAAATATTCTTTGAGTTGTTATTCACACTTCGGTTTTAGCTCTTGTGTGTTATAATTTCTGCAATATTACTCATGAGAGAGGAACAAATTTAAACCTAGCTATCCAAATATTGCAAGCTTCTACTTGTGTAACTGTCAAAATAAATGCCAAATCTTTTTTTATCGATCAGTTTTGAGATGAAACTATGATAAATTGATGCACACATCTCAGTATTTTTTATTTGAATTTTTAAATTTGAGAATACTAGACACTAATAGAAATACCTTTTGTATTATCAGAACACATTATTTTTATAATTTACTGTATATTTATTTCATTGTGAGAACTAAGTTGAACTATATTATTAAACACTACTTTCAGCAAAAATTATCAATAAATATAATGATAGTGTATTATATGGAAATTACTAAGTCTGTTTTTGCTGTATACCTTAAAGTTTATATGATAATAAAGTCTGTTTTTGCTGTATACCTTAAAGTTTATATGATGATAAAGTCTGTTTTTGCTGTATACCTTAAAGTTTATATGATGACTTTTACCATCTGTTTCAGTACTTCCATACGAAGCTGGCGCTGCCACCCTCAAGCCAATTGTTACTACCATGGCAACAAAACTAACAACGCCAAGTGAGTTCATCATTTAGTATCCTGTCAGTAAGAATTCTTGTTACACCTTTATAAATCAGTTTCAGTGTTTGTTCAACTCATTTTATTTCTTTTGCCTTTTCTATTGCTTTTGAAATGATGTTGTTGTGTTTTCAGTTCCGTCACCATATGACTGTAATTTTGAACACGGTCTGTGTAAGTGGACACAAGCGAGGGATGACCAGTTTGACTGGACACGGACAAAAGGTCCAACAAGCTCACAGGGGACAGGTCCAGCCACTGACCACACAACAGGAACAGGTAGAGATCAATATCACTGTTTTAACCTTTAGACTACTGTATTAAGTTTTGACAAAAACCATGTTGAGTAGATACAAGTTTATGATTTTTACTCACATATATTCACTTAAATGTTTTATAAATACATAAAATAAAGTTCATATTTGAATCAGTAAGTATTATTTTCATGAGTTTTTCTAATTTTTATGATATTTTTTATCAAGGATATTGTATGTTTATTGAGTCATACGAATCTGTCGAATACGTATTTTATATTAAAGTAATCTTTTTGTAAGTGTGCCAAAATGGATAAAGATGTTCGATATTTTATTTCTCATTTTTATTAAAACATAATTGCTTGTTTATTTCTAAGAGGCCATAAATACCATATCTTTATTGACATGCATAGGCTTGTCAAGTAATTATTTTATATGTAATCTTTTTATAACTATACCAAAATGGTTGAAGATGTTCATTATTTTATTTCTTCCATGCCAGGGATAATAACATCTTTATCAAGACCTATTGGCTTGTCAAGTAATTATTTTATATCTTTAATCTTTTTATAACAATACCAAACTGGTTGAAGATGTTCATTATTATATTTCTGCCAGGCCAAGGATACTACATCTTTATCGAGACCTCTCTTCCACGGCGGGTAAACGACACAGCGCGTCTGCTGTCGCCATCATTCCCGGCTCAGTCCGGTTCCTCATGTCTCCGGTTCTGGTACCACATGTATGGGGGACACGTGAACCGGCTCAACGTGGACGTTATCATGGGCTCCACTAAACAGGTGGTGTGGACGAAGCAAGGATCACAGACCAACAGCTGGCATCAGGCCATTGTCAGCATCACAGGCATTCGTACTTTTAAGGTTGGTTTTTCACATCTTAGGGGTGTGCTGGTCAGCAGTGATTTATAATCCTTCCCAGCCTCCATGAACATTTAAAAAAAAAAAAAATTAATATCAGTTTGATTTGATGTAAGAAGAAAAGTAAAAGTGTTTTGGAAATAACAAAAAAACACCCCAACTCACCACTATTTTTGTGTGCAGTGTAGAAAACAATTGCTCAGAAATAAATAACTTGTAGTAAAATCCATATTAAGAAGACAGCATTCACTGTGGAAAGGTCTATAGATGCTCTGAATTTTGCATAATTATTATATGTATAGCATAAAATAACACAAAAGTAACAGAAGGATCTACCCTAATAAACACCTCAAATTATTATTTAAAATTACCATACTATTATATAGCTCTGTGTGCCACCTGACTCCTGTGATAAGACAACTGCTTTGTTTGACCTTGAATATCTGGTACAGAAATGTTCACACACAGACTTAACTTTATATTAGATGAATTGGAAGAATATATTATAAAATACACTGACATCATGTTGGTCTGTTCATAAATATTTATTTTATTAACTACAGTATAAATACTATAATTTTTAATATTAATTTGAACATTATTGAAAAATTACACAGATATTTTTGGAACATAAAATGTTTAATATACTTCAACAGTGCACAGACACTGATATTCATGAGAGGAGGAGGTGGTGGTAGGTTCTGGTAGTTTGCCTCCAATCACTAACGAGAAAACGTGGCATTTTTCAGTGTTAAAGTTTTTCAAAACTATCTAATGATATTTAACATAAAAATGTAAAAAAAAAATTCCTTTGGGTTCATAATTCATAATTGAGACTACATTTCTGTAACTATATGGTTTTAGGTTTAAGAGAATGAGTGGTGAAATGTTTAAACTGATATTTGTATTTATTTGGTAGATTGCTATCGAGGGTGTACGAGGTGTGAATTGGCAGGGTGACATTGCAGTTGATGATATCACATACTCCACATCTCCATGTGCTGCTGCAACAAGTAAGTTTGATAATACGTTAAATACTGTATCATCACATAATTTTGTTGAATTTTGTTAGCAGTCACTTTTTTTTTTTTAATGAATTATGGATTAAGTTAGAGAATGCACTTGGGAAGTGTAGATTCATGAAAAATAATTTCCGGTTAATAAGGGCAGAAAACCAGAATGGGTTTTGTTCAAAGTCATGGTTTAGAAAAATCCAAATAGAAAGGTTTTTTTTTTTATTTTTCAAATTATGTAGTTTTGCATCACTCAAGTTACATGTGTGTTATAGAAAAGAAAAAAAGAAATAAAAATAAAAATGCAAAATAGTGGACAGCTGACATTTTTGCTAAGTCTGAACATAACCAGATTTTTCAATATATCTCTAGTCTCTTCATATAACTCTGAAGATTGCCCTCTCTGTGGCTACACTCAAACAAACTAAATATTTTCTTATTTATCTCTAGTCTATTCGTGTAACTTTGAATACTTCCACCTCGATGGATCCATTCAGCTGATTGGGTTTTTCTCATTCCAACCAGTGCACCACAACTGGACAAAAACCGTGGTATGTGCTTTCCTGTCTGTGGGAAAGTGCATATAAAAGATCCATTGCTGCATTAAAAAAATGTAGCAGGTTTCCTCTAATGACTACGAGTCAGAATTACCAAATGTTTGACATCCAGTAGCCGATGTCATGTAGTAAAACGAAGTTATGACACGTTGAAAACTGTTTATCTTTGCGCACAGTGTTCTCCAGTGGTGTCATTCAACAAAAACAAACTCTTTTTTTTTAATACTCCCATCTCTGTGGGTACATACAAACTAAATGTTTTCTTATCTATATCTAGTCTCTTCGTGTAACTTTGAAGACTCCCATCTTTGTTGCTACACATATACTAACATTTTCTTATTTGTCTGTAGTCTCTTCGTGTAACTTTGAACTGTCCTCTCTGTTGCTACACATATACTAAGATTTTCTTATTTATTTGTAGTCTCTTCGTGTAACTTTGAACTGTCCTCTCTGTTGCTACACATATACTAAGATTTTCTTATTTATTTGTAGTCTCTTCGTGTAACTTTGAACTGTCCTCTCTGTTGCTACACATATACTAACATTTTCTTATTTATTTGTAGTCTCTTCGTGTAACTTTGAAGACTCCCATCTCTGTGGCTATACTCAGAGTCAACAAGATAAGATAGACTGGACGTGGACCTCCAAGCGTACCACGAGTGTGGGAACCGGGCCGACAAATGATCACACATATGGGACTGCATCAGGTTAGTAGTCCTCTTCAAGGTTCATATTTTACCATGGCACCAACAGCAAGTGTTGTGGTTTGCCCTCCTTTCTTCACGGTTCATATTTTACCATGGCACCAACAGCAAGTGTTGTGGTTTGCCCTCCTTTCTTCACGGTTCATATTTTACCATGGCACCAACAGCAAGTGTTGTGGTTTGCCCTCCTTTCTTCAGGGTTCATATTTTACCATGGCACCAACAGCAAGTGTTGTGGTTTGCCCTCCTTTCTTCACGGTTCATATTTTACCATGGCACCAACAGCAAGTGTTGTGGTTTGCCCTCCTTTCTTCAGGGTTCATATTTTACCATGGCACCAACAGCAAGTGTTGTGGTTTGCCCTCCTTTCTTCAGGGTTCATATTTTACCATGGCACCAACAGCAAGTGTTGTGGTTTGCCCTCCTTTCTTCAGGGTTCATATTTTACCATGGCACCAACAGCAAGTGTTGTGGTTTGCCCTCCTTTCTTCAGGGTTCATATTTTACCATGGCACCAACAGCAAGTGTTGTGGTTTGCCCGCCTTTCTTCAGGGTTCATATTTTACCATGGCACCAACAGCAAGTGTTGTGGTTTGCCCGCCTTTCTTCAAGGTTCATATTTTACCATGGCACCAACAGCAAGTGTTGTGGTTTGCCCTCCTTTCTTCAAGGTTCATATTTTACCATGGCACCAACAGCAAGTGTTGTGGTTTGCCCTCCTTACTTCAGGGTTCATATTTTACCATGGCACCAACAGCAAGTGTTGTGGTTTGCCCGCCTTTCTTCAGGGTTCATATTTTACCATGGCACCAACAGCAAGTGTTGTGGTTTGCCCGCCTTTCTTCAGGGTTCATATTTTACCATGGCACCAACAGCAAGTGTTGTGGTTTGCCCGCCTTTCTTCAGGGTTCATATTTTACCATGGCACCAACAGCAAGTGTTGTGGTTTGCCCTCCTTTCTTCAGGGTTCATATTTTACCATGGCACCAACAGCAAGTGTTGTGGTTTGCCCTCCTTTCTTCAGGGTTCATATTTTACCATGGCACCAACAGCAAGTGTTGTGGTTTGCCCTCCTTTCTTCAGGGTTCATATTTTACCATGGCACCAACAGCAAGTGTTGTGGTTTGCCCTCCTTTCTTCAGGGTTCATATTTTACCATGGCACCAACAGCAAGTGTTGTGGTTTGCCCTCCTTTCTTCAGGGTTCATATTTTACCATGGCACCAACAGCAAGTGTTGTGGTTTGCCCGCCTTTCTTCAGGGTTCATATTTTACCATGGCACCAACAGCAAGTGTTGTGGTTTGCCCGCCTTTCTTCAAGGTTCATATTTTACCATGGCACCAACAGCAAGTGTTGTGGTTTGCCCTCCTTTCTTCAAGGTTCATATTTTACCATGGCACCAACAGCAAGTGTTGTGGTTTGCCCTCCTTACTTCAGGGTTCATATTTTACCATGGCACCAACAGCAAGTGTTGTGGTTTGCCCGCCTTTCTTCAGGGTTCATATTTTACCATGGCACCAACAGCAAGTGTTGTGGTTTGCCCGCCTTTCTTCAGGGTTCATATTTTACCATGGCACCAACAGCAAGTGTTGTGGTTTGCCCGCCTTTCTTCAGGGTTCATATTTTACCATGGCACCAACAGCAAGTGTTGTGGTTTGCCCTCCTTACTTCAGGGTTCATATTTTACCATGGCACCAACAGCAAGTGTTGTGGTTTGCCCTCCTTACTTCAGGGTTCATATTTTACCATGGCACCAACAGCAAGTGTTGTGGTTTGCCCTCCTTTCTTCAGGGTTCATATTTTACCATGGCACCAACAGCAAGTGTTGTGGTTTGCCCTCCTTTCTTCAGGGCTAGCTCTGCCACTCACCAAGTTCACAAATTGCGAATTTTAGGAACAATTTGCAAATTTTATTTTAATTTGGCGAAAACAATTTGTGTAATATTTGTTATTTTGTTGGAAAATAGCTATAGGTTTTGCTTTTTTTAGAAAATTTGGCGAAATTTTCTGATCACCCAGAGCTAGCTAGTAACTTGCTGTTTTGCCGTGAGAATCCAACATCAGTGTAGCAAGAAAACTGCCATGGTGTTCTTCCCATCCATCCCATGTTGTCTGTATGTATCCTGAATTGTGAAAAATATTTAAAATTTTAAAAAGAATTGATGGTTCGGCAAAACAATTTGTAACAGTTTTTTATCTCGATTTTGAGTAACCAAACATGCTAGCAACCAGTTTTGCCTTGGTGCCCATTCAACTTGTCTTGGTTCCCTATTTGTTTTATCTTATAGCAAAGTCCTAAAATTAAAATTTGATCCCTGCATAGTAGACATTGTCTGTAGTTGGATACATTGGAGAGGTGACTGAATCTTATTTCTTGTGGATTAAATCTTGATCGAAAATGTTAAGCATTTGTGCCCATACTTTTGAAGCCATCTTGGTGCTACAAAATCATAAAAGCATCGTATGTTGTGACGTCACTACAGCACATGTCATAGTGACATCGTACGTTACGATGATTTTACGATTTTGTAGGCCAAGATTGCTTCAAAACTAGGGGCCCAGGTTCTTCAAGCTGATGGTAACAGCTACAATCTGAGTCTGGATAATCTGATACACACACTGGACTCTTATTCTCATAGCAAAAGGGAAAATGTGTTTATATTTCTTTTGCAGTCTATATCACAACTTGGTACCAATTGTACATAACAAAATTCTTTGTCCCTGGCTATTGTAAACTTTGAAATAGGATTGTGTTGACTTTAGTCAATCTGTTGATCCCGAATAGTAGTTCTTTTTATCTTTCTATAGCCAAACAAAGGTAGAAGCAAAGAAAATGCAGCAGGTATTCAAAGTATCAGAACATTTTTTATTTTCTGACAAAACATGATGGAAAATATATTCCAGAATAATAGGAAGATGAATGGATGAGCAGATAAAGAGAAAAAAACCCATCCCAACAAATAAAACAAACCACCATCCATCTCCAAAGATATCTAATCAAACAAGTCACATTGCCATAATGTATTCGAGCCAGTGACATTTTATCTGTAATACCTTTTCAGGTCATTATGTGTACATTGAAGCAAGTCTGCGAAGAAGGGGAGACAATGCCCGTCTGATCACCCCGGTGATGGCACCGACCGCGGGTTTGTGTCTGAAATTCTGGTATCACATGTACGGCACTCTGATGGGAACTCTGCGTATTCTCGTTAACAAGAAGTCGACACCCTCGGTTTTCACACCCGTCTGGTCGCAGTCGGGTAACCATGCCAACAAGTGGATGACCGATGCCGTGACACTCAGGAGCAGTTCCAACTTCTCGGTCGTCTTTGAGGGAATAGTCGGTTCCGGCTTCAGCAGTGACATCGCCCTCGACGACATCAGCTTCCAACCAGGGTTGTGTTCCCTTCCAGGTAGGCAACATTTTGAGAAGATGTTGGGGGGGTGGGGGGAATGAACCAGACTCTCATTATAGAGATATCCATATAAAGTACAACTGGTTTACTTGGTCACACTTCATTCTTAATGCTTTTTTTACAGGGGTTGTATGTAGAGGGAGAAGGACAGAATTGACAGTTGCCTGCTGAAAAATACCACATAGCTAGTGCCTGTTTTGTTTATAAGTAATCTTTTTGTCTAAAGCCCAGTTCTCACTTGAACGATTTTTCGTACAACTGCGGTGCGACTAAAAGATTGTACAGCCGTGCGATTCCCGTACGAATTACCTAGGGTCTCCCCCCGCCCCGCCCCGCCCCCCCCGCCCGCGCAGTCTCACTTGTGCAACTGCCATGCGACTGCCTTTCTGCACCGGGCTCGCATGAGATTTGCACAGGTTGCACAACAGTTGCACGGAAGTCTGATGGGAGTCGCAGGGGGTCTGCTGGGAGTCTCTCATCTCGGCTCTCTTAAGACTCACGTACGACTCCCATGCGACCTATCATACTGCTGTGCGACTGCTGTGCAACCTCTGTGCGAGACAGCCGTACGATAATTTTAAACATTTGAAAAATGTCGCACCGGCATGCGACATGTCCGAAATACACACGACACCCCTACAACGTGTGCGAATCATCAACATACTGCCGTGCGACTCCCGCACGCCCTGTACGATTTGGTGGTCGCACGGAATTCGCATAGAAAATCGTTCAAATGAGAACGGGGTTTAATGGAGAAGACCCTTTATTATTATGCTCTGGTTTACTTGGTCAGACTTCATTCTCTTAATGCTTTTCAAGGGTCGTATGTGCTGAGAGCAGGACAGGTTTGACAATTGCCCCTGAAAAAACACCAAAAGGTTCCTGTTTTGTTTATAAGTGGTCTTTTTGTTTGAGTGGAGAGGACCCTTTATTATTATGCCCTGATTCTATTTTCACTGCCCCAACTCCGCACCCAGTTAGTAGGTCTTTTGGGCTAGGTTATGGATGTGCTGTACCATGTAGCTTACCACATGTCTTACCAGCACTTGTCTGAATGTGGCTTCGGTAATTATTCTTCACCCAGTACTTTTTTTCTTTAAAATCTGTTACTTAATCATTAGTTAATGGAATTGCAATAAGTAACGTGATAAATAAGGCTTCAGTAATGACTTATAAGCCAGTACTTACTAACATTTTAAATTCATCAACAGGGAATTGTGACTTTGAGCATGGCGGAACCTGCATGTGGACAAATCTTCGTACCGGGGATCAGTTTGATTGGCTGTTGGGACGAGGCCAGACAAGCAGTCTCTACACCGGACCAAACTTTGATCACACCACCATGGGAGGCAGCGGTGGGTAATCACGCCACTTTGCTGATAGTTAAATCCGCTTCAGTAACCACATCACTATTGTGATAGTCATCCTTATGTTAATAGTCAAACCACTATTGTGATAATCGTACCACTATGGTGATAGTCACACCAGTAAGGTAATAGTTACACCACTATGGTGGTTGTCACAACACTATGGTGATAGTCACACCATTAAGGTAATAGTTACACCACTATGGTGGTTGTCACAGCACTATGGTGATAGTCACACCATTAAGGTAATAGTTACACCACTATGGTGGTTGTCACAGCACTATGGTGATAGTCACACCAGTAAGGTAATAGTTACACCACTATGGTGGTTGTCACAGCACTATGGTGATAGTCACCACCACTTTGGTGATAGTCACACCACTGTGATGATAGTCATACCACCACTGGTAAGTAAGTATCAAGTTATGGTAGACAGTGGTTGGAAATCTATAACTCTCCTTCAGGAGGCGGTAGTTAATAAACAAAACTGTTACATCACTACAAGAACCAGTGTAAATAACATTCAGATTTACATCAGTCAAAAATGTAGCATTCTATGATCTTTGAGGTGAGAATGACATTCATAATGTTTCTGAACCATGTCTCACCTCTTGGCGTCTACACGGCTGGAGTGTTTCTTATTTCCGTGGATGGTGCTGTTCATCTTAATCTTTTCATGTTTTCTTGGCAGGTCACTATCTGTTCATAGAGTCGTCAGCACCAAGAAGACAGGGCGACAAGGCCATCATGCAGAGTCAGACGTTCCCAGCCACCTCCGGCCGATGTTTTCACTTCTGGTATCATATGCTGGGCAATGGTATCGGCACACTGAATGTCTACCTCGTGTCCGGGTCAACAAGGACAAAGCTGTGGTCACTCAGTGGTGACCAGAAAGATGTCTGGCACTTCGGACAGATGGCGGTCAACAGTCACAGGCAGAAGTACCAGGTATAAAGTTTGTTTTGTTCAATGATACCACTAGAGCACAATGACTTTTTTAATCATTGGCTATTGGATATCAAAAGTATACCGCATATGCAATGAAATTAATTTAATCAAGGCTGAAATGGATGTAAAGGAATCAAGAAGGAATGGTGGGGGAAGCTGTAGGACGAAAAATATAATGGTAAAAATCTGGCTTGTGCCCCCAATTTAGAGATCGTTCATTTAGGATTGTAATGATTTAACGAGCGTAGTCTGAAGGAAAGATTGTAGCATGAAGACAGTTAACATCTTTACTATGATTTGTTCTATACACTTGATGTCAGTGGGCCCATTGGGCTGTTTCTCCTTCCAGCCAGTGCTCCACAACTAGTGTAACAAAGGCTGTGGTATGTACTATCCTGTCTGTGGGATGGCGGATATGAAAGATCCCTTGCTGCTAATCAAAAAGAGTAGCCCATCAAGTGACGACAGCGGGTTTCCCCTCTCAATATCTTTGTGGTCCTTAACCATATGTCCAACGCCATATAACTATAAATAAAATGTGTTGAGTGCGTCATTAAATAAAACATTTCCTTCTTCTGTACAATTGACAAAACGTTTCTGAACATCCTTTCCATTACTCATAGTATGTAATGATGTCCAGTTTTAGGTAATGCCAACAAGTTTTGAATTTTATTGAAGGATAACATTCAGGTTTGCTTATTAATGTTGGCCAGTCCGAATCAAGTAATCCTCTAACAGTGGTACATTTTGTAGTTATTTGGTCATATTCTGTGTATTAGCTCTTCTGTATAACGATTACAGATTCAGATGGAAGGAACTGTGGGAAGTAATTACCATGGTGATATTGCTGTTGACGACTTCACCTTCTCCAACTCATACTGCACATGTGAGTTCATTATTCTCGACATTTCAATTTTATAACAGACTTATGTACCAGTTCTGTACATGTCCATAATACTTGAAACATACAATTAACAAGTTTGAAAAAATGTGACATTAGTTTGCTAAAATATATTAACATAAAAGTGACATTTTAAAATTAATATATTAAGGGACATACCCTAGTTTTTAAACACTAATGAATATTTTTACTGTTAGAGCCGTTATTAATAACTGAAACATACTTTACTTAGATTTTATTGTTTAGATACATTCAAAGTGTTTTGGGTCATAGTGGTGTTTTTAATATCACACAATGCATTTGTCATATTTTAAAAAATGCATGTTCGTCTGAGAAGTAAAAGTTATGGAGTCGAGTTTTAGTCTATTTTTAGAGGGTATTTCACCATTTCAAAATCACAGACTCATGCTTCACTCAATTTTAACTTGATCCAAATGCGTTACAGGTTTGTAGATTAACTAAACATAGTGTTAATTTTCATGGGTTGAAACTAGGATCTGTCTCTTTAACTAAACATAGTGTTAATTTTCATGGGTTGAAACTAGGGTCTGTCCGTTGTAACTGTATCCAAATGTGTTACAGGTTTGTAGATTAACTAAACATAGTGTTAATTTTCATGGGTTGAAACTAGGATCTGTCTCTTTAACTAAACATAGTGTTAATTTTCATGGGTTGAAACTAGGGTCTGTCCCTTTAACTAAACATAGTGTTAATTTTCATGGGTTGAAACTAGGATCTGTCTCTTTAACTAAACATAGTGTTAATTTTCATGGGTTGAAACTAGGATCTGTCTCTTTAACTAAACATAGTGTTAATTTTCATGGGTTGAAACTAGGATCTGTCTCTTTAACTAAACATAGTGTTAATTTTCATGGGTTGAAACTAGGGTCTGTCTCTTAAAATAGACCAGCAGGCATTGAATTTTTGTGTGGGTTTTTAAATGGGATATGATACGCTTCCGACCCATAATTTAGGATTCAAAGAAGCGTGAGGTCCTGCTAATTTCGACGCCTGAACCAGTAATAGAGATATCAATAGATAATAATAACAACAATAATCTTTATTTAAAGAAGTTGACAAAGTCAGGACAGAAAGAGACTGGTCTTCCATGTGGCCTTCTCTTAGAAGCTATATGAAACATTTATTACACATTTATAAACAAAATTCCCTCAAACCTCAATAACATTTGTCTTATCAAATAAATGATCTTATGATCATCCAAGTTTGTATATTACATTAATTATGTCTGATGCCCTGTTTGCAATGTAAGTAACTATTCTATGTTTTTAATAAAAACATTCTGCAATAATATTTTTATGGTTTTCAGTGGAATCAGAATTTCGGTATCTGGTAAATAGAACTGTGAGTAAAAGTTATTATCATATGAGTCTTGGTACTACATTACGATACACAAAGGTCTTGAAATGTTCTCACAGTATGTTTTCTTTTTGTCGTTGTAGTACAACCGACTACAGCTAATCCACTCGGCCAGACAACACCAACAAGCACCCCGGGTACCACTGTTAAAGTTGGACCTACACCAAGTGAGTTACTCTGTTTGTTTATTTTTCTTATAAGAGGCAGAATCAGAATCAGTTTATTCGCCAAAGCTAGCATATGGCTATAGGCACGTTTTACATTTTAAGTCAGTTTGTTTTGTGTTAATCATTGAATCTACATGAAAGAAAGGATTATTTGTAGGTATTTTACCATAAAAATTCAATGTTTTAAGATAATTTTGAATTAATGTTGATGTTTATTTTAAAATTAGTAATTAGAATTAGACCTTTCTTTTTGCTAATATTTTATTTAGAGGGGGTGTTTGTTCTAGGTGCAGGGGCGAGATTTAGCTCCGTCTGTTGAGTGCTCGCTTGAGGTGCTTGCATCGCAGGATTGAACCACCTCGGTGGACCCATTCAACTGATTGAGTTTTTTCTCGTTCCAACCAGTGCACCCCAACTGGACAAAGGCCATGGTATGTAGTGGGTTTTCTCTGATGACTACGAGTCAAAATAACCATATTTTTTACATCCATTAGCCGATGATTAATTAATCAATGTGCTCCAGTGGTGTTGTTAAACAAAACAAACTTCTTGTTCTAGGTGCCACCAAGTATGACTAATGTTGATGCATATTTTAAAATTAGTAATTAGAATTAGAATTTTTTTTGCTAATATTTTATTTAGAGGGTGTGTTTGTTCTAGGTGCCACTAAGTATGACTGTAACTTTGAAAGTGGATTGTGTCTGTGGAAACAAGCGACCAATGACAACTTTGACTGGACGCGGACTCAGGGCCCTACTGGTTCTTTGTCCACCGGTCCCACCAACGACCATACAACGGCCACAGGTCAGAGTTTATTAAGACTACATACATGTATATTCATTTGAAGAATGTCACTTGATTTTAAAAATATTACATTATGTTTGTTTACATCTGGGATCTCGTCATGATATTGCTTTATGAATTTGAGTGTTTAATTTTATGATATCATTTCTTAAGGAATTTGAGTAGCAAATGTTTCTTTTATATCACATTTGAATGAATGTGGTACAAAGAAATCTGTGTCTGTACATTTATCGTTGTTGAATTTCTGTACAAGACCATTTCTGACAAAGCATTAGTAAATATCTGTGAATTTTATCAGTGCACAGTTTATAAACTTAATAAAATAGCTTCAACTTTTTTCATTTAAGGCGACACCACATGATATGAGTGCCTCATATGGGAATAGCCACGAGAATAAGCAATAACATAGCAACCGATAGAATCGTAAAGTTTATCTTGTCAACCAGCTATTCTTGTATGAGGCATTGTGTGACATCACCTTCATTGTCATACTGCTTGTACCAGTAATTATTATTCAGCATTAAATACTAACAAAGTTGGTTTAGAAAACACAAGCTAACAAAAATAAAGTAATTTAATTTTTGTTTTAAATATTTAAACTTTTAGTAATGGGGAAAATGTATACACACTTAACACCCCTTAAAATTCCAAGCTATGAGTTAACTGACTGTAGGAATTTTCACCTTCCATAAAAAAAAAGAGCAAATGCTGAAATGTTAAAAATCTTCATTTGTAATGGAACTAACAGATTACTTTAATTTCTAAGATGTCTTTATAAAAAGAACCATCACTGTAACTGTTTACTATCACTCCATGTAAAGGTTGGTATGTGTTTATCAAGGTGTCGAGTCCTCGCAAACCCAGATTCTATACTTTCTAAGATGTCTTTATAACAAGAAACTTGACTGTAACTGTTTACTATCACTCCATGTAAAGGTTGGTATGTGTTTATCAAGGTGTCGAGTCCTCGCAAACCCAGATTCTATACTTTCTAAGATGTCTTTATAACAAGAAACTTGACTGTAACTGTTTACTATCACTCCATGTAAAGGTTGGTATGTGTTTATCAAGGTGTCGAGTCCTCGCAAACCCGGAGGCTGTCTAAGATGTCTTTATAACTAAACTTGACTGTAACTGTTTACTGTCACTACAGGTAAAGGTTGGTACGCAGGGCTTCTAGATTATGGTAGCCCCACTCCCATGGCTAGTGATATTCAATGTCGGGCTAGTAAATGACTGCTATTACCATGCCCGACGGCTAGTGAAAAAAAGAAGAAAGTCAAATGTTGCAATTAAATCTATTTTGTAAATATGAATATCCTGACCCCACCCCAACCCCCAATGCTAGTGTTTTTAAGCTTTATCTCCCTCTTTAAGTAACATATCTGATTAAAATTATTATTTAGTAAAAATATATTAACTTAATATAAAGTAGGGCTAGTTAATTTTTAATCATGGCTAGTAAATTTTTAAAATCACTGATCCCATGGCTAGTGGATTTTTAAAATCACTGATCCCATGGCTAGTGGATTAAAACAAATTTCTAGAAGCCCTGGTACGTGTTTATCGAAGCGTTGAGTCATCGCAAACCCAGGTGCTGTCTAAGATGTCTTTATAACAATAAACTTGACTTTAAATGTTTACTGTCACTTCAGGTAAAGGTTGGTATGTGTTTATTGAAGTGTCGAGTCCTCGCAAACCCAGATTCTATATTTTCTAAGATGTCCTTATAACCATAAACTTGACTGTAACTGTTTACTGTCATTCCAGGTAAAGGTTGGTATGTGTTTATCGAAGCGTCGAATCCTCGCAAACCCAACGACACGGCTCGCCTGGTGAGTCCAGTCATCTCAGACAATCAGCCGCGGTGTGTCAGTCTCTGGTATCACATGTACGGCACCGACATCAACACTCTCAATGTCTACTGGAAGAAATCCACCAACTCGGGAACTGGAACCGTCATCTGGACGCGATCGGGAACACAGGGTAACCAGTGGAAGCAAGCTTTTGCCACCATCACACCTAAAGCACCATACCAAGTAATCATCGAAGGTGTGAGAGGACTCAACTTCCGTGGTGACATAGCCGTGGACGACATTCGCCTGTCACAGGGAGCATGTCAGTCTCAAGGTGAGCAAATAACTCAAACTGTGAGTCCAGCTGTTAGTGAGTTTTTCTTTCAGCATCGCAGCTGAATCAAAGTACATTTCCAAATTAATAACGTGATAACTGCAGATATGTTGTAATTCAGGGTACATATCCCAGTTAAGAAATTCAATGTGACAACTGCAGATATGTTGTAATTCAGTGTACGTAAAACATCACAGCAACAGATAAGTGGTAATTGAGAATATGTTCCAAATTAATAAGGAAGGAAGCAAATGTTTTATTTAACGATGCACTCAACACATTTTATTTACGGTTATAGGGCATTAGACATGGTTAAGGACCACACAGATATAGTAGAAGAGAGGAAACCCGCTGTCACCACTTCATGGGCTACTCTTTTTGATTAGCAGCAAGGGATCTTTTATATGCACCATCCCACAGAAAGGATAGTACATATCACAGCCTTTATTACACCAGTTGTGGAGCACTGGCTGGAATGAGAAATAGCCCAATGGGTCCACCGATGGGGATCAGCAAATTAATACGGTCATGACTGTAGATAGGTTGTACTTTGGAGAATGTATCTCAGTTAAGAATGGGATGAATACAGAGGTTGTAATTCAAGGTACATCTATGTATCCCAGTTAAAAACATCATAGCAACATATCAGTTGTAATTCAGAGAACGTATTGCAGTTAAAAATGTGACAACAAAGGATAGGTTGTAATTTGGAATAAGAACATGACAACAACGGATAGATTGTAATTTGGAATAAGAATGTAACAACAAAGGATAGGTTGTAATTCTGGATATGTATTCCAGCTAAGAACATAACAGCAGTATTTAAATATATCATAGGCATTGTTATGGAGGCCTGGATGTCAATCCAATTCATTAATTGAATAAATATTTAAAAAAAAGAAAAAAAGCCCAACAGAAATACCATAAGGATTACTGATTTGTGTTTTGACTCTATTGCAGCCATTTCCAAGTGTACGTTTGAAACCTCACAGATCTGTGGCTACACCCAGGACAAGACTGACACGTTTGACTGGACCTGGCATCACGGGTCAACGGTGAGCGTGTCCACCGGACCATCTGTTGACCACACACTCGGGACATCCTTTGGCCACTATGTGTACACAGAGACATCGGCACCACGCAAACGAAACGATCGCGCACGACTCGTCAGTCCAAAGTTCAATGCCAGTGGAAATGCCAAGTGTCTGCAGTTCTTTTTCCACATGTATGGGCTCCACATTGGAACACTGAATGTCTATTCGAAACCAGTTGGCACGACAACAAACTACACAACGCCCCTGTGGTCGCGGTCGTTCAACCAAGGCAACATGTGGCACAAGGGCCAGGTTTCCATCTACGCGACAACACAGTATCAGGTTTGTACTCACTAGTGGGGTTCCAATAATAGATTATAATCTTTAAAAACTGATTGCATAAACGTACGAGCTACAGCGTTGGAGAAAATCCTCAAATTTGGGCAAAAAAAGACAGAGATATTCAGGTAAAATGAGCTTAAAACACAATGAATTTCCATCATTCTACTAGTTGTAATGTGTGGTGATTCATTTTGCAACCTTGTATAGCTGTTTGGCACTAATGCTAATATGAATAAATGTTATCCAATTTCCGGCATTTCCGTTTAATTCGGGCACAAAAAACGACCAATCGATCAGCTGTGCAAACCTTAATCTATTAACCGTATTTATTCCTACAGTCTAAATTGTGAGATCTGCTAGGGTTGGGGTTTGTTTTCTTCTACATGTATAACTATAAAATCCCCAGATATTGAATAGGTATTAGAGGTAAGTTTGGCAAAGTTCTTGTTAGGTGATTGGGATGTAGGGTCGAACCCCCTTAGTGGACTTATTCACTGATTGGGATTCTTTCCCGTTCCTACCACTGCCCCACAACAGGTACATCAAAGGCCATTGTAGGGTGGAAAAGTATACATTAAAGATTCCTTACTGCTAACAGAAAAACGTTTTTGTAAGATATTTGAACTACAATTTTGTGTATATTATATAGAGTTACAGATCACATTTTACACTGGAATTAGGAAATGGAAGATGTTACAAGTTGTACAAGCATCACGGGGGGGGTTTATGGATTTTTATTTTGTACAAGAGCATACAAAGGGTATAAAGATCGATAAACCCCTTGTGATGCTTCTATAACGAATTTATCTTGCCAACATATTTAACTAATAAGCAATAATTATTAACAATAACAAATTATTGCCAAACTGTAAGGACTACTAACCGTCATTTATATAATGAAAACATGACTAAGTGGAAATGACAGTTACTTTTCTCGCACCCTTGTTTTGGCTTTGTACACAATAAATATACAGAAACTTAATGTATCCATTTGTGGTTATTGTAAGGAAATGCAAAGTGACATCATTGGAATACTGATGTCATTCAAATTCAAAATTAGCTATATTATTACAATTCTTCGCCACATTAAAATAAAAACTGTTTTATTTATGTTGGTAACAGACGAATTTCTGCATGGCGCATTAATATAACAACAACAGTCTGATGTTACAGGTGGGGTATAAGAGATTTGACTCCGCCCACTCAGGGTATAAGGGTTTTGTCCAAGGCCAAATAACCAATGAAATTCAAGTATTTTATATGAAGGCAAAATAAGAAAATTTGTTGGGCGCAGTAGGGGACATGTGTTGCATTGGCTGTACTCAGAATGCTTGTTACTCTTGATGTTTTTTAGATTATTTTGATGTTTTTTCCAGATTGTTTTTGAGAGCATCGTTGGGTCTGGTTTCCTGGGCGACACAGCACTGGACGATGTTTCCATCACTGACGGAGCTTGTCCTGCAACAGGTAACTCTGTTTTTAATATGTGTTCATCCCCGACAGTACTTGTCTCTAACAAGGGGTCTAATTCAATAAACTCATGACTTTGTGATCTCGCAGTGCAGTACAAAAGGCTTGCAAGTATGATGTCATGTTGCTTGAGAGAGCTTTTTGAATTAGGCCCCAGTTTTCTATGGAAATCATTGTTGGGGTTGGTGTGGATGAAAGCTCAGTGGCAGAAAAAAAGAAAGAAAGAAATGTTTTATTTAACGACACACTCAACACGTTTTATTTACGGTTATATGGCGTCAAACATATGGTTAAGGACCACACAGATAATGAGAGAGGAAACCTGCTGTCGCCACTTCATGGGCTACTCTTTTTCAATTAGCAGCAAGGGATCTTTTATATGCACCATCCCACAGACAGGGTAGTACATACCACAGCCTTTGATATACCAGTCGTGGTGCACTGGCTAGAATGAGAAATAGCCCAATGGGCCCACTGACGGGGCTCAGTGGCAGAGTGCGTGCCTAAAGTGTGACATGACATAGCCATAGATAGATAGATTAAAATGTGCTCAGATGTCATAAAGCAAACTTTCTTTTGCTTTCATTGATGTAGGTGGTGCTGTGTAAATCATTGATTTATTATGACAAAGTTTTATAAGAATCAGCATTAGCTCTGGGTGAGCAGATATTTTCACCATAAATATCTATTAAACTTAAAACCCCAGTTATTTTCTAACAAAATATAAATTAGATTAAAATTTGCCAATTGTTTTTAAAATTCGCAGTTTGACCGCGACTTTGACAAGTGTCAGAGCTAGCATATTTTAATTTTCATGATTCTTGGATTTTTGTTAACATAAACAAAATAATATTCTCTGTTCAATTTTTATTCAAAAGGCAACTGCGATTTTGAGAAAGACCTCTGTACTTGGACAAACACAAAACAGCACGACAACTTTGACTGGCTGCGATCACGTGGCAAGACCTCCTCACCAAACACAGGTCCGTCGTCCGACCACACCCGAGGCAGTTCCCTCGGCTACTACATGTACATTGAGACGAGCTCTCCACGTGTTCCCGGCGATATGGCCCGCCTGCTCAGCCAGGTGTTCCCGCCAGTGAAGGGCGACGCCTGCATGGTGTTCTATTACCACATGTACGGGCAGGACGTGGGCTTCCTGCGAGTCAAAGTGCTGACCAACATCTCCAATGACAGACTGACGACTGAAGCGACGCTGTGGCAGCTGCAGGGCGATAACGGTAACACATGGTACAACGCACAGGTGAATGTGTCGGCAGTTTACACAGCAAAACCGTACCAGGTGAGATGAAGTAATTAGTTTATTAACCTCTTAAAATAATCTACACACCAGGTGAGATGATGTAATTGGTATATTAACCTCTTGAAATAATTACACACCAGGTGAGATGATGTAATTAGTGTGTTAACCTCTTGAAATAATCTACACACCAGGTGCGATGATATAATTAGTATATTAACCTCTTGAAATAATCTACACACCAGGTGAGATGATGTAATTAGTGTGTTAACCTATTGAAATAATCTACACACCAGGTGAGATGATGTAATTAGTGTGTTAACCTCTTGAAATAATCTACACACCAGGTGCGATGATATAATTAGTATATTAACCTCTTGAAATAATCTACACACCAGGTGAGATGATGTAATTAGTGTGTTAACCTATTGAAATAATCTACACACCAGGTGAGATGATGTAATTAGTATATTAACCTCTTTAAAAAATCTTCACGTCAGAGCTGTACCAGGTGAGATATTTTGTAATTATAATTAGTATATTAATCTCGAAATAATCCAGACATCAAAGCCTTACCAGGTGAAATGATGTCATTAGTTTATTAACCTCTTGAAATAATCTTCACATCAAAGCCATACCACGTGAGATGATGTAATTAGTATATTAACTTAAGCAGGTGAGATATTTATTAAAATAATCTTTACGTCTACACTATATTAAATAAGATATTGTAATCAGTATATTAACCTGCTAAAATAATCTACAAAAAAAACTATTATTTTTGTTCATTTGCAGAGTTATAGTCATGTCATTATCTTTGTCAAATTTCAACCATTTACAGACTTTGAGGTTGCTTTGAGAGAATTTTATTTGATTTCACAGGAACTATAATTACAGAACTAGTCAATACATGATGATTAATACTCATCTTCGTTAACTTTGTTTCTAGAGTTCTTATATTTTTTGTTTCTAGAGTTCTTATATTTGTGTTAGGTTTGGTTAATTAAGATGTCCAGCTTGAAATAAATAATCAATTTGAAAGTGAATGTTTGCACACTGTATTATTCTAAGGATGAAGAGCAGGTGACATGTTTTGTATTTGCACACGTCTTGTACAGAACTCTGGCAATGTCTGAAGTTGTGCCCATGACAGACATGCTTGAAAAGTTTTCTGATGGAAAGCATGCCAAAAAGATTTCACACTCATATGCTTTGTGTTTACAGATCATTATCGAGGGTGTTCGAGGAAAGAGCTATTACAGTGATATTGCCATCGACGATATCAGCTTCTCGCAGGCATCGTGTAAAACAATGCCTGATATCGCTCAACCTGCATCACAAAGTAAGATATTTTTTTTTGTGTGTACGTAAAACATGGTCAGATATGTCTTTGTGACACTTGATTTAAGCAATATTTATTCCTTTTAATGTTCAAAGGGACTACCCTGAATTTGATGCCATTTTAACATGTGTACGAAATTCAAAGCTTTTATTCAGATACTGATATTTTAAATCAGAAAATGTATTGAATGTGTAATTTTAATCACCATAAAGGCTCTAGTAGTCTGAAACATCTTACAATGGTGGGGGGCGGGACATAGTCCAATGGTAAAGCACTCGCTTGATGCGCGGTCGGTCTGTTATAGATCCCTGTCGTGGACCCATTGGGCTATTTCTCATTCCAGCCAGTGCACCACGACTGGTATATCAAAGGCCGTGGTATGTACTATCCTGTCTATGGGGTGGTGCATATAAAAGATCCCTTGCTGCTAATCAAAAAGAGTAGCCCATGAAGTGGTGACAGCGGGTTTCCTCTTTCTATATCTGTGTGGTCCTTAACTATATGTCTGACGCCATATAACCGTAAATAAAATGTGTTGAGTGCATTGTTAAAAACATTTCCTTCCTACCTTTAATAATGAAAGGTGAGATTTAAGCTAAAGTGAGTAGAGTGCTCACCTGATGTGCATGGGTCGTAGGATCAAACCTCCTCAGTGGATCCATTCTATGATTGGAAGTTTTTTCCCTCGACTCAACCAGTATTCCATGATTGGCTGTGGGATGTACTGTCCATTCTTGGGCAAGTGCATATAAAAGATCCCTTGCTGCTAATGGAAGAGTCTAGCGAGTTTCCTCGGAACACTGCGTGTCAGGAGTATCAAATATCTGACATTCAGTACTAACAGAACAAACGTTAACTAACAAATGAAAACTCATGTCTAACAGAGTGGGAACTTTCCATGTTGAGGCGGGATTTAGCTCAGTCGGTTGAGTGCTCGCTTGAGGTGCTTGTGTCACAGGATCAAACCACATCGGTGAATCCATTCAGCTGATTGGGGTTTTTCTCGTTCCAACCAGTGCACCACAACTGGGAAAAGGCCGTAGTATGTGCTTTCCTGTCTGTGGGAAAGTGCATATAAAAGATCCTTGCTGCATTAGGAAAAATGTAGTGGGTTTCCTCTGATGACTACGAGTCATAATTACCAAATATTTGACATCTAATAGCCGATGATTAATTAATCAATGTGCTCTATATATGCATGTCACCCCATAATACTCAAAGGCAATGTGGGTGCCTTCCATTATAAAATCTCTGCTTATCCAATGTAATAGAGAAACAGACAACAGAAAACAAAAAATGAGAATGGGAGAATGAATTGTGTGCAATAAGATGTGGAGTAGTATAACATTGTCTCTCTTTCAGTAAGTGCCACCGCCCACTGCGGGTTTGATTCTAACAGGATCTGTCAGTGGACACAGAGCAAACATGACCAGTTTGACTGGACACTCAACTCCAAGGCGACACCCTCGCCAGGCACTGGACCTCTCACTGACCACTCGGGCACAGGTAACGTTTCTATTGTTTCATACAGCACAGGTGTGGGTTATTAAATCCTTATGATATACATGTAGACAGATAACATTTGATGCTTTTTTCATTGGTGAATCTTTATATTATAACATACATACAGGTAGTAAACCATTTTATTTGCTACTTGTTTTGTTGTTAATGATTTTCAAATTAATAACATTCACACGTTAGAGATAGAAAGAGCATTACATTTATTATACTTGAAAGGTCTATTGCTTTGGTTACATTTCTATTGTGTATATATTGTAATAATATATGATTAGTTTGTTTGTTGTTGATTTCAACCTTGTTAGTTAATCACTGTAATTGTTATGCTGTCGAGATTTCTGTAGTGTTTTCAATTTCATGTAGCATTTATTTTGCCGTGGAATTAAAAAAATTCTGTGTCACTTTTCATGATTAATTAATAATTAAACTGTCTTGCGCATTAACTGCAAAACTGCCATAAGAACGCTTTGGGGACTATTTTCATGATTAATTAATAATTAAACTGTCTTGCGCATTAACTGCAAAACTGCCATAAGAACGCTTTGGGGACTATTTTCATGATTAATTAATAATTAAACTGTCTTGCGCATTAACTGCAAAACTGCCATAAGAATGCTTTGGGGACTATTTTCCCACAGCATACATGTATTAGTCGCTGCAGATCTTTTCTTAATTACCAGGGTTGGATTTATATTTAAGACTTACGCCAACTGAGTTATTGTCATTCTTATTATTATTTTGAATTATTATTTTTGTTATTCCGGGATAATTTACTTTCAGACATTCATTTCTTAATGTTTGTTATTTGACGTCACTGTTCTGTATTCTGTATTCACAATTATTTCTCTGTTAAGGATATTACATCTACCTGGAATCATCGGCGCCACGGAAACCAAACGACAAGGCCGTCCTCCTGTCTCCCACTCTGCAGCCGGTCGGTGTGAGCTGCTTCACGTTCTGGTATCACATGTTCGGACCTAACATCGGCACACTCAACTTCTATTCCTCCATCAGGGGACACAGGGTGATGCAGTGGACGAAGTCTGGAACGCAGGGGAACATGTGGAAGCTAGGGCAGTTTACACTGAACAGTACGACAAACTTTCAGGTAAGACACTAAAAAAACTGCAAAATATAATACTACGTAGACCTGTTAGGGTGTAATTTGTTATTAAATAATTTTTAAAATCCATTTATTCATATTTAGGTGTCACAGTTATCAAGAATATTTCCATGAGCATGCAAATTGTCCCCATGGAGGGGGAGGGTTAATGTCAACAAACTCTTTTAAACTGCAAGAGAAATGTTTAAAGTAGCTGTTGAAAATCAAAGTTTTTGGTGTTTTCTCTTTTCGATGAGCATGCAAATTGTCCCTATGGAGGGAGAGGGTTAATGTCAATAAACAAGTTTAAATTGAAAAAGAAAAATGTTTAAAGTAGCTGTTGAAAATCAAATTGTTTTCGTGTTTGCTCATAGCTGGAGAAAGGAATATATATTATAGTGAAAATTACTTCACTTCTTATGTCTGATATCATCACTGTTGTGGCAGAGATTCATGAGTGCATGTCATCACAACCACTTATTCTCATGAGCTCTGTCCGGTGCTAGTTTTAAATTAGTAAACTAGTCTGGGAGTGGCCGTTCTCTTTGCGGCAGTGTAAGAGGGATGAAATCTCCAGTAAATGATTTCCTTGGGGATGATAGTCCTTCTATAGAAGAGACACTAGATAGAGATTCCTGGAATCAACCATATGCATTCGACTCTGTATTGTGCTTTATCATATTTTACGATTTTGTTGATTTGTGTAAGTGATTTTTTTAACTGTAGGTACAAGTGCGAGAATTTTATTGTGGATTTGT
Organism: Gigantopelta aegis; assembly: GCF_016097555.1. NCBI lineage: Eukaryota > Metazoa > Mollusca > Gastropoda > Neomphalida > Peltospiridae > Gigantopelta > Gigantopelta aegis. The sequence goes on from NC_054707.1 coordinate 8,812,453, forward strand.
GAAAGTGATTTTTGTTAAAACTATAGATACATGTACACATGGAATGATTGTGACTTGTTAAAACTATAGATATAAGTGGAAGGATTTTATTGTTTATTAGTATAAGTGATTTTTGTTAAAACTATAGATACAAGTGGAAGGATTTTATTGTTTATTAGTATAAGTGATTTTTTTTTAAACTATAGATACAAGTGGAAGGAGTGCTGACCACAGGATGGGCCGGTGACATTGCACTGGATGACTTTGATGTCAACCAAGGCCAGTGTTCTTCAACAAGTAAGTAAGAGTGTGTAGAAACTAAAAACACATTGACAACTATTATGTCTTTGTTCCAGCCGTGTTTTTTGTATCAATTGGGACCTAATGTTTTGTTGCAGTTCAATATATATATATATAATAAAAAAGAGTATTACTAACACATTTTAAAAATGAAAACAGAAGGTATGTTTGTGAATTGTCCTTGAAAATGAGTTCAGTTTTAAAATATATTTTCTTCATGTTCAGTTTCCACCTATATATATATATATATAGGCCTCGAATTTGGTAATTTTCTGCATGGCCGGTGTTAAATTAGAGTCCTTTAAATGCACATTGAGTTTCTGCACTAACTGTGAAGGAAGCACCAAGAAAGAAATTTCATGCTGCTAACAATTTTCTGATCTATATTTGTGTTTCAGAAACGTGTGACTTTGAGAAAGATTTGTGCGGATATACACAGGATAGGAGTGACAATTTTGACTGGACACGCTTCAGACGATCAACAAGTAGTATTGGAACTGGTCCGACAGCCGACCACACAAAAGGAACTAGCACTGGTTAGTCCCAGCATGGGTCTATACTAAAACCTATTCATAAGACATTACTGATAAACCCTCTTCATAAGACATTACTGATAAACCCTCTTCATAAGACATTACTGTTAAACCCTCTGCATAAGACATTACTGATAAACCCTCTTCATAAGACATTACTGATAAACCCTCTTCATAAGACATTACTGTTAAACCCTCTTCATAAGACATTACTGATAAACCCTCTTCATAAGACATTACTGATAAACCCTCTTCATAAGACATTACTTTTAAATGCTCTTCATAAGACATTACTTATAAACCCTCTTCATAAGACATTTCTACTGATAAACCCTCTTCATAAGACATTTCTACTGATAAACCCTCTTCATAAGACTACTTATAAACCCTCTTCATAAGATTACTTATAAACCCTCTTCATAAGACACTACTGATAAACCCTCTTCATAAAACACTACTGATAAACCCTCTTCATAAGACATTCTTATAAACCCTCTTCATAAGACACTACTGATAAACCCTCTTCATAAGACATTACTGATAAACCCTCTTCATAAGACACTACCGATAAACCCTCTTCATAAAACATTACTGACTTGTTAGAACAATATATTCCTTTGTTTATTCAACAATATTGAAGGTTTTTTATTATTCACATAGTTCAAGATATACAGGGAAATATAACCAGTATGACACACGTGTCATAATGATTTTACGTGCACAACGAATGACGTAATTGTGCGAAACAATATCAAATCATAACTTGATGCTGCATTCCCAGACTTAGCCTGTGTAATTGTTTACTAAAATGACGTCATTTCGTCATCTCCTTCTTTTGAAATGTTTTGACATATGTGATATATTATATATTTCAGGATATTATACTACATATTTCGGAATATTATATATTTCAGGATATTATACTACATATTTCGGAATATTATATATTTCGGGATATTATACTACATATTTCGGAATATATATTTAGGATATTATACTACATATTTCGGAATATTATATATTTCAGGATATTATGCTACATATTTTGGAATATTATGTGTTTTAGGATATTATACTACATATTTCGGAATATTACATATTTCAGGATACTACATGTACATTGAGGCGTCTGCTCCAAGGCGATCTGGTGACATTGCTCGCCTCATGTCTCCTCTGTACGACCCGAGCACGGCCGAGTGTCTCCAGTTCTACTACCACATGCAGGGCCGCACCATGGGCACACTCAACGTCTACCTGCAGCCCTCGGGCAGCTCCCGCGGTCCCGCGGTTTGGACCAGGCACGGGAACCAGGGAACCAGGTGGATTAAAGGCCAGGTCACCATTAAAACAACAACAAAATACAAAGTAGGTTTCTTTACTGGTGATGTGTATTTTTGTGCTGGGGTGTCGTTAAATATTCCTTCATTCATTCTTTACTGGACTATGTATGTGATTTCTCTTGTAACATACTATTTTTACATGTGTAATTAAATTATTTTACTCCGTATGAATTTTTTTAATTGTAGATCTTGGTGTACATTTCTTATTGAATTGTGTGCTCATTTTGGCAAATTAATATTTTATAAAATATTAAAGCTAACTTATAATTAAAGTGGAAAATATTAATAATGAAAAGCATAATAGAATGATTTCAAAGCCAAAAGCTGTGCTTATAATAATTCCCACCACTGGGACAGGACATGCTTAACTTTTCATGAACATCTGGCATCATCACTATTTTCTGCGATTGATGAATGAATGAAATCACAACTTTGTCGAAATGTCCCTTCAAACTCTGCATTGTGTAAAGATACCTACAGCCTTGACCACAAGAAATACTTTGTCATTCAGATTTATCCCTTTTTGTCTGTAATAACAATATATACCGAACAACAAAAGATACGTCAATGTTAATTTACTTTGGTATAATTTATTTAAAATTATTCACTTTCAATCCCATTGATTTTTGTATGTGTTAAATTGGTCAATATCTTGTGAATATTTTAGGCCCATTTTGAGTCTATTTTGCGAATTAATTTAACATAAAAATTAAAATGTTTGCTTTTCTTTTGTTCAGTTTATTACATGATTACAGTATTCGAGGAGAGTGGAATGTTTAACACTGTTGTCCCCTTTTGTCAGGTGGTGTTTGAGGGTATCCGTGGCAGTAGCTTCTACAGCGACATCGCCATTGACGACATCTTCATCAGTCCCAGTGCCTGTCCGCAGCCAGCATCATGCGACTTTGAACGTGACACATGCAGTTTCGTCAACATCAAGGGTGACCAGTTGGACTGGACCCGCTCCAAGGGTGGCACCAAAACCTACTTCACAGGACCCACCGTCGACCACACAACTAACTCTCCTAATGGTGATCATGTCTATTTTAATACATAATTTCAAGAGACTTGTGTCACAGGGGTTTGGGGTTCTGCGAGGGTATAGGACAATGGTTTTCTTAATTTTGAAGCAGAGGTGGCCAGAATATGCATTGCAATCCTCCTCTTGTTGAAAGGTTGTGGTATGTGCTGTCCTGTCGGGGGGGGGGGGGGGGGGGGGGAGTGTATATAAAAGAGCAATTATTGCTAATGGAAAAATGGTGTGGCTTTCCTCTAAATTGTCAACTGTTTGACTTCCAATAGCCAATGATGAATAAATCTAGTGGTATCATTAACAAATTGAGCTAAACTCTCTGGTAATGTGAACAGTTTAAGTAAGCATTGAGGTTAGCTATAATGAAAGTAACACTTGTCTGTGCACAAGTGTTTTTAGTATTGTGTCAGTAAGAGTATTTGATATTAATTAATCAGTATCCTGCCATTGACATGGGGTGCATGTCATGTAGTGTTGTTTTCATAGTACTTTTTTGTTTTGCTAAATAGTTGAAGTCTTTTGGATCAGAATGTGGAAGAATGTAATAGTTACGTCATTGTAGAATACAAATATTTGTATGTTTTGTTTTTCCAGGCTACTATATGTTCATGGAATCAAGTGCTCCTGCAAGGGCTGGGAACAAGGCATGGCTGCTTAGTGAACGACTCAACCCTACAACAGGATCCTGTTTCACCTTTTACTACAACATGTATGGTGCAGGTATGGAATACCCTTAACAAATATTGGGACAAATAGTCCTGAAATGACCACATTGTTATATTTCAATTTCCATTTTAGGTATAACAAGTTTTACAGTATAAACGTTTCTGTGTTTCAGGTATGGGAAGTCTGGCAGTATAAGAGTTTCTGTGTTTCAGGTATGGGAAGTCTGGCAGTATAAGAGTTTCTGTGTTTCAGGTATGGGAAGTCTGGCAGTATAAAAGTTTCTGTGTTTCAGGTATGGGAAGTCTGGCAGTATAAGAGTTTCTGTGTTTCAGGTATGGGACATCGACAGTATAAAAGTTTCAGTTTTTCAGGTATGGGAAGTCTGGCAGTACAAAATTTCTGTTTCAGGTAATGGAAGTTTTACAGTATAAAAGTTTGTGTGTTTTAGGTTTTTGGAAGTCTGGCAATATAAAAGTTTCTTTGTTTCAGGTATGGGAAGTCTTTCCGTGTATCAGCTCGGCTCCCACAACCAGACCGTGTTCTCCTCCACTGGTAACAAGGGCAACGTGTGGCTCCACGCCCAGATCACTGTTAAGTCTACCACGCCCTTCCAGTTCATGTTCGAAGCAACCAAGGGAGTTAACTACACCAGTGACATTGCCGTTGACGATGTGCTTTACCAGCAAGGCATTTGTTCAGCCCATCCTACTTCCCCCACCAGGGTTACCCCTCCTCTTCCAACGACAGGTCAGGAATAGTTGATAGTCTTGAATGATACGTTAAAATAATGTCTGATTTAATATTTTGTATTTTTATTTTTTTATTTTTTTATTCATTTTTCAAGTTCTTTGGTAAGCAAAAATATATGTTTATTATATCATAAGTCACTGAAATACATAACATGTATAGTTATAATTTTGTATTTAATTTTGATTTTGTGCTATAATTTCAACACCAGATTTAATTTTCATACTTATTTCAAATCATGTTTACTTTGTCTATCCAGAATTTAAAAAAGAAAATTGATGTGATTTCTTATTTCCAGAAATTAATTGTAATAACAAATAATCAAGATTAGAGTGTTTTGATTTAAAAAAAAAAAATTGTGCCTTTTTTTTGTTGTTGAAAAGAGTATAAATTATTTCAAAATCTTAAATATATGTATGTGCGTGCGCGCAGGTGTGTATGTTACCTACTAAATACCAAAGTTATATATAGTTTCTTATCATCCATTAAAGGCTTTTTTTTAAGGGAGATATCACTGGCATTATAATTTGTGATATCTCCTGTGATATTCTCTAAGGAGATATCGCTTCTTTTGTTACGTCATTATGTATGTTTCAGCGCTAAACCTATCATTAGTGACGTCATGTCACTGTCGTTTTGCTAGTTAACAAGTCTACCGCTGCCAAATATATTTACAATTGTCACAAATGAAAAGAATGATAATGGATGATAAAAAGAATAACACACACACACACCCATGTCTTGTGATATCATAATTTATCAGCATTCGTTGATAAAGGCAGGGCTCACGCGACCAGGCGAAGCGAGCCCAAACTTCGCCCTGACCGTGTGTCTGGAGCGATATCAAAGTCGCTTTGTCAAAACAGAAGCCACATGCTTGGCAACATGCGTTCACGGGTGACTGACCAGGACTTTGGAGATGGCGACATGCGTAATTAAGTATTAATTATCCCAGTCTTTGAGCCCTGTAAAGGTATAAAAATTCGCAGCAAGCCTCGCATTTCATACTTTTATCAACTTTTGCTGATTAATTATGTTGCCACAAGACACTTGGGGAATATCCTCAATTTATTATAATTGTATATCTTATAATAATTAAAATGTTGGGTTTTTTTATATGTTTCAGCTCCATTGTTGAGCTGTGACTTTGAGCATGGTTTGTGCGGTTGGGCCCAGGACAGGACTGATAACTTTGACTGGACGCTAAACCAGGGCAGAACCGGGAGCTCATACACGGGACCACCGTTTGATCACACCTTCATGAACACAAGAGGTAGGTCCACAAACCACAGTCAAAAAGCAAAACTATGGGTCAATAATCTATTATCAGTTCTTTTTGCATGTTGACACCCAATAGCCGGTGTATTTTTCATGCTGGGGTGTCGTTAAACATTCATTCATTCATTAAACATTCATTCATTCATTGAGTTATTTGATCACACCTTTATGAACACAAGAGGTAGGTCCACGAACCACAGTCAAAAAGCAAAACTATGGGTCAATAATTTATCATCAGTTCTTTTTGTATGTTGAATTATTTCAATATACTCTGGTAAACTCGTTTTACTTGTAAATGCTATATGTTGCCATGTTTGCACAGCAGACTGATTGATGAACATAGGTGTAATGGACACACTTGGATATTTGAGTCACATCACCAGGGATCACACTGGAATAAATTTTGCTTTAATAAATGTTCACATGTGCACAGTATTGCCTTCAAAATTATTCAAAAGTGGTTAATTTTTTTTTATTATTATTAACCAGAGTAAATGTTGTAGTTTATTTGTATAAAAGTTAGCAATTTGGCAATGGGCAGAGTGAGCCCTGCATCACTGGGGTGGGGATTCTCCTCGGATCAGCTGTTTTCCTCTCATGGAACATTGCGGTTCCTTGCATTTTAATCGTCCTTTCCTCCAAAAAATGTGTCTGATGGCACAGATTTTAACCTAGGATTTCAAGAATTTCTGGGACCCCTCTACATTTCCTCTTTTTTTATAGTTCACCAATTCCCACCCCTAATCAGGAAAGAATGGAAAGAATGTTGATTTTCTGACATCCAAATTCATTGGATAGTTAACCATTTTCAGGGGTCTTTTACATGATTCATAACCAGGTGTTTACCACCAAATAAAATCCCATAGACAACGATAGTAACACGTGCGGGCAAATCCACTACATGTAGTATTTCAGTGAACACATACACCATGAATGTAAATACCATCGATCCTCAACCTTCAAGTAAATCAGAAAACAAATGGGGATTAAGCTGCTATCTTCACACTTAATGTCTTTAACCATCCTACTTCCACCCAAAACAAAACATCCCATGACACGGTCTATGATATATCAGTTGATTATACCCATTTCTCATTTTTTCATTCGATATTTATGGATGCATAAAAAAAAAAAATTATCATTTCATTAGGTCACTACATCTACATAGAAGTATCAGGAAAGCGACTCAACTCGCTGGCACGGATTTTGTCTCCAAGTTTGCACACAACAGGAAAGACATGTGTGACGTTCTGGTACCACATGTACGGATCTCACGTCAACAAACTGAACGTGTACGTGAAGCATGGCGCGACTCTCGGCTCAGCCGTGTGGACGAAACAGGGAACACAGGGAAATAAGTGGAACTTGGCTACCGTGGAAATCGGACCTCAGTCGAGATCACAGGTGCGTATGGTGACATCATCATCATCATTTCCTGTCACACCTAGTGGCATTTACGGCAGCGATGAAGTTCCTCCACGCCGGTCTATCCCTTGCCAATCTCTCGATGGTGTCCCAACTGTGTCCTGTCTCCTTCATCTCTATAACCACTGTTCGGCGCCATATTGTTTTTGGACATCCTCTCTTTCTTTTCCCTTCAGGGGTCCAATGCACTGCAGTTCTGGTGATAGATGTGTCTTCTTTTCGGAGCACGTGGCCAATCCACTGTATGGTGACGCCATCAGATTAAAGACTCAGTTTTTATGGTTTCAGATTCCCGTTATTAAGTCACCTGAGCCAAATATTGCAATCCGTTGTCCATTGTGTATAAATGTATCACATTTTCAACTTCTCCGAAACTACTTCACCGATTCCATCCAAACTGCGCAAAGCTTTTTTTGGCTCATAGAGAAATATATTTGTGAATTTGATCATTTTAAAATCTCCTTTTGCATCCTTTCATTCCCTCACTAACTCTTGATTAGTTTATTCATTCATCCATCCGTTTATTCATTAATTTATTTTATTTTCAGATTGTCTTTGAAGGAGTCAGTGGGATTAGTTTCCGCGGAGACATTGGTCTGGATGATATTAAAATTCTCAATGGTCCCTGCCCTCCACCAGGTATGCCTTTGAACAAAACATTTAAATCTGTACTTTTATATATACTTATTATTTACATTTGTATATTTCCATAACAAATTTTGATGACCACAATATGTGGCTACCAGCAGGATGTATATGATTACTTATTCGACAACATGGCAGAATTACATGAATTACATAAATATTGTATTCTGATATTTATTATTTACATATTTTTTTATATTTGCGTACAGCATTCTGTGACTTTGAAGACAGCAATCTGTGCGGCTACCAGCAAGATGTGAATGATAACTTTGACTGGACGCGTCAACACGGCAGAACTGCCTCAGTTGGCACTGGGCCATCGAACGATCACACCTACGGCACCTCACAAGGTAACTGCTACACACAGTCTGATCTGCAGCAGAAGATTTTGTAAATTACTAAACACTTTAAAGTCACAGACCCTAGTTTCAACCCATGACATCGGTCACTAAGTTTGGTTAATCGACAAATCTGTAACACATTTAGATAAGAAACTCTCACAGTCTGACACTGTAATAGGGAGATACACTGAAGAAATAGACTAGAGCTTGTATCCATAACCGTTACTTTTCAGAGATAAATATATTTTTTAAATATTAAAAATGCATTTTGTGGTATTTAAATACGAACCTAGTGGATCTTTTTGTCTGAACTTTTCCTGGACACCTATATAGTTTAATATTGCACCATTAAAAGTTAGTTACAGCCTTGGTGTGTGTGTCTGTGTGGGTGTTATCTAAACTCTACATTCCTGTCATGTACTGATGGAAAGAAATAAGGGAACACATCAAATTGTAGACCGAATTTAATTCACAACTAGCGTAGTAATGTCTGTATTTCATACCAAGTTGTAACGTTGGATTGAATGCCTGTAGTGTTGAATGTGATGCCTATATGTTCCCAGTCGACTTGACAATATGAATTGATTTTTGATGCAGTCATTATTTCTTGTTGCTATCTGTGTGATCCTTTATTTCTTTCCATCAGTATATTATATACTAAAAGTTTTTCATGTTGTAATTTTAGGCCACTATCTGTTCATTGAGTCGTCCCAGCCACGCCATCCCGCAGACAAGGCCCGAATCTACAGCAAGGTTTACGGTCCGACCAGCGGTCAGTGCCTCAGTTTCTGGTACCACATGTATGGGCAGGACATCGGGACACTGAATGTGTACCTGGCCCCAACCAGCAGCAAGCAGTTACCTAAAGCCATATTCAACATGTATGGAAACCAGGGAACGTCATGGAAACAGGCGCGGCTTAACATTGCCTTGCAGAAAAACTTCCAGGTATGCATAGAGTGCTGGATTAGACACATTTCACCCAAGCTATTGTGCCAGTTTACACAAATCTGGATAGCACAGAATCTGCTGTATGTCTTTTTATTTTATGCAGTGTATTTTTGTATCTCTGTAATTATATTTCCATGTAAATAATAATGCATTGTATATATCCAAGATACTTGAGTATATAATTATGTAATGTGTATAATATGTAACTGACAGTTCAAATAAATGAAATAAGTAAAATATAAATAAAGGATTATGTGAAATATATATATTTTTGTAATTCTTACAGATTGTATTTGAAGCAATAGTAGGACAAGGTTACCATGGAGACATAGCAATTGATGATGTTGGAGTTGCCAACAGTCCGTGCAGGTCTCTTGTTGCCTGCGACTTCGAACAGGACCTCTGTGGCTGGGTCCAGAGCAGGAAAGACAAGTTTGATTGGATGTTAAGACACGGGTCAACTCCATCACAGCTGACTGGACCGTCTGTGGACCACACTCTTCACACCAGCAGTGGTAACTGTTACACCTTATATTTATTATTATGTCAACTCCATCACAGCTGACCGGACTGTCTGTAGACCACACACTTCACACCAGCAGTGGTAACTGTTCCACATTATATTTATTATTATGTCAACTCCATCACAGCTGACTGGACCATCTGTAGACCACACACTTCACACCAGCAGTGGTAACTGTTACACTTTATATTTCTTATTATGTCAACTCCATCACAGCTGACTCGACCGTCATCTATGGGTACTACAGTACATGTGAATAATAACATGTCAAATGCAATATGGATAGAACATTTAGTTAATATCTGTTTTTACACAAATGCACATTCTAATAATAACTGTATTAATTCTGACATGTCTATATAAGTTATATTTACAATTTAGTATTGTAACATGTTAACTTTTAAAATTTATATCGTTAAAAATTTATTTTTAAAATAGATGAATTTACTCATTCATCAGTGTACAGGCAGATGAATATAGCAATTTATATGTTAATTTTAATACAGTTGTGATCATAAAATATTATCAATATGTTTCCCAGGTAAATATGCCTACATTGAGTCAAGCAGCCCTAACAGACCAGGCTACTATGCTGTCCTGCGTTCCCAGGTGATCCCAATAGACTCCTCCATACCCAATTATTGCATGACATTTTGGTACCACATGTACGGAAAAACTATCGGCAGCCTCAGCATTGGGCTGTCTTATCCCAGCCAGGCGCCCAGCAACATCTTCGCGATGAGCGGAAACCAAGGAAACAAGTGGAGGCAAGGCTTTGCCAGGATAGATAACCCGTTCGATCAGTTTCAGGTAAGAAAATGCATCAATTTAGATTAGTCATTTGACCCATTTGATTAGTCTGACTTTAGAGAATAAAGTAATTTCAAGTTTTAGTATATATATGTTTGTGTAGGAGTCACAATGATTGATTTATTGTATGTGCAAGGAGCGGGTTTAGCTCAGTCGTTTGAGTGCTCGCTTGAGGTGCTTCCATTGCAGGATCGAACCACCTCGGTGGATCCATTTAATTTATAGTTTTTTTATTGTTCCAACCAGTGCACCACAATTGGTCAAATGCTGTGGTACATGTATGTGCTTTCCTGTCTGGAAAGTGCATATAAAAGATCCCTTGCTGCATTAGGAAAAATGTAGTGGGTTTCCTCTGATGACTATGAGTCAGAATCACCAAATGTTTGACATCCAACAACCAATAATTAACTAATCAATGTTCTCTAGTTGTTTTGTTAAACAGAACAAACTTCTAATACATAATTATTTCTTCACTTTAAGGAATCATCTTGACAGTCACATTGTTTATTTACCATATTTAATTATTACTACCTTTCAGCTGCTGGTGAATGCAACTGTGGGCAGTGGGTTTTCTGGAGACATTGCAATAGATGACATCAAACTAGTAGACGATTCATGTGATAATGGTAAGTTTGAAATCATTGTCTGTAAAAGATACTCAGTTGTAGTCTTGTCTTTTCTAAAAAAACAGTTTTAATTTTATTTAGTCTGTTTTGAAATTAGTAGTAGATTGTATGCAAGATTTCTAAGTGGTGATGCATTGTTTGTGGGAAAAATTAACCTAATATGGTGACGATGTTTCTCGCCCACCCACCCCCAATGTAGGATACATCCACACCCATAACACACACACCAAATATTTGTGTGAATGTGTGTGCATGTTTTGTGGGGGATGTAGACCTGAGACTGTGATCTTGACTGGCCTCGGTGGTGTCGTGGTTAAGCCATTGGACATAAGGCTGGTAAGTACTGGGTTCGCAGCACAATACCGGCTCTCACCCAGAGCGAGTTTGAATGGATCATTGTGTAGATGTAAGACTACTACACCCTCTTCTCTCTCATGAACAATTAACAACTAACCAACTGTCATGGGCAGACAGCCCAGATATTTGAGATGTGTTTCCAGGACAGCGTGTGTGAACCTTAATTGGATATAAGCATGAAAATAAGTTGAAATGAGATCTTGTATTTTCCCCATGGAAGATAACTGTTACAACATTCCTCACTCCACCTCTAAGTATGGATTGATCAGTTCGTGTGACCCTGGATGTCTCTCAAGTCTGACTTAACACTCATGCCACTGACTGAAACATTTAGAATCACTTGACATTTAAACACATTGACATTTGTGTCTTCGACTTCTATTAAAAGCATAAAATCAGGCTTCATGAGAACAGTATAAATGTATAATAGTTTGTTCACATTAGTACATGAATTTCTTATGCATTAAATAGCTATTATTTAATATAATCTTTATTATAAAAATAGTTTTGTTTTTGTGTTTCTTTGTGGTGAAATATGTGAAGACAAAACAAATGGAACTTAGAAGTGTAACTTGGAAGAATGCCCCTAAAATATCCATTTTGTACTTTAGGAGCTCATGTTCGATGTAATTTATTTTTGTTTATTTAGTTCAAGGAAATTCAAATGGAATGTTTAATTGTCAAAACTCTGCCAACACAACAATACCACAGAGCAAGGTGTGCGACTTCATCAGAGACTGCCCTAACGCCAACGACGAGATCAACTGTGGTAGGTTCCCCGTTTCCCCTTTATTCCTTATGTCTTACCAGTACTTCTCTTGGCCATTTTACCTCACTCCCCTTATCCCCATTTATGTCCTATCAGTGGTCTCAGGCAATATGTCAAAACTCAAACGTGAGATAGACTTTGAATGGATACAGGCTTATGTTAAAACGGTTTCCCATTCCAATTTCTGACTACTTTTTGTTTACATATTGTGTATTTATGAGAACATTAATTCATTTATGAGTTCCATACAATTAAAGAAATTTTTAAAATAAAAAATATAAGATTATATACTATTGAAATAATAAAAATAAATACATGAAATAATAACCATACTAATTACTTAGATGGTAATTCATTTATTAAGTGACTATTTTTGCTATAGAGTCCTTCAAAGAATTTTTGATTTTTAAAAAATGTGCCAACACTATTACAAAGTTTGATTGAACATTGACTTCTGTATACAATTTGTCCTTGCAGCTTATTTAAATGAGAATATAGCTTCCATTCATTCTCAGTCAGTGATTACAAGGTTTGATTGAACATTGACTTCTGTATACAATTTGTCCTTGCAGCTTATTTAAATGAGAATATAGCTTCCATTCGTTCTCAGTCAGTGATTACAAGGTTTGATTGAACATTGACTTCTGTATACAATTTGTCCTTGCAGCTTATTTAAATGAGAATATAGCTTTCATTCATTCTCAGTCAGCTTATTTAAATGAGAATATAGCTTCCATTCGTTCTCAGTCAGTGATTACAAGGTTTGATTGAACATTGAATTCTGTATACAATTTGTCCTTGCAGCTTATTTAAATGAGAATATAGCTTCCATTCGTTCTCAGTCAGTGATTACAAGGTTTGATTGAACATTGAATTCTGTATACAATTTGTCCTCGCAGCTTATTTAAATGAGAATATAGCTTCCATTCGTTCTCAGTCAGTGATTACAAGGTTTGATTGAACATTGAATTCTGTATACAATTTGTCCTTGCAGCTTATTTAAATGAGAATATAGCTTCCATTCGTTCTCAGTCAGTGATTACAAGGTTTGATTGAACATTGACTTCTGTATACAATTTGTCCTTGCAGCTTATTTAAATGAGAATATAGCTTCCATTCGTTCTCAGTCAGTGATTACAGGGTTTGATTGAACATTGACTTCTGTATACAATTTGTCCTTGCAGCTTATTTAAATGAGAATATATCTTCCATTCGTTCTCAGTCAGTGATTACAGGGTTTGATTGAACATTGACTTCTGTATACAATTTGTCCTTGCAGCTTATTTAAATGAGAATATATCTTCCATTCGTTCTCAGTCAGTGATTACAGGGTTTGATTGAACATTGACTTCTGTATACAATTTGTCCTTGCAGCTTATTTAAATGAGAATATAGCTTCCATTCATTCTCAGTCAGTGATTACAGGGTTTGATTGAACATTGACTTCTGTATACAATTTGTCCTTGCAGCTTATTTAAATGAGAATATAGCTTCCATTCGTTCTCAGTCAGTGATTACAAGGTTTGATTGAACATTGAATTCTGTATACAATTTGTCCTTGCAGCTTATTTAAATGATAATATAGCTTGCATTCGTTCTCGGTCAGCTTATTTAAATGAGAATATAGCTTGCATTCGTTCTCGGTCAGCTTATTTAAATGAGAATATAGCTTCCATTCGTTCTCGGTCAGCTTATTTAAATGAGAATATAGCTTCCATTCGTTCTCGGTCAGCTTATTTAAATGAGAATATAGCTTCCATTCGTTCTCGGTCAGCTTATTTAAATGAGAATATAGCTTCCATTCGTTCTCGGTCAGCTTATTTAAATGAGAATATAGCTTCCATTCGTTCTCGGTCAGCTTATTTAAATGAGAATATAGCTTCCATTCGTTCTCGGTCAGCTTATTTAAATGAGAATATAGCTTCCATTCATTCTCGGTCAGCTTATTTAAATGAGAATATAGCTTCCATTCGTTCTCAGTCAGCTTATTTAAATGAGAATATAGCTTCCATTCATTCTCAGTCAGCTTATTTAAATGAGAATATAGCTTCCATTCATTCTCAGTCAGCTTATTTAAATGAGAATATAGCTTCCATTCGTTCTCGGTCAGCTTATTTAAATGAGAATATAGCTTCCATTCATTCTCAGTCAGTGATTAAAGAAACCTTCCTTTTCTTTCTGGTCTTTCAGGCGACTGTGACTTTGAGAACGGCTACTGCACCTGGATTGACGACAGTACCGGCCGCTTCCAGTGGACGCTTGGCCGCAACCAGACGGCCACCTCTAACACTGGACCCAGCTTTGACCACACGCTAAATGGCGCTAAAGGTTAGATGCCGTATACATTGTATTTCATATCATTCTCTTTTATTTTTTCATATTTTTAAAGTGAAAACTGAATCAGATTCCTGTATTGTGTGACCATGTTAAATGGCACCGTCTCAAAAATTAACTTGTCTGTTTCTTCTTTGATGTTCTTTCTTAGGCTTAACATTGTTTATGGATATATGTATTGCAGTTTTACTGGGGATTTTGTTTTGTGAATGCTCACAGCTATCGAGTGAATATTGGTTCATTTGATTAAATTACTTTATCCTTATTTTTAAGTACAAATGGCTAACTGTTTACAACAGAATTATCTTTTTCATAAAATATTTTCAGCTGTAATTATTTTGTTTTAATAAATAACATTGGGACCACATAATTGATTACCTCAACTGTCAGTAGATACTTTAAACTGCAAATCTTATAGATCTGTTTATAATATTAATAAAATGTATTATTTTTCATTGAACTGAAGTCTTTAAGTCAGAATACTTTTAAAAAATATAGATTTCCATATATGGAAAACTTGGTTTATTTTTTAATAATGACATTACATTTACAAATATTTGCAGGACACTACTTGTATGTGGATGCAAATTTTGGCACAGCATCGAGTGTGGCGGAAATTGTAAGCAGGAAGCTGGGAGCCTCGAGTAGCACCTGTCAGATCAGCTTCTGGTATCACATGCATGGAGCAGGTACATCAAGTGTTTAGACAGATGATTGCTTCTGAAACACTGGGCAGAAATTGTAACAAAAATAATGAAATGTTTAACTTTTCCTAATTTAGGATTTTTGTTCAGTATATAATTTTTTTAATTTTTTTTAATGAAAGTGATTTAAATCAATATTTTTATTAATATTTTTTAAGTAATTAAAAATAAACAACACAAAAAAAACCATGCATTGAGATGAACATTCATGGATGCAGCCATGAGTGACACTAAGTAAGTTTATTATAAGCAAGACTTTTAATTCTACAGATACCTTGTCTGAAATTCCTGATTTTGGTACAAGGTAATTAATGTTATAAGTTTACTACAACAATAGAGCAGCTGTTTCCAGGTGTTTAAAACCAGTTATGTTATATATATGTCAGGAATTGGAACTCTGAGAGTAGGGATTCGCGAGAATGGCCGAGACACGATGCTGTGGACCCAGCATGGCGAACAGGGCACCAAGTGGAGGCAGGCTGTCGTGGGCATAGGACGGGTCGCCACATCGTTTAAAGTGAGTTCTTCAGATTGGGTTATGCATTTATAGCTTGATATTGATCCATCACCATAAACTATTAAATGTGTGTGATCCATCTCCAACTAGTGACTGTGTGAATTCTTCTTCACATAGCTATTTATTGATCCATTGCCATAAACTAGTAACTTTGTGTGAATTCTTCTCTATGTAGCTTGATATTGATCCATCACCATAAACTATTTACTTTGTGTGAATTCTTCTCTATATAGCTTGATATTGATCCATCACCATAAACTATGGACGTTGTGTGAATTCTTCTCTATATAGCTTGATGTTGATCCAACCCCATTAACTAGTGACTTTGTGTGAGTTCTTTTCTATATAGCTTGATATTGATCCATCACCATAAACTATGGACTTTGTGTGAATTCTTCTCTATATAGCTTGATATTGATCCATCCCCATTAACTAGTGACTGTGTGAGTTCTTTTCTATATAGCTTGATATTGATCCATCCCCATTAACTAGTGTCTTTGTGTGAATTCTTCTCTATATAGCTTGATATTGATCCATCGCCATAAACTATGGATTTTGTGTGAATTCTTCTCTATATAGCTTAATATTTATCCATCCCCATTAACTAGTGAGTGTGAATTCTTCTCTGTGTAGCTTTTGTCAAATCCAATAGATGTGGAATTGATGCTCCTTCCATTCCTCATTATTAAGCCATTAGATTATTTCCTGTTTCAGCCATTGTGTCACGACTGGCACGTTAATTAGTTGTAGTATGTGCTGTCCTGTTTGTAAGTAAGTGCAGATAAAACCAAAAGATCTCTTTTCTTACTGCTGATGTGGCAGAAGCAGGTTTCATCTCTGATTAAACAATGTGCTGGGATGTAATTATAAGCAGACACTCTTCTACCGTGCAGCCAACTACAGCTATCTGTGTATAATACAGCCTGTCTTTAATGGTCTACTTTGTTTACTGTTAATTGTTAATTTGTCATTCCAGATTTTCTTTCAAGGCACTCGTACATACAGTATTCTTGGTGACATTGCTATTGATGATATTCAGTTTATCAACTGTAACTACCCACGTAAGTAAGGTTTAATCACGTTGCAACTAGTATAAGTTTACTACATTGCTAATGAATCTGGGAAATCTGTTTGAAAGTTGTATATATATCATTGCTTACAGAAACAATGTACATGGCTTTTGATTGTTATGATTATGTTCTTAAAGTTGGCCCTGTAGAGATTTGTAACTGTATAATTTTAAATCATCAATATATTTCCTTTATTAATAATTAAAGTTATTGATTTGTTTTATTAGAGAGTTGTATAATTCTGTATAATTAAATGATTGATGTTGTTTGAGTTTGTAGAGGATTTTGTGTGTAAATTAAATAATAATTGTATTCATTTTTCAATGATTGGTATAATAGGTGTCTTATTAAATTAATGTTTAACGACACCCCAGCACGAAAAATACATTGGCTATTGGGCTGATTAATTGATTACAGATATTTGAATGTGGTACAATATAAATCTTTTTAAAGAACAGAATGTGTACAAATGAATTATGAATTAAATTGGAGGCCTGTAAAGATTTGTGAACACTTTTTGCAGCGATCCAGACATCGTGTACCAGCAGTCAGTTCCGGTGTAAGCGAGGTTCCTGTGTTCCTCTCGGTCAGATTTGTGATTTCTCTGACGACTGCGGTGACAACAGTGACGAAATATCATGCAGTGAGTTCAGTCTTTCATATATATCTGGTGGCAAGGAAGAAAAAAAAGATAACCCTACTGAATATGAATACATGTACTTGCCACCTTCAGTAAAATTTTTAGGCCTGTTGGTTAAATATTGTTAAAATAGCAACAGATTCAAAACTGTAAGTAAAAGCAATGTGACACTAAATACAATATTGCCTTCTTGTTTGGTATTGCATTTTTTTTTACTTACAATTTTGCATCTGTTGCTATTTCAACAATATTTGACATATGGGCCTACAGTTTTCACGGAAGGTGTCCATCAGTATTTGGTGTGAAATATAAAGGTTGCAGCCCCCATACTGTTAAAATAATTCAATATTCAGTTGAGTTATTGTTTTTTCGGTCCACCCAAGATATATATACTGATGGAAAGAAATAAGGGAACACATCAAATTGTAGACTAAATTTAATTCACAATTAGCATAGTAATGTCTGTATTTGATACCAAGTTGTAATGTGGGATTGAATGTCTGTAGTGTTGAATGAGCTGCCTACATGTACATGTATATGTTCCCAGTCAACTTCTGACAATATGAATTGATTTTTGATGCAGTCATTATTTCTTGTTGCTATCTGTGTGATACTTTATTTCTTTCCATCAGTATATTTATTAATATTAACTTTTTACTTTTTTAAAAATTTCTCTTTCTCCATTTCTTTTCTCGTTTGATTTTCAAATAATTTCTTGATCGGGTAGCTCCTCTTATCTTTGAGTGCAACTGTTTCTGAATCAAGAATTATTGTTTTATTATTATTATTATTATTATTATTATCTAGTTGCCTGATTATTATACCTGTCAATTTGGTGTTCATCTTGTAATCTTCACTACTGCATTGTTTATTAGCTGATATTTAGTGAGAAATATAAAAGATACAGTTTTCACTGATGTGGACAAGTTTGTTCTTATCTTATCCAGTTCTGTTATAAATTACTTTTTAAGCACTGCAACTGAAAAAATCTCAACACAAATAAAGCTAACAAGTCGGTGTACTTTACACTAATGATTTTATAGAATACTTACAAAATTGGCTAATAGACACCAAAAATCAAGAATGAGGCTAATGTTTAATCTGCACATTAAACAACACGTCCACTATGACTTAGTTTGCAGGGTTTGTATTTGTTCTCTTGGAATGTTTGTCTTATTCATGGAACATAAATGTAAATAATTCCAACAAACAACCAGACAGATGTGTATTGTTGTCATATTTTTAAGTGGATGATAGAAAACTTTTTAAGGATTATCTGTTATTTCTTTTACATTCATCGGGGTATGAAGAAAAAAAATCATCTTCATACCCAGATGAACATAAAAGAAATAACAGACAATACTTATAGTTAAATCTGAATCATACTTTCTAATAAAAATACTAAAACTTCATACTTTATTTTGATTTATTTTTGGTCCATAGACAATAACACTCAATAAGACAACTTGCCCATATAAATGACGTAATTTTTATGTTCATCGATAATTTAAGAAACTCTCGTTGCTGTGTCTGGACCAATGAGATGACGTTATGTTATAAGGCATGTAATGGAAATTTTATTATTCTGAGATGAAAATAAAGTGTGTTTGGACATTCACGCATGATCATAAAACCTCAGCTGTAAAAAAACTGCTCTATAATAAAACAATGAATAAAAAAAGCAGATGTTATGATCTGCTTTCTTTCTGCTTTCTGATTGCTGTTAATCATTTATTTGGGGATCTATAAACATGAAATTAGTGTGTTCTCTTTATATTGTGCAGATTTGTACCCAGCGCGCTGTGACTTTGAAGCCAGTCTGTGTAGCTGGAGTCAGGATTCTAACGACAACTTCGATTGGAAGAGAGCTAATGACAAGACAGCATCCAGCATGACAGGACCTTCCAGAGACCACACCCGAGGAACAGCTAATGGTTTGTACATTGGGTTTAATTATGTCTTCCTTTTATATTTCTCACCACCACTATATGGGTATAATGTTCTATTCATGTTATTTTGCAAAATCAAGCACATCATAAGTGTTCTATGGAAGCATTTCTAGTAATTAACTAAAGTTATTTCCAGCTTAAATGTGTGTGTGTTGTTTTTTCCAAATTTTCATTTCAGTGAATCATTTTTATTACAGTATTTTTTTAAATATTACAAGTTTAATATAATTTTGTTTCTTTAAAAACAATTGTATTCTTCTTGCCAGTATATTAATACAGTAAATGGGTCTGTTAAAGCCTGTATGGCAAATCAAAATTGCAGGGTATAGCTTGCTTGTTTTAGTGATTTTTGGTGACTTGTAGGTTACTACCTGTACATTGAAACATCCGCTCCACGGAAACGAGGAGATGTTGCTAGACTCAGCAGTCCGACTTTCTCTGCAACACAAAGTCATAAGAGAGCTGCATCTCAGATCTGTACGGTAGGTGGTTTACGACATTTCACTCAGTCAGGTCTTTTAGACTTTGGTAGCCCCACTCCCATGGCTAGTGATATGTTGGACAGTAAATAATTACTATGGCCATACCTGACTGCTAGTGAATTTTGTTGTTGTCAAATGCTGCATTTAAGTCTGTTTTGTAAATATGAATATCTTGGCCCAACCCCACCCCTCACCCAATCTTAGTGTTTTTAAGTTCAATATCCCTCTTTAGGTGATATATCTGATTATTACTATTAGTAAAAATGTTTTATTAATTTAAAGTAGGGCTAGTGAATTTTTAATTGTGGCTATAAAAATTCTACAAGCCCTGCTCAGTTGGTTGATAGCATTACTAGAATGACATAGGTGCTTGTGCAGACATTTTAGCATAGGGGGAGGGTCCTGGCAGTGTCCAGACTGGTGACCAAAGTTTATGGAGAGGCTCAAGTCATGCTCCCCTAGAAAATATATTGAAACTCTACCCCTGCACACACGGCTGCAACACACATAGTGAATAAGTTGTGTGCATATATTTGTCATGTTTACAGAATGGGGGAACATTAATACTCATCTATAAATGACTCGGCTTAACCTGTTACAAAGTCTACGTATAAAGGACACCTGTATATAAAATGCACTGCAGATATATATCTCTTCTGTAAACAGATTCGTCTCTTAGCCTGTAAATAAAGACATCTTGTCTGCTTTTGAAAGTCTTACTTACAGGGCACCTTATTAAATATATTTGACCATATTGTATGCCTAATGCTTACTCTATGATACAGACATGAAAATGTATTAATGGATGATATATCAAATTAGATGTAGCTCTTTCCCGATCTTGTTTTTATTATTTTTCATAATTAAGAAAATGAACACCTGTTTATCCATCATTAAACTGGTAGGCAATTTTGTACTTTATTTGTGTTATTACATGTTATTAGTCTGATTTTACTCTGTGTGTTTTAGCTCCGACTGTACTACCTGATGTTTGGCAGTTCTATCGGTGCACTCAATGTGTACACACGAACAAGCACTTCGGGAAGTCTCAACAAGATTTGGAGCAGAGTGGGAAATGTTGGTGACTTCTACGAACGAGCTGATTTACAGATTTTCACAAATAAGCCATTCCAGGTATGAGGAAAATATTTGTACAGATTTTCACAAATAAGCCATTCCAGGTATAAAGAACACATTTGTACAGATTTTCACAAATAAGCCATTCCAGGTATAAAGAACACATTTGTACAGATTTTCACAAATAAGCCATAGAGGGAGTTATTTTAATATTTCAGGTTTTGATAGAGGGAGTTGTAGGGAATGGCTATACAGGAGATGTATTGATATTTCAGGTTGAGATAGAGGGAGTTGTAGGGAATGGCTATACAGGAGATGTATTGATATTTCAGGTTGTGATAGAGGGAGTTGTAGGGAATGGCTATACAGGAGATGTATTGATATTTCAGGTTGTGATAGAGGGAGTTGTAGGGAATGGCTATACAGGAGATATTGGAATTGATGACCTGTCCATGTCTTCAGGATGTCACCTTACAGGAAGTGAGTGTTTATTTCCACTAGCATTTGTTAGCTTAATAACTGGTTTAACGTGTCCATATACCACTAGGGTTTCGAACACGCCTATCTCGAGTCCGGCCTCCAATAGAATTGGGTGTCTGACTCGGGATAGGGATAACCTATCAAATACGGTCAATTTTGAAATTTTGAATATTAACACCAAAAGTATAAAAGGGGAAAATTGGGGTTAACAAATTTTGACTGCGCCTTTAAAGAGATATATTAACATTTCTAACCTATATTAATTATTAATATAATATAATTTTGGCGCAAATTTAGATGGGCTGGTCTAAAATTAATAATAATTATTAAACAGTATTCATTAAGCCCATGGGACGTTAGGAGGAAAGGCTATAGAGTTGGCACAAGTATACAAAAAAAACAAAAAAACATTTTGGAAAAGTAGCTGCATTTGTGAATAGCCTTTAACATGAAACAGTTATACTTGAATCATTATTATTAGTTGGTTAGAAAAAGGTGCCGGTTGATTGCTGCTTTTTATTATATTACATTTATTGGGTAATGAAAATTACAATTTTACTTTATAATCTTGCAGCCATTAGTGAAATATTGACCAATTGAATACCTGTGTTAATTATTAGTCCCTTACCGATCCAGCCAGTGGGGAATGTAGGTCTCATCTCTGTCTGTCCGTCTTTTCATCTGTCCCACATATAGTTTTTTGGATGTTTTTTTTACAGTGCTTTAAAAAAAAATTAATAGTTTTTTTTTTACAATGCTTCAAGATATTGAGCTGAAATTTTGTATATGTAGCTTTATCATGTACTGTTACAGGTCAAGTTTAACTTTCGTGGCAATTTATCCATTATTCACAGTCCTTGAATTTAGGAGATGCGAACATTTGTTGGGCCCAGTAGGGAACATGTATTGCTTTAGAAGTACTCTCAGAATTCTTGTTAACTTAGGCACATACATTCATTGATCATATTCTATATATGTTCTATTTACACAGCACCACTTGTTACTGGAAGTCCACCTCCAGCCACCACACCAAACCCATGTGGTGTTACCCAGTTCAAGTGTTCAACAGGTTCACAGTGCATCAACAAAACTCAGGTCTGCGACTTCATTCCTCAGTGTCTTGACAAGTCTGACGAAAGCTCTTGTGGTAAGAAAATGGTTGTAATATTACGAATTTTATTATGGCATCAATACTCTGATAATGATTTATTCAAATGAATAATAATGCAAGCAGTTTCATTTGCCATGTCCCCACAAAAACTTTAAAATTTGACCCCTGTTACAAACATTTGCATGTGGTTATATGTGTCTATGATTATTTGAAATAGGCACTGGTGACTTTGAAATTGATATGTTTTGTTATTAGTCCCCTACCAGTCCGACTGAAGAGGAGTAGGTTTCAACTATGTCTAAACTGTCTGTCTGTGTGTCTGTTTGTCTGTCCATCTCACATATAGCTTTTTGGACTTCTTCTTTTTCCACAATGCTTCAAGATACTGAGCTGAAATTTTTTATACAGCTTTATCATTTACTGTTACAAATCAGATTTGACTTTCACAGTGATTTACCCATTTTTGGCAGAATTATGGCCCTTGAACTTAGGAGATATGAAAATTTGTTAGGCTCGGTAGGGACATGTATTGCTTTAGCAGTACACTCAGACTGCTTGTTTTTATTTACACAACAGGCACCTGTGACTTTGAGAGCGGTCTTTGTGGCTGGACGTACTTCAGCTCGGGAAGATGGCGGTGGATGCGGTACACAGGATCACAGGGTCGTCTTGGTCCAGCCACTGACCACACGACATCGAAGTCAAGTGGACACTACGTGGCAGTGATAAGATCACCGGGGATATTCAGCTCGAGAGCTCAGCTTACGAGTCCGGTGCTCGGCGCCACAGGACCCAGTTGTAGAATACAGTTCTACTACCACATGCTGGGACTTAGTGCAGGTTAGTTGGAGAGAGAGAGAGAGAGAGAGAGAGAGAGAGAGAGAGAGAGAGAGAGAGAGAGAGAGAGAGAGAGAGAGGGGGGGGGGGGGGCGGCTTATTTTTAGTTATATTTATAGGTTATATTCAGCAATATACTTACTTCTTTATTATTCTTTGTAATTTTTGTAAGTCCATCTTTGACGGGTCATATTATGGTTTTGGAATTGTCCATCTGTACTTATGTGCATCTATCCATCTGTATATCAATCCGTTAACTTTCCATATCTGGACCATATCTTGGATACTGATGATTGTAGGACCTTCAGACCTCACAAGCAGGAACCACTTGGGATGGCAGTGTGTCAGGTACCATTACTAGGTCACTGTGAACTACTTTTCACAGTTTAAAGCACGTTAAAGTTAATCCTTGATATTGTTTGCAGTACACACACTGCTCTGATGAACACAGCAGAAGCCATTTAACATTGGAGGGATCTGGGGCCTAATTCACAAAGGTCTCTTAGGCTCTCTTAGACAACAAAGCATCCTTTTTGCGAGTCTTTTAGCATTGCACTGCGAGATCGCAAAGTTGTGAGAGTTTAGTGAATTAGGGCCCTTTTTGTTTTACCCTAAATTGATGCACATCTAGCAGTTACTCTAAAAATATATATTTATTTAAGTGTCTGATTAATTCATTATTGACACCTAAATAAGTTAATTAACTATTCAATTAATAAAATTGGGTAGGGATGGTTCCAATGAAGTTGCTCCTATTCCATTGGTTCTATTTATATGATAAATTATTGATTAGTAGTAATATAGAGTAAATAATAATTATTTGTATTTTCGATTGTTAACAGGAAATCTACGAATACGACTACAAAATTCTAAAATGTTGAGTGATATGACAACCCTCTGGTCAAAAACTGGTAACCAAGGAAACTCATGGCATGTTACTACAGTTGATATCGGTCAGCTCAAAGCAGGCTACAAGGTATGAGTTTTTCTGATGTGTATTACGGTTTTGTCATTCAGATTATATTAACAGATAGTTTTCATTTTGTATTGATATAAGTTAAACCTGTTGTAAAAGGCTACATTAGGTCAACTTAACTGTTGCCTGCCTTTCTCTCTCTCTGTCTCTGTCCTATTCCTATCCCTAACTCACTCCCTGCCTCCCTCCCTGCCCCTCCCTCCCTCCCTCCCTCGCTCTCGCTCTCTCTCTCTCTCTCTCTCTCTCTCTCTCTCTCTCTCTCTCTCTCTCTCTCTCTCTCTCTCTCTCTCTCTCTCTCTCTCTCTCTCTCTCTCTCTCTCATTAAATATTGGGCTTAAGTAATTAATTATAAATTTCAGTTATTGTCCACTACCTCTTCATTCATAATACTGTTGTTTCAATAACTTACTGTATTTTATGCAAAGTGATTTTTTTTATATATACACAGGTGATTTTTGATGCTATGCCCAGTCTGGCATTGGAAAATATGACCTTGCTGTGGATGTCTTAAGTCATTGGAAAAGTTACAATGATACAAGTTTCAGTTATGATGTAAGCCACATAGCCATATCTCTGTTAGAAAAACATTCATAATGAGGTGAGTCTGGTGCAACCATAATAAGATGTCTCTTAACTTAAATAAAACTAAAATCATGCTTATTGGTTCTTCTAAAAAACTGACCTCGATTGCAGAAACCTCAACAGCATTGACTGTATATGTAGATCACATACCAGTGCAATGTTCCACTTCTGAAAAAACTCTTGGTGTACACATTGACCCAACACTGACATGGCTAACCACATAAATGCCATTATTAAAAAATCTTCTTATTTATTATACATTTTTCGACAAAAACAGAAAATATCTTGACCAAAAGACCAGATTAATATTCTACAGCTCTTACATTTACCTCACTTAGACTATTGCTCCACAATTTGGGGAAACCTGTTCAAAACATTCTATAGGAAAACTTCAAAAAATCCAAAATCAAGCTGCAAGACTTATTACTGAAAAAAGCAAAGAAATGTCCACTGCAGAACTAATTAGCTCTCTCAAATGGCTTAAAATCAAAGAGAGAATTGATATTAGACCTGCCAGTTTGTCTACAAAGTCCTCAACAAACTATCTCCATCATATCTATGATGTTTCAAACAACTTCAGAAATTCACTCCTTAAATCTGAGGTCAACTCAACATAATCACCTTTATGAATTAAAACCAAGAACAGAATTTTATCGCCATAGTTTTTCATGCAGGGGAGCTAAACTGTGGAACACACTACCTTCAAAGATAAAAATATTCTCAATCCCTCGCCTCATTCAAATCCAGTTATTTTAAGCACTATTCAAATAATAATCAATTTTAAGATATACCTTTGTTGTTGATTTTGTGTTTGTTAAAATAATTATGATGTATTGAGTTATCACTGACTCAAGTTTCTTAACAAATTGATTTAAATATTATTTATATATTCGTGCTTGTTCTCATGCTATACATATTACATGTATGTTGATGTTGTTTCTTTGAATGTATGTATGTATAATATCATGTATAGATTAGAGAGGGCCTCATGGGAGACCAGTCACCTTGTACTGAATGTGTTTACCCTCTGAAAATAAAGAATTTTATTATTATTATTATTATTATTATTCCCTCATTAATTACTCTGGTTGTTACCGTAATTGTAATATCAGCCTGATCATTTATCGTTTGGTTGTGTGTGCTTGCCATTTAATTTTTGTGTACTTCAGTCTTAACTGAACAAATATTATTTAACAAATCAAAACAAACTCCTGTGAAACTACTGTCATTGGATCACTTAGTAGAAAGGGGGCTTATTAAAAATGTTGTTCTTTCATAAGCAATGGTAGTTAATTAGTTGAGACCTCATCAATTTTAACAATTTAAATAAAATATTTTTGTTCATGATTAATTATTTAAGACCTCATCGATTATAACATCTTATCATAATTAAATTGCAGGATATTTTTATTCTTAGAATTAATTATTTGAGACCTGATGTATTATAATATTCTAAAATAAAGTACATTTTTATTCTTATCTACTTGTTACTTGACACAATGTGTGTGGGTTGGTTTTTTACAGGCATGAACTGCACCTTTGACTCAGGCTGGTGTGGCTATTTCCAAGAAACGACGGATGATTTTGACTGGCAGATGTTGAACAAAGCTACGACTAGCAAAGGAACTGGCCCGTCACACGACCACACATCAGGTCACGGATTCTACATCTACATCGAGACCTCGGCGCCGAGACGACGCGGTGAGAAGGCAAGACTGTCGTCGGGAATCCAGAAGCCAACACCATCAACAGGCGTGTGTCTGAGCTTCTGGTACCACATGTATGGGCCGTACATCAGCACACTGAACGTGTACCTGCAGACCTCGACCAACACGAGTCTGCAGTGGAAGAGAACGTCCAACCAGGGAAATGTGTGGAGACACGCACAGAGGACCATCCACAGTTCCAGTCAGTATCAGGTATGAGGTGCAGCTGAAGAACTGCTTTGTGCTAGACTGTATTGCATTTGCAGATTATAAAGGGCACATTTTAACTCTATTCTCAAATATTGACCATTGCCCTGTTCCACAAAGTGATCTTAGCCCTAAGATCACCTTAAGTGCATAGCTACCTTGTGCACTAAGGTGATCTTAGTGCTAAGATCGCTTCGTGGAACGGGGCCCAGTCCTTTAAATGCTGAGTAATAAAATTGTTTTAATGCAGTTTATCTTTCTCTAAATAAAAAAAGTTTGGACTCCTTTAACTCTATTCGTGTTGGGGTGTCGTTAAACATTTATTCATTCATTCATTCCTTAACTCTGGTTTTAAATAAGTTGGACAAGAAATTCTTTATTCATCCCTAGACATCTTGTGTGTTCTTTTGTTTTGTTAGTTTTTTTGTGTGTTTGTTTGTATGTTTGTTTTGTTTTGTTTAGTTTTTTTGGGTGTGGGTGGGGCACTTATGTTAAGACTGGGCAATAATATTCTTTGTCCCTGTCCTTGTCAAGGTGTTAGCCATCCTCTGGTATCTTTGACATGTGACCTGTCACCCACAACATTGTTTGTAACTAGAATATGTAGTGTAATTTAACATAAAATTGAGAATTTTCAATTTTTATTTTGTAAATGAAGTTAACTTTTTTGTCTTATTGACTAAGCAATATGTTTTGTTTGCAGATTGTTTTCGAAGGGGTGGTGGGAAAGAGTTACCTTGGCGACATAGGGCTGGATGACATTTCAGTTGTCCCAGGGCCATGCACTTCACCATGTGAGTTTAGTTCTGCTATCTAATTAGAACCGTATCACACTTCGCACCAAATTTACAAATGAAGTTTTTATCTTGGTCATGTGTAACTTTGTTACAGATCGAGTCTGTTTATTACTTCACAGTAAACATATGTGTTTAGCCATGTACCCACACATTCTATTTTGCCTATGTTATAAAGATGTAAACACATCTAAAATAAATGTGTTGTGATTACCTTTCATAAATTCAACCGCTTGACATCCATTAATTTTTCTCGTTTTATTGTCGGAATAAGGTTCTTTTACAAGTGAAAGTAATGTAACTGTTTTTATTAGTTTCTTTGATCAGTGAATACAGGTGGAAACTACAAATGAGTTGTACAGTGCCACCATGTTTAAATAGCTTCATAGAGTTCACTAGTTGGGGGGAAAAAAATGTTTTTTGAATTTTTCCTATCCCACTGTTAATGTTATGTAATTTTCCTTTATTTTCAGTAATGTGTGACTTTGAAGTAGATTTCTGTGGCTTCACGCAGGACAAGACTGATGTGTTTGACTGGACTAGACAGCAGAATGGAACAATCTCAGTAGGAACTGGGCCAAGCTACGACCATACCACAGAAAGTAGTCAAGGTATCTGTCTGTGTGTAACTTGTGTCTGTGTGCGGGTGTGTAAAAACAGTCTTGTGTTGTATATATTTTATATAACTGTTACCCATCAACTGACTTCTTTTACATAATTGCCTTTGACATCCTATAGCCAATATAGTTTTTGTGCTGGGATGTTGAATTCATTCTTTCAGCTGACATTCAGAATTTTAAAATACGACAATTACTGTTGTTATAAAATAAAATCCAAAACAAGTTCATTTCTGGAAATACTGAACTTGAAATCCAGTACGTTAATTTTTAATTATGGTGTTCAGACTTGGTATAATTAATAAGGTACAGAACAGTTTCAAAAGCACAAACATATTTTATATACAATTTTGGTGTTTTTATCTTAATGTATCTTCCATTTAAAATCACTGTGAAACTGTTTGACAGGATGGTACATCTACATCGAGTCTTCAACTCCACGACACAGTGGTGATAATGCCCGGCTTACCAGTCTGCTGTACCCCGCCACAACGCAGCCCATGTGTCTCAAATTCTGGTACCACATGTACGGGTCTCTAGTCGGCAAGCTGAACGTCTACATCAAGTCCAGCGTCATCTGGAGTCAGACTGGAAACGAAGGGAATTTCTGGCATCATGCAGCTGTCACAGTCAACCAACAACAGCCCTGGCAGGTGTGTACCACTTCACAGCATTTTATTCTATTTTACATTTATTTTTGTCCGTGGAACTTTCAATTTTCTATGTCACTTTTTCAATTAATTGTTTATTTTTTGTAATATAGATAATTAATTAATCTCCCATCATACAGCTGAACTTCAAAATTGTCATGGAGACTATTTTTCCATGGCATATTTTTTGCCATGACCTTTTTTATAATTGCCAGACTTGCTCATCACCTGATAGATTTGTACATGTACAACACATCATGTTGTTATTCAAATAACAATATAGAACACTTTGTAACACTATTTGTTCTAAAGTTACAGAGCTACACATTTTTATCTCGCCTTGATATAGGTATTCCTTTTACGACAGCTGTGGTGACAGTGACAGCATCAACTTTGGTGTTCAGCTCTCAACATTATGTCCATTACTCACACTCTATAAAATGTAGACCAATGAAACTTGGTTTATAGTGGCATCTGTGTATGCGCAGTCTGATGCATGTTAAACAATTAAAAAAAAATATACATTTTTAATTTAAATACTTCAGTTTAATTCTATGTATGTTAGCATTTAGTTCAGTGTTAAAATTTTCGCATTTAGCTGAATTTCTCACAAACTGTAAGTTCTAGATCAATGAAACTTGATATAAAGTTTGGTTGGCACATTCTCAAGAAGGGCAGATGTTAAGAGCAAATTTATTTTATTTCCTTTACCAGGTTGTATTTGAGGGCGTTGTCGGCAAGAGTTACAGGAGCGACATTGCGCTTGATGACATCAGGATTGTTGATGGCCAGTGCCCGCCACCGGGAAGCTGTACATTCGAGTTCGACATGTGTGGCTACAACAATGGCCACAACCTCGGTGATCAGTTTGACTGGCTCAGAACATCCGGCACAACGCTCACAGCGGGCACTGGACCCCAGGTCGACCACACAACCAATTCAGATCAAGGTAAGGCTGATTAGTGTCAGTCATATTGCCTTCAGTCAGAAGTGTCATATTTATTTGGGGAAAAAAACCCGAGTTGCAGATCTAGTAATATTTTAAATGTTGGTGGAGGGGCCACATAATATTAATATATTTTTGTAGAATAAATAAACAAATTTAAAACATTTTACCCCAAACCTACCAGAATTGGTGCTTGCTTCTTGACAGAAAGTTGTCCATACCTGTTATGACAGTGGTTTTGTTCATTTCTGACATGAAAGAAGTCCAGAAAGTCCATTTAGAATATGATGGATCTTTCTACAAAGATTATATATTCTGTTCTAAATTTGGTTGCTCATCTACCAACTATTGTTAATATAAATCAACTACTATAGACATATTTGTGTGGGGTTTTTAAATGTATGTGTTCCTTGTTTTCAAGACTGATAAGTTCTACACAGTACACGATATCTGTCCTCATTTATGACTGATGTGATTTTTAGGTTTCTATGTGTATGTTGAATCAAGTGGGAGAAACTCGGGTCAGCGTGCATGGCTATACAGCGACTTCCTGGCTCCAACCTCCAAGGCTTGTGTCTCTTTCTGGTACTTCATGTACGGCAGAGGTGCGTACATAGTTTATTAACCACTGACAACATATACAATTACAATATACCACTGTGTAACCGTAAAAATTTTAAAGAAATTAATTTATAGCAACCCCTGCAATTAACAAAATGTCCACGGCAAAAAAACATGCATTGAAAAAACCCTGAATAAAGTTCAAAGCAAAAAAGTACTGTGGAGAATTAAAAAACTCCACGGCATTCCCAACTGACGTTGACAATTGCAGGGGTTGTATCAAAGTATAAAGTCGTAAGGTACATTTAACAAGCATGTAATTTGTCAACCAGTTATCAGTGATATTTCAGTATACGAGAATAGTTCTAAATTTTATTGGTCTATTAATAAATATTAGTGATGTAATTGTGACAATATGTATGATTTAAATCATATCATCACCCAATGATAAATGATCAGTTAACAAGTAATGTTAATGCTGTGCACATAATATACAAGGATCATTCGTGGAGCATGCAAGATGTTATTTGATGTGTTATACATGTAGATGTTGGTGTCCTTCGATTGTATCAGCCAACCCAGTCCGGCAGCAAATTGTTGTGGAATATAACCGGCAACCAAGGAAATGTTTGGAAGCAAGCTCATGTAGAAATTTCCAGCACTGTGCAATATCAGGTTAGTGCATATTTTACACCAAGCATTTTATTTTAAAAATATTTTGTTGTTAAACATGTTTTGAATTTGCTTAATGATTTTCATGTTTTGATTTTGAAATAATAATTGGCTCTAATGTTTGTTTAAATTCCTATTCTGACAATATCTCAAGACATTAATTAAATTTTTGCATTTGTATTTAATTTCCATTAATCAGTGGAATATGAACTTGGATAAAATGCAAGAAATAATGAAATAATTTTCTGTCTGTGAAACATGCATGCATTCATTGAGATTTCCACTATACCAAGTTTATTTTTATTTATTACAGAGCTTGCTTAAAAATTATTGCAGCCATTTTCTTAACGCTTTCTTGTGTAATTTATCTATCTAAGACAATACTTTATGTCATCTGAGGTGGCTAGTTAACAAATGCTGTGAACAACTTTACTATTAGGTAACATAATTTATTTCTGATTTAACAACCACAAATTTCATGGGGCTCAGCCTGTAGTGATTTTGTTTAACTGGCACTTGGTCGCAAACATTAACATCATAATGTATATTGATGATTTTAAAAGTATTTTTGTTAAAATTTCAGATAACATTTGATGGACAAATAGGCAAGGGTTACCTAGGAGATATTGCACTGGATGACATTGCTGTAACACCCGGCTCGTGTAACAAAATGACAACAGTATCCACCCCACAGCCTGTCACTGCTGTTACATTCGGTTTGTTACTGTTCAAACATCCATCAACCTTTAGAATTGTTTCATCTTGTATAATCAGATGATCATCATTTATCATCCATTAAAGGCTTTTATAGGAGATATCACTGCCACTATTATTTGTGGTATCTCCTGCAATATTCTCCACAGGAGTTATCACTTATAATCTTGAATGGTCAAACTGTATTCACAAGACGATATTTTGTTATGTCACTGTTTGTTTCAGCGCTAAACCTATCATTAGTGATGTCACGCCACTGCCGTTCTGCTAGTTAATGAGTCTACCGTTGCCCAATATAGTGACATTCAACCCACATTACTGACATTGTTTACAACTGTTGCAAATGAAAAGAATGATAATGGATGATAAAAAGAATACCCCCTCGTGTCTTGTGATATCATAATTTATCAGCACTCATTAATAAAAGTATAAAAATCTTCGGCAAGCCTTGTTTTCATACTTTTATCAACTCGTGCTGATAAATTATATCACAAGACACTCGGGGAGTATTATCCTCTATT
The DNA here is from genome assembly GCF_016097555.1 of Gigantopelta aegis. Taxonomy (NCBI): domain Eukaryota; kingdom Metazoa; phylum Mollusca; class Gastropoda; order Neomphalida; family Peltospiridae; genus Gigantopelta; species Gigantopelta aegis. Next base: position 8,844,923 of record NC_054707.1, read on the forward strand.
TAATATCAGTATTTACTTTCAAAGTCATGGAATCAGGGCTTTAGATCTCATGAATTTGGACGTAAAAGGTTGTGTTGTCTGTTCAAAGTGTAGCATCGTCTTTTTAGAGCAAAAATTGTATTAACACCTGCTAAAGAGTTCAGAAATGCATTTCAAGCTATTTGAATTTAATTAAAAGTTAATGTCACTGGTTTTGAGTTGAAATGTTTTGAGGTCAGTGTGCTTGTACTAATTTGGGCATACGTATTTTGGGCACAACATTTATGGCATTGACTTTGCAAGTTGTGTTTCTTTTAATCATTAAAGTGAATATCGGATAAAAACCAATTATTTTGATAATTTAACATCATGATGGTTTGTATTAAAGATGTTTTCTTTCTCATTCTTTAGAGGTAAATTGTTATAAATTATTGGCAAATAAAATAGCTGTTGAAATATGTAGTTAATTAACTTAATAAACTATCACAGTGTGTATATTTGATAATATAATTAGCACAAACCTGGTTGTTTAAGCACAGAATAGTTTTAAATATATAACTATACTGAACAACAAAAGAAATGCAAACATCAATTTAGTTTTGTTTATTTACAATTATTCAGTTTGAATTTTATTAGTTTTTTGTGTCTATTGAAAGTGTCAAATGTCTTGTGAACCTTTTAGACCCATTTTGACAGTTTATTTACTAAATTAATTGTATCATGAAAACAATACATAGTAATTAAAATATCAAGCCTCTGAAAATGGTTGTTTCGTTCATGCGTTGCTCTTGCAAATCTGATTTTGCATAACCTATTTTTTTTTCGTGCAAAATTTCTAGTATCATTTACATGGATGTAATGGGCTACGCAAAAACGAAAGGGGTTACAATGATTTATTTCTACGTAACCGATAAATGGGTTATGGGTATTTTCAATTCTCAGTGGCCTGAATATTCACATTCCTTTTGCTGTTCAATATATTTACACGTAGCTAGACATATTTGCTTTAAACTGTCCTGTATAGCCTAAGCCAATTCATTTTACAGCACCAAACTCACTGGGCTGCAACTTCGACCAGAAGACAGTCTGCTCGTGGACCCAAGACAAGACGGATAACTTTGACTGGATTTTGCAACAAAACTCAACAGGCTCGCTCGGCACGGGGCCCATGTTTGATCACACCACACAGAATTTCAAAGGTAAGAAATACAGAAATAGAGAGTACTAAACGAGTTCCCGTGAGAGACTGTTTATATTACGAGTGTGTTTTTCCCATCTCAACCATGGTATGTGCTATCCTGTCTGCAGGAAAATATATAAAATATCCTGTGCTTCTAATGTCCAGAAACATTTATGTTTCCTCTATATAATATTGATACTGTCATTAATCTTACAATCACTATGTTTTGACACACTGGTCTTGTCTACAGCTGAGCAATGTGCAGTTGATAGATTGCCCTGTGCATAACTGAGCTATGTCCAGGTAAATGTATTGCAAATTGATTTGGCCATTAATGTTGTATCTGTTGATAGGCTAGCCCTGTGTAATTATGATTGAATTGCGAATTGATTTGGTTATTACTCTTGCAATCACTTATCTGTTGACATTCAAGCATGTTTTCGTGTACAGATAAGATGTGGCTAGTTGATGGTATTGCAAATTGATGAGATCATCTGGGGTTGTTATTTTTGATGTTTTTTTCCCCACTGCCCCATTTACTTTTCTCACGTTTTAATTCCATCTCATTTCTTCCTAATCTGACAACTCTTTCTATCTTTCAAAGTCTTTCGCTGTCCACCTCCACATCCCAGTCCTTGTCTATCTGACCAGGACAGGTGCTTGTCTGTCGTAGCTATCCATGCCACACACCTGCAGTTTCCCATCAGTTTTTTGCTGTGGGCTTAGCGTGACCACTTCGGAGAGTTGTCAATAGTTACTTCTGGCTTTGTTAAGAGACACTTGTAACCACTTACTATGCTCCCCGACTACCGGCGGTCATTAGTGCTGTGGGTCAGACCAGTTTTATTAGAGGCAGAGGACGAGGATGCTAGATGGATGCAGGGAAGTACACCGAGTCTGTACCCATGGAGGAAGTTGAGACAGGTGGGTGATGGTGTGGACAGCTCAGAAGACAGAGTCAGAGGAGATTGACAAATAGGGTGATGAGACCATCTGTTGATATCTTAAGGAAAAAGTAAATTAATTTTGTTTTGTTTTTTCTCCAGGCTATTACATCTACACAGAAGCGACAGGTAGACACCGAAACAACACTGCACGTCTGCTAAGTCCGGCATTGACTGTGGACACAGTGGGCAAATGTCTCAAGTTTTACTATCATATGTATGGAACTAATGTTGGAAAGCTCAACATATACAGCAAACAGGGTAAGTATAGCTTTTTTCATTGTCGTTTTTCTGTTTATTCAAAAATATTTGTCTTATATTGGAATTAAAATCAGAAAGTTGAATATATATTTGCTGAAAATAAACAGATAAATGTATTGAGTTTATTATGTATCTTTCCTGTTGATTATTTAGAAAAACATTAAAATGTGGCTCGCACAGGCTACAGCTGCCAGGTCTGCTGTAGACACCAGCACAGACGTGGTGTGTTTTGTAACATTTGATACTGTGCCAGAACCACACCCAGATCTGGTGAGTTTTGGGCCTAATTATAGTGTGTAGTTTGAATCGGATGAGAACTGTGTTGAGGTTACAGGCAAAGATACACAAAATCTAATCAGAGTTGTACGAGATATATACTATGTATTTCTCTCACCTCACCATTTGAGATAGGTTTCATTTGATTCGAGACTGTGATGAACATCACTTACGTTTTTCTTACAGGCAACAACCTGGGCACTCCAATGTGGACTCGTGCAGGAGAGCAGGGAGATAAATGGATATATGGAGATCTGTACATCACTCCACAAACCCTATCTCCTCCCCAGACTGTGCCAACATCAATCCAGGTTCTTTATATATCTTATTTATATCACTCCATATATAATCAATAAACCCATTTTAATCAGCAAATCGTTTCTAATCCACAGACCTTTCTAATCCACAGACCCTTTTTACTCCATCAACCCCTTCTACTCTGCAAACCCTTTCTCCACAAACCCTTTATAGTTCACAAACCCTATAAATTTAAAAAACCCTTTCCATTTCACAGACCTGTTCTATTCCACAAAAACTTTCAACTCCATGCATGAACCCTTTCTAGTCCACAAACTGGACCAACATCAATTCAGATTCTTTACATTTCTCACTGACATCATTCCATAAACCCTTTCTATTGCACAGAAAGGGTTGGAAAGGGTTAAAGGGACAGACCCTAGTTTCAGCCCATGAAAATTAACACTAAGTTTAGTTAATCTACAAACCTGTAACACATTTGGATAAAGTTACAATTGAGTGAAACATGAGTCTGTGACTTTAAAATTGGTAAAATATCCTCTAAAAATAGACTAAAATTCAACTCCATAACTTACTTCTCAGATGTACGTGCATTTTTAAAAATATGAGAAATGCATTTTGTGATATTAAAAACACCAGGATGACCAAAAACACTTCAAATGTACGGAAATAGATAATCTAAACAATAAAATCTAAGTAAAGTATGATTTCAGTTATAAAAAATGGCTCTAATAGTAAAAAAAATATGCTTTAGTGTTTAAAACTAGGGTATATGTCCCTTTAATATTGATCTTAGCATTGTCTTTGAGTTATATATATGTGACTGTGAGTTCATAAACCTACTGCAAGTTAAGTGTTGGTGTATATTTTCAGATGGTCATAGAAGGAGTTATTGGGAATGGATTCCGGAGTGACATTGCTGTTGACGACATTGCCATCAATGATGGACCATGTCCACCAGATAGTGAGTTTGCAATCTTAAATACAAGACATATCATATAACATTCTTACTTGCAACCTTTAATACAAACCTTCAACCTTAAATACAAGACATACCATATGACAGTCTTATTTGCAACCTTTAATACAAGACTCCAACCTTGCAATTTACGACTCCAACCTTGAATACGACATAATATATAAAAAAGTCAGTATAATATAACATCTCATAGTCTGACATCAATAATTAAAACAGGGGGGGGGGGGTAATCAGATAAATAGGATAATATTTATAGGATATTAACCTTTAGACTACTGGATTAATTTTTGACAAAAAACACGTTGAGTGGGTACAAGTTTATAATTTTTACTCACATATATTCATTTAAATAATTTGTAAAATACATAAAATAAAGTTTATATTTGAATCGTTAAGTATTATTGTCGTGGGTTTTTATAATTTTTATATTTTAGATCAGTTAATATTGACTAAAATTAGGCAACAAAATTTAAAGTCACGTTTACTGCATTTGTGGCCAGCTGTCCAGTATTTGTCTATTATTTTTTTTAAACTACGATTCATATCCCAATATTTTCTTTGTTGGTAAAACAATCAAATTTATTATCAAATTATCTGTCACAATCAGCTATCGATCCCTGAAAATGACCGCAATGTGATTCCATTTGTGTCAAACTAAAATACTTGCCGAAAGCCACTTTTTCAACTCAAAATTACAAGCTATATTCAAAACAAAAACCTAAAGACACAGGAAGCTGAGTTGTCTTCTGTTTCCTGTTACACAAGTCTTTCGGTGTGCGTGTCGTGTGCAAAATGGCAGGAAATATGAATTGGGGAATGCACTGTATACAGTATACAGTATGTTGACTGGCGCGACGTTGGGCGAGATATCTCGCCTGCAGTAGTAAGAAGGTTAAACGAGCTTCCATTTCATATCATGTTTATGTCCTAAGTGAAATAATTTTCAATTATCTCGAACTACCATTTTTCATTTGGATGTTAATTTGGATTACTAAATGTTTTCTGTTAAAACTATAATTGTCCTATATCTGTTTTTTACTTTTTTCTTTCAGATACCTGTGACTTTGAAGCCAGTAATATTTGTAGCTACAAACAAGACAAGACGGATAACTTTGACTGGTCAAGACAACATGGTCGAACAGCAACTCAAGGAACCGGTCCAGTCAGTGACCACACCTATGGCACTTACAATGGTATGGTTCCCCACTCATTCCTTCTTTCTTTCCTTTTTAGATTTAATGGTAATATATGGTTATTTGTAATTTATTGGATCAGACCACATATTGCAATATTGTTACTTGATATCATGTAGCCAAGTTGTTCTGACAGACAGCAATATTATAGATGAGTTGGTGTGTGTGAGGTTTGTTGTTGGGCATATGTTGTTTGAATAGACAAACACACACACATGCACACACACACACACATAGTAAGCTGTTCAGCGTGTTTCTATTATATATATATATATATCAGGGGTGGGGAAAAATAAAATTGTCAATCGGTCCCACGTTGATGTCATCACTACCGGGGGAGGGGGGTAGAGGGATAAGAAGAAAGGAATACAAATAAAAATTATAAAATCATTTAAAAGGTGATATTTGCCAAATAGTGTTCTAAAAACAAAATCATAGTGGCATTTGTATATTTTTATCTTGAATCATGAATGCGAAACGATAAACGATTTTTTTTTATTATATTTATTTTACATAATGGAATAAATAATATAAAAAAGGAATAAAAGTTATGCATTTTAACTCCCATATATGTATAAAAAGTACCAGTATTCAGTAGTCCTGAAAATTAATAAACAATAACACCATTGGAGCGTTTGACAACTTGATCTGGCACACGTTTAGACAAAGCAATTAATAACGTTGTCGCCGATTGGATGACATTTGACCTCTCCTGGCTCTAAAGATAGCCGGTTTAGCTATTCCAACTCACTCCCACTTTTTAAAAAAAAAGAGGTGTAAACCTTTTTTTAAATTTTAAAGTCCTTTATAATTATTTGATACACTACATTGAACAGTCAACAAGAAACACATTTATAGATTATTTCAGTATATTTTATGCTATTTCAAGCAGTTTGTATTTCACAAAAGCCTCTTGCCTCGGACTCTGACACTTGACCCGACAGAGCTCCATACACAGGCGTTAACATGTGTTGTTGTGACCAGTTGCAAACTGGGTCCTTTGTTTTAATTGGAGTGTAATACCTTGGTAGCTTTCTCACCAAGAATGATGCTATTGTTAACGTCTGTTTTATCTCGTGACCAGCACAGCGGCTTTGACAAAAGTCTAGCCTAGTGGCAGACTTTAAAATCATAGACGTTCAGAAACACCAGTCAATTTTGACCACTATTTATTTATTTATTTATTATTATTTTAAATCATTCACAAGATGCCAATGTCTGGGCAGGCCAATCCAATTGGCGGATAGGAATTTGTTCCTATAATAGAAACGGACAGGTGCTTTGGACCGACAAGAATGACAAAAGTGGGACCGGCAAACGCACGTTTTTGGAAAATAATTTCGTTCTCAGAGATCTAGAATCGGTCCCAGACCGGGAAAAAAGGGCTTTTCCCCACCCCTGATATATATATATATATTTTTTTTTTTTACAGAAATGTAAACAAAATATGCAGTGTATAAAACAGACCAATGTTCAAAAATATGTTGGTATAATGCTTACACACAAAGTATATACTAAACATTTTGTTTTTCATATTAAAATATATAAAACGTTTTATTTTTCATTGTAAAATTTATCAAACATGTTATTTTTTTTATGTTAAAATATGTTTTCATTTTTATTGTGTACTTAACATTCATACATAGATATGTTTGTTCAATATTGGATTTATATTTTGATGAATATTGTATGGATTCTTTTCTTTTTTTTCATCTTATAAGTGATATTAATTTCTAATTACTTAGGTTACTACATGTTCATCGAAGCATCATCTCCAAGACGGCGAGGTGACAAGGCCCGGTTGATTGGAGCGCATTTCACACGTACATCTGGGGAGTGTCTGCGATTCTTCTACCACATGTACGGCTCGGGCACTGGGTCTCTCAAAGTGTACCTGCGACGCTACAACCGTCTCGGTCTAGCTGCCTGGACACTGACTGGTAACCAAGGAAACTTATGGCTGCCTGCGCAAGTGAACCTTAACAGTAATTCTCCGTTTGATGTAAGTGTATTTCAGAATTGTTTTTGTGTTATTACCTGTTGTGGACAGGAAAAGACTACTGAATGAGTGTGTGTGGTGTAACAAGTTTATTAAATGAGTTGGGATTATTTAATTCTCATAGTGAAAGCTCAGAAAATAATCAAATTCATAAGTTTCATATACATGTAGTTATTGAAGTCTCCAAACCTAGTTTCAACCTGTGAATTTGGACACTTAAGCTTGGTTAATCTACAAACCTGTAACTCATATGAGTAAAGATAAAATAGAGTGAAACCAGTGTCTGTGATATTGAAATGGGGAAATACCCTTAAAAAATAGAAAGAGCTTGTCTCCATAACGTATTTCTCGGAGGTATGTGCATTTGAAAAAATATGAATGATGCATTTTGTGATATTATAAACACCGGGATGACCAGAGGCACTTAAGATGTAGCATAAGCGGGCCCACTCTCCTCTAGTGCTGGAGCAAAACCTCAAATATGGGCAAAATTACAAATATTCAGGCAAAATGTGCTAAACTGATACCTTTTTACCATGTATTTCCACCATTCTGTCCAAAAAATTAGTTGTAATCCATGTAAAATTGTATAGTGATTCGTTTGCACCCCTATATAGCTGTTTGGAAATAATGCTAATATGAATAAATGTTGTTATATAGATTCGGGCATTTTCGTTTAATTCAGCCAAGAACCAGCCTGCCCCCCCCCCCCCCCCCCCCCCCCCCCCCACCCCCCTTACATAAATGGGAGCCCGTACTCCTATGGAATGTAGGGAAATGCATAATCTAAACAATAAAATCTCTACATAATGTCTTATTTCATTTATATCAGTTGTGGCTCTAATAGTGAAAAATACACTGTGCGGTTTCAGAATAAGAGCTTTTCACTTTAAAGCATACATCCGGTTCTTGAAACAGCTGTTGTAAACCAAAAGTGGTGTTTGTATGTAATAACAGATGTGGCTTTTACGTATTATCATGCATGTGTGTATGTATTTAACTGGTGTATTTAACAAGTGTTGTTTTGTATGTAGTGTCGTTTGTATGTATTTAACAGGTGTTGTTTGTAATTATTTACCATGTGTTGTTTGTAAGTATTTACCATGTGTTGTTTGTATGTATTTACCAGGTGGTATTTGAGGCGTCGGTTGGGTCAAACTACCGGAGTGACATCGCCATTGATGACATCACAGTCCAGACGAGGCCGTGTCCTCCACCTGCCAGCTGTGACTTTGAGGTGGACACGTGCATGTGGACTAACGACCAAGTCGGAGATGATTTCGATTGGCTGCGCAACAAAGGTCGTACAACATCTTCATCAACAGGCCCACAGACTGATCATACTCTGAGCTCTTCACAAGGTATATATCTATATATGGGCGAGACGTAGCCCAGTGGTAAAGTGCTCACTTGATGCGCAGTCAGTTTGGGATCGATCCCTGTCATTTTACCCATTGGGCTATTTCTCACTTCAACCAGTGCACCACGACTGATACTTCAAAGGCTGTGGTATGTGTTATCCTGTTTGGGATGATGCATCTAAAAGATCCCTTGCTGCTAATCAAAACGAGTAGGCTATGTAGTGGCGACAGTGGGTTTTCTCCCTTAATATATGTGTAGTTCTTAACCATATGTCCAACGCCATATAACCGTAAATAAAATGTGTTGAGTTTATCGTTAAATAAACCATTTCCTTCCTTCCTTCACAAGGTATATAAAAAGTTTTGTTTTGTTGAATGGCACCACTAGAGCACATTGATTAATTAATCATCGGCTATTGGATGTCAAACATTTGGCAATTCTTTTACTAATACATCTTTTACTAATACAGAAAGGGATCTTTTATATGCACTTTCCCACAGACAGGATAACACATACCACAGCATTTGATTAGTAGTGGTGCACTGGTTGGAACAATCACAGGTTATATATTGCACTGACCTATAGTGGTTTAGCCATCAGACTTAATTAAGCCTGGTAAATAATGGAATCACATAAGCTCACTATGAGGTGTGTGTATGTGTGTGTGTGTGTGTGTGTATATATATATATATATATACACACACACACAGTCGAACTTGGTCTAATGGCCACGTGCCCATAACGGCCACCCTGAAATCCCCCAACACATTTCTTTCCACAGCGGCCACTATTTGTCAGCAAAAATAAGGGCAGAACCTGCATTAGCGGCCAAAATAGTTTTTTTTAAATCAAATTCTTCCCACCACATTTGATTGTACAGCGATTTAGTTCCCAGTAGTAAATTCCATTGTTTTCTACAATGCCGCCATTGTTGTGTCACATGACCGGAAAGTTTGACTCCACAAAAAAACACCTTATTGTGATGTTATCATATGATGTTATTGTCTTAAACAAATATAGGTTTACTAATTAATTTTCCATATTAAATAACACTGGTGTGGAATCCTCTATTTATCCCATAATCATGTGGAACTTTCCTAAACAACTGTGTATTTATAATAATTTATGATAAACACAGTTCTTTAACCATGTGCACACACACAACATTTTTTGCGCATGATCTCCTTTCATGTATCTAACTCTTAGATATTTATTCCCGTTTACTTTATCAGTTTTATTAGTGGAGTTTTTGATAACAGATAACTTTCTTGTCTTGGTTAATAAAATAAGTGTTGTATTTTTGTTGTCTTTCTAGGATACTACATGTACATCGAGACATCAACACCAACAAAACCCGGCCAGAAAGCACGTCTTAGATCGGAAGTGTTACACATGCCTTTGGGTGGCTGCTTCACCTTCTGGTATCACATGTACGGGACGACCATGGGAACTCTGAACCTCTACGTCGACACCAACATCGGCATGGGAACAGCACCGCTACAGAAGCTGTGGAGTCGCAGTGGGAATCAGAAAAACCAGTGGCAGAATGCCGCTGTGTCTGTACAATCGACGAAAAACTTCCGGCTGGTGATTGAAGGCATCGCTGGCGCTAGCTACACAAGCGACATAGCCCTTGACGATGTGCGAATGACCCCAGGGCTGTGCGGCTCAACCAGTGCCCCAAGCTCTTCATTCACCTGCAAGAGTGGACAGGTGATTCCGCCGAACCAGGTGTGCGACTTCACGGCTCAGTGCACCGATGGCAGCGACGAGCTGAAGTGTGGCAACTGCACATTCGAGACGGATCTGTGTAACTGGAACGACGTCAGTGTGGGCTCGTACCGGTGGCAGCGAGGACAAAACAGCTCGCTGTCAGCGAGTCGGGGTCCCCCTGTAGACCACACCACAAGAACGGCCAGGGGCTACTTCATGTACGTGGATGCAGCACAGGGCGCGTTCAACTCCAAGGCATCGCTACAAAGCCCCGTCCTCCAGCGATCGTTTTCAACATGTCAGATCCAGTTCTATTACATGATTGGCGGAGCCTCTAGAGTAGGCACAGTCTCGGTGGCCATCCAGGTCGGCACGAGGGTGACGGAAATCTGGAGGAGAAGCACGAACCAGGGCATGAGGTGGGTGAGGGCAACGGCAGATGTCGGACGAGTCCCGACCACTTTCCAAGTATTGATTCAGGCTACGAAGAACTTTGCTTCATCTGGTGTGGTTGCCGTCGACGATGTCTCGTTCATCAACTGTGGGCTGCCTCCCATTCAGCAGACCTGTGCTGTGAACAAATTCCGCTGTAACCGGGGCTCGTGCGTGGACAACAGCCAGCTGTGTGACTTCACTGACGACTGCGGAGACAACAGCGACGAAACAGCGCCCCTCTGTTCGACGGCTGACCGGTGCTCGTTTGAGAAGTCCATGTGCTACTGGACGCAAGACACTTCCGATCAGTTCAACTGGCAGCGACATCAAGGTCCCACAGCGTCGGTGAACACTGGCCCAACGCGCGACCACACAACAAACCTCAACAGTGGATATTACATCTACGTCGAGTCGTCTGCGCCAAGGAAACGTAACGACAAGGCTCGAATAATCAGTCGAGCGATCCTGCCGGCTAAAGCTACCGATGGCTGCATCTTCACTTTCTACTACCATATGTACGGTGTGGGAACGGGAACCCTCAGCGTCTATACCCAAACACAGAGTGGAGGCTACAGGACACAAGTGTGGACAAAGTCCGGTAACAGAGGAGATTTCTGGGAGCGAGCCTCGGTTCCTCTTTCCAGTACACAGACCTTCCAGATAGTGATAGAAGGTGTCCGAGGGACATCATTCAGCGGTGACATAGCAGTGGATGATGTGATCATAGGTCCAAGTTGCAGGCTAGCCGGTGTCACCCTTCCCACAGCTCAGTATCCACTCAGTACCACCCAGAGTGCCTGTACTGGCGGCGGCTTCCAGTGTACGAGTGATAAGAAATGTATCCCGGCTTCCCGTGTGTGCGACTTCACCGCAGATTGTGCAGACAAGTCAGATGAAGCAGCTTGTGGTACTTGTACTTTTGAACCCACTGGTAGGTTGACCATTTGTTTTAATTACAATGGTTTAATCCTGTGTTAGGACCAACTGGTAGGTTCACCATTTGTTTTAATTACATTGGTTTAATCCTGTGTTTGAATCAACTGGTAGGTTCACCATTTGTTTTAATTACATTGGTTTAATCCTGTGTTTGAATCAACTGGTAGGTTCACCATTTGTTTTAATTACAATGGTTTAATCCTGTGTTAGAACTAAGGTTAAAACCAACTGGTAGGTTCACCATTTGTTTTAATTACATTGGTTTAATCCCGTTTTAGAACTAAGGTTAAAACCAAGTGGTAGGTTCACCATTTGTTTTAATTACAATGGTTTAATCCCGTGTTAGAACTAAGGTTAAAACCAAGTGTTGGGTTCACCATTTGTTTTAATTACAATGGTTTAATCCTGTGTTAGAACCAACTGGTAGGTTCACCATTTGTTTTAATTACAATGGTTTAATCCTTTTGAGCCAAGAGGTAGGTTGACTATTTTAATAGAGTGGTAGGTTTAAAGTTTTTTTAGTTGCTAAGTGTTAGGTTCACAATTTGTTTTATTTACAAATATTTAATCATATCTGAATAAAGTTGACAAAAAAGTTCCTGTGCAGCAAATAAAATGGCATTAAACCAACTGCAAAGTTTGTCAATGGTTGAAATTTGACAAAGATGATGAGACATCATAATTGTGCAAATCATAACATAATGTTTATAAATAGAAAGAAAAATGTCTTGAAAATGATTTGATTTCTCCTTGGTTACCATTTCACATATACCTTGTGCTATATATGCACAGGAGCTTTTTTCTATGAATATATAATAAATAAATAAATAAATAAATAAAGTCTATTTTTCAATAAGTTTATGTCTTAATCTGCTGTTTGCTTGCAGGTTCTTACTGTGGCTGGACGGACCGGAGTACTGGTAAATACAACTGGACGGTGACAAGTGGACGTCAAGCAGGTTCCTCAGGCCTGCAGAAGGATCACACCAAGCGAACTGCCGATGGACACTACATGTACGTAGAAGGATCCAGAGGAGTCTTTTTCTCACAGGCAATCATACAGAGTCCAGCAATGCCCACAACCTCGAGGTACTGCACTATGTACTTCTGGTACAGCATGAATGGACCACACACAGGAACTCTCAAACTCAATGGAATATTCAATAATGGTACAATAAAGCCTCTGTTTGCAAAATCAGGATCTCAGCGCTTAGCTTGGAGGAGAGGCTATGCATATTTGGGATTGAGGATGGGGTCTCCACAGAAAGGTTGGAAACTTCAGTTTGTGGCCTACCCAGCCAGAGGCTTTTCTCCAACTCAGACAAGTGACATTGCCATCGATGACATTTCGTTCAGCCGCTGCGACCCGAAAATTTATCCACCAAACATTGCTTGCAATTTTGAAAAAAATCTCTGTTCATGGCAGCAAGCTAAAGACGACGTGTTTGACTGGACAAGGAAGATAGGACCTACATCAACCATGGGCACTGGCCCCGCAGCTGATCACACCACAGGCAGGGGATACTACTACTACATAGAAACATCATACCCGCGAAGGAGGGGTGATATTGCCAGGCTGGACAGCCCTAAGCTGCCGCCAACACCTGCTTCTGGACACTGCCTCAAATTCTGGTATTACATGTTCGGGGCAACGGTTGGAAATTTGAGCATCAATATCCAGACCCCATCCAACTCCTCTGTTTTCTGGTCACGGTCAGGCTCACAGGGAGATAAGTGGATCCAGGGTTCAAGGACACTCGTATCTAGTGAAGAGTATGTGGTGTATATCGAGGCAGTTGTTGGGGGACCACTGGGAGATATTGCAATTGATGACCTGCAGGTTGTGACAGGGGCGTGTCCACCAGACAAGTCGTGCGATTTTGAACATGGACTTTGCTTGTGGAAGCAGTCGGTGCAGGACGAATTCGACTGGACTATTGGAAGTGGATCCACAGCATCACCAGGCACAGGTCCACAGTATGATCATACCTTCGGATCAAACACGGGACACTACGCATTCATCGAAACCTCTTCACCACGACGACAAGGAGATAGAGCCATCCTGAATGGACCAGCGTACAAAGGTCGAATATTCATGTTCAGCTGCATGCAGTTCTGGTACCACATGAACGGTGCAAATGTCGGATCCCTAAATGTGTATCTGAAAAGTAACGGCAGTTTGAGAAGAGAGCTATGGACTAGAGCACACAGTCAAGGTAATATGTGGAGACTAGCCAAAGTGGCCGTCAGACCTCAAAGAACATCATACAATGTTCAGATAGAAGCTGTAAGGGGCAATGGACCATTTGGAGACATTGCTATTGATGACATCACATGGAAGAATGGATTTTGTCCACCTGATGGATATTGCAATTTTGAACAAGACACATGTGGATACATCAACGTGAAAACAGGTGATGATTTTGATTGGCTGAGAGACAATGGCGGGACACCCACTCTGACGACGGGGCCGAAAGTAGACCACACCCGGGGAACAGCCAGTGGCTACTACATGTACATTGAAACATCTGGCAACAACAGGAAGGCTGGAGAGAAAGCACAGCTCGTCAGCGATCACCTCCATGCTGTCAACAGTGGCTGCGTTCGCTTTTATTACCACATGTTCGGTGCTGGAGTGGGAACATTAAACATCTACACACAGACGTACGCAACAACTGGAGTAGGTCCACGAAAGCTTGTGTGGTCACTTTCTGGCAACCAAGGAAATGTATGGAAACAGGGTCAGGCTCAAGTGAGTTCGACATCGGATTACGTGGTGATATTTGAAGGCGTGTATGGAGGAAACTATACGGGCGATATCGCTATTGATGATATCGTCATCACCAAATACAGGTGCTTTGGCATAACAACTTCGCCAATGCCAACCACTGCACTCACCTCTCCTGCAACGTATCCACGCACCGCTTTGTACTGTGACTTTGAGTTGGGAATATGCAACTGGAGACAAGATACATCAGACAATTTCGACTGGACACGAAAGACAAGCAGCACGTCATCTCAAGGAACAGGACCACTAGCTGACCACACAAAGGGAAATAGCCAGGGACATTACATGTATACAGAGGTGTCAGGAAGGAATGCCAACGATTCTGCAAGACTGATCAGTCCAAAATGGAGTATTACTTCTAGGGGTGCATGCTTTAAGTTCTGGTACTTCATGTACGGGGCTAGTATAAACAGACTGTCGGTGTATGCTAGGAATGCTGGGAGAGATATTCGATTGTGGACAAGAGTGGGCGACCAGGGCCCTGATTGGAAGTATGCACAAATACACCTTCAGAAAATAATTGGCAGTACATCCATTGTCATAGAGGGAGTGACAGGTCCAAGTTTTGATGGGGACATTGCTATAGATGACATCACCATGAACGTTGACCATTGTCCAGCACAGGTGAGCTGTGATTTCCAGGATGGGATATGTGGTTACACTCAAGACATTTCGGACAAGTTTGACTGGACTCTGCATTCAGGTAGGACAAGCAGTTCTGGCACAGGTCCCGTTAGTGACCACACGTTTGGGACAAGGGAAGGAAACTACATGTACATTGAAGCCTCTGCTCCCAGACGACCAAACGACATAGCTCGCATTGACAGTTCACAACATGGCGCTACTCTAGGGTCATGTCTTCAGTTTTGGTATAACATGAATGGTCGTACAATGGGCAGGCTTAATGTGTACCTGAGGAAAAATGGAAACCTAGGCCGGTCCATATGGAGTCAGGTTGGAAACCAAGGTGTTGACTGGCATGTTTCTCAAGTGGATATTTCTAGTTCCCAGCCGTTTACAATAACATTTGAAGCAATCATTGGTTCAGGCTTCTCCAGCGACATTGCTATTGATGATATCGTCTTGAAACCTACAATGTGTCCAGTGGCTGGTAGCTGTGCCTTTGAACAAGATTTCTGCACATGGGTGAACATTCAGAGCAAGGACAACTTCGATTGGATTAGGGCGAGAGGAAATACCGTTACAGCTGGTACAGGCCCCAAACAAGACCACACACTCAACTCGAAGTTTGGCAAGTATGCTCTGATGGAGTCATCGTCTCCTCGGAAAGCTGGAAATAAAGCTTGGCTTGTGTCATCCCCATTTGATAACAGAACACGATGTCTCTCATTCTGGTACAACATGCACGGTTCTGGCATGGGATCTCTAAATGTTAAAATGTGGCCCAACTCGGGAGCCGTGAGTAATGTTTTTTCATTGAATGGTGATCAAGGAACTAGTTGGAATATGTCTCGTGTTACAGTTGGTGGAAAAGCTGGCGGCTACAGAATTATTCTTGAAGGTGTGGTAGGTTCCAACTATCTGAGTGACATAGCTATTGATGACGTATCGATTCAGAATGGAAACTGCAACTCTATACCAACACCCACACCCATGCAACAGTGTGTTTTCCACTGTCCAAGCAATGGGAAATGTGTATCAAGTTCTCAGATGTGTGACTTTAATTTTGATTGTCCCAATGCTGAAGATGAAGCTAATTGTGGTTATGACTGCAACTTTGACAACACAACCTGCAAGTGGCAGGGCTATGGCAGTGGCTCATTTCAGTGGATCCATTATAAAGGGGCAACTCCTGACTCCAACACTGGACCTTCAACTGACCACACATCTTTCTCAACCAATGGCTACTACATGTTTGTTGATGCCAGTAATGGAAATTCAATGTCAAAGGCCGAGTACAGAAGTCCTGTCCTCCAGCAGTCATCCTCAACATGTCAGCTGACGTTCTGGTATCACATGTATGGAACTGGAATTGGACAGTTGGCTGTAACTCAACAGGAAGGAACCGCAGCACCAACTCGACTGTGGTATGCTAGTGGTAATCACGGAAACCGGTGGTATCAGGCAATAGTTCCGATTGGAAGAATGGCTAGACCTTTCCGGCTACTACTACAAGCGACAAGAACATTTAACGTCTTAGGAGACATTGCTATTGATGATATCTATTTCCAACACTGTTCTCAGCCAACTACAAAAGATTGCAGAGGATCCACTGGACAGTTCACATGCAACAGTAAAGCTTGTATATCAAAGAGTAGACTGTGTGACTACACAGATGACTGTGGTGATGGATCTGATGAACAGAACTCAACCTGCAAGAACTACATGGGCTGCAACTTTGAGCAGGACCTTTGTCAGTGGTCTCAGATGACAGATGACAACTTTAACTGGATACGAAAAGTAGGCTCTACACCTACGATAAACACTGGACCATCGAAGGACCACACACTCAACACAAGATCAGGACATTATTTGTTCATAGAAGCCTCATCTCCAAGACAACTAGGAGATAAAGCACGGATTGTAAGCATTGTCTTCCAGCCTTCAACAAGTGTGCCTTATTGCACCATGAGGATGTACTATAACATGTATGGAAAAGATGTCGCCAGTCTGAGCATTTATATGAGAACAGCAATCAATGGCGTCTTGAAGACTTTGTGGAAGAGGACTGGGGAGGTTGGAAATTACTGGTCAAGAGTTGAATTGCCTCTGTACTCTAAAGTACCCTTTCCAAGTTGTGATTGAGGCATCTGTGGGCCGAGGGTACAGAGGTGACATTGCTATTGATGACATCACGTTTACACCTCAGTGCCAGCTGTCAACCGTACCATTTTCCACTGTTATCCCTGTGGCCCCAACAGCAACATCAAATCCCTGTGGAGCAGGCAAATGGCAGTGCATGAATAAACAGTGTATATTTGCAACTCAAGTGTGTGATTTTGTCAGCCAGTGTTCAGATGGATCTGATGAAACTAACTGTGGTCCATGTACATTCGAGTCTGGACTTTGTGGCTGGGTGGATGTGAGCACATCAAGATACCAGTGGGAGAAACACAGTGGGTCAACTCATTCAGCCATCTCAGGTCCCTCTACGGATCACACGCTGAAGACACCAGCTGGATTCTACATGTATGTTGATTCAGGCAAGGGAGCATTCTTTGGTCATGCTATAATGCAGTCACCTGTGTTTGGACAACTCTCTGCAAGCTGTCAGGTTAATTTCTGGTACCATAAAAAGAGTGCAGGAGGCGTGATGAGGCTGTTCTTGATACCACCTGGTATTCGCACTAATGCCGTAAGTGGTCGAATCTTGTTGTGGTCGGCATTTGGGGCACATGGAAGTCAGTGGAATAATGCATCAGCAGGTGTTGGTGCCAGGATGCCAGGCTACAGGCTGCTTTTCGAAGCTCTACATGTTTTACGGTCAGGTGATATGGCCATCGATGACATCACCATGTCACAGTGTGGGCTTACAAACAATGCAACAGTGTGTGCTGCAAATCAGTTCCACTGTACACGGGGAGCATGCGTTGACAATTCCAAGGTTTGTGATTTCCAGGACGACTGTGGAGATAGTTCTGATGAGTTGAACTGTGGTCGTTACGTGGAGAGATGCAATTTTGAAACAAGTATGTGTAACTGGATTCAAGACAAGACCGATGACTTTGACTGGACAAGAGTGAGGGGAAGAACCATGACCGTTGGCACTGGCCCCGACAGAGACCATACAACTGGAAATGAGACTGGCTACTATATTTACATAGAGACATCGGCACCAAGACGACCCAATGATTCGGCACGTATCAAGAGCATTGTTTTCAGGCCAACCACAAGTGGTGTTTGTAGAATGAGATTGTTCTACCACATGTTTGGACCTCATGTCAATGCACTGAAGATTTACAAGGAGGTGTCCAACACTGGAGCCAGGAATGTTATCTGGTCTAAGTTGAATTCTCAAGCAGATGCCTGGAAAAGAGCTGATATTCTTATAACAAGTTCCGTCAATTTCAGAATAGTGATCGAAGGAATTCGAGGGTCAGGTTATAAAGGAGACATAGGCATAGATGATATATCCTTCACACCGGGCTGCCAGATTGCATCTGGAGCTACTCTATCACCATTCCCACCAACAACGCCAGGCCCTTGTGGACCAGGGAAAGGCCAGTGTGCCAATAAACAGTGCATTCCAGCAGATGCCTTCTGCAATTTCAAAAATGATTGTACAGATGGGAGTGATGAACTGTCTTGTCCTAGTAAATGTAACTTTGAAAATGGAAATATGTGTCGGTGGACAAACCAGATGAAAGGACAAACATCTAATTGGACTGTTGCTAGCAATGGGCAGCCAACAAAGAATAGTGGACCAACACTGGACCACACAACTGGAAAGTCATCTGGGCACTACGGGCTTATAAAGAATCCTGGGAACTTCTTTTTAGAAAACTCTCGACTTGTTAGTCCAATTTATCACAGAGCTGGACAGTCATGTTCATTTTCTTTCTGGTACGCAATGGGTCGACTAAGCTTCCGACCATTCAAGCTATTCATAAGGAAGTCGGAGACGGAGAGCACACTGTGGACCCAGCCACGACCTCCAAGGCCATTCAACAGCTGGAACATTGTATCGGTACAGCTCCCTGTCTGTTCGTCAGATTTCCAACTGATCTTTGAAGCTGATGCCTTTACCTCCAAGTCAGCATATGTGGCTATTGATGACCTAGTTTTCACAAATTGTTCACAGCCAGATGCTCCGCCTTCTTGCAGCCTCGGTCAGTTGAGATGTGCAGATGGCCATTGCATTGCTCGGAATCTCCAGTGTGACTTCCAGACAGACTGCTGTGATGGAACGGATGAGGCACAACAGAACTGCTATCAGTACAGCCAGTGTAACTTTGAGCTGGGCATGTGTGGCTGGGTTCAGGACACAACAGACAACTTTAATTGGACATGGTTCAGAGGCCGGACGGGTTCCAGTGACACTGGACCAATACAGGATCATACAAGTGGATCAGCTTCTGGCTACTACTTGTACATAGAGTCATCTAGTCCACGCGTACCCAACGACACTGCAAGAATCATCTATAACATGCCAAAACCACCAGGCAAGTGCTCTTTGCGATTTTGGTATCACATGTACGGCACCCACATAGGAGCTCTGAATGTTTATTCGAAAACTCTTGACAGAGGACAGAATCTGCTAGCTTCAGTTAAAGGTCAGCAGGGAAATAAATGGATACGCAAAGAAGTCAGCCTCCTCAGCTCAACACCATTCCAGACAATTATTGAAGGAGTAATCGGTGTCGGATATAGGGGAGACATAGCCATAGATGACATTTCCTTCACACCAGGCTGTGGTATGGGGTCTGTGACTCCACCACCCTTATTCTCACCAGGAGCAGCTTCTCATCAGTCCATTGTAACAACGAGAAACCCATGTCCAACAGGCCAGAGAGCTTGTGCTGATGGTACCTGCATGTCGTCTAAACTCTTCTGTGATTTCAAACGAGACTGTCGAGATGGATCTGATGAGTCCAGCTGTCCAACATATTGCAGTTTTGAGAAAGGAATGTGTGGATGGAAGAACACTGTCCCTGATTTGGTTGACTGGGAGAGGGCAACTGGCATCAGCACAAACAATCTAGGTCCCATGGCTCCACCGTTTGATGCATCACGTGGCAAGAGTCAGTACTTTGTGTTCATCCATGACAAAACACCAGGAGGGCATGTAGGAGGACAGGTGGCAACTCTTGCAAGTCCACAGTTCAGTGCAGCCAGCTCAGACTGTAAAGTTCGATTTAAGTATTTCATGCATGGCATTAGTCCAGCAGGTCTTTCCCTGGTTATAAAACAAGGTACTCAATCAACAATTCTGTGGCAAGATAGGGGAGACCATGGTAGTGCTTGGCTTGCAACAACTGTTGGGATTGGACGGAGGTTTGCTGCTTTCCAGCTGACATTTAAAATGTTGTATGCTAGAATTTACAAAGGAGCCATAGCCATTGATGAGATTCAGTTTGAGAACTGTGGCATCCCGCCAGTTCAGAAGTCGTGTACGGCTGACCAATTCCGGTGTACACGTGGTGCATGTGTGCCCAAGTCTTCACTCTGTGATAACATCGATGACTGCGGAGACAAGTCTGATGAAACAGACAGCAGCTGTCAGAACTACAAGAAGTACAACTTTGAACAAGGCATCGGTGACCTGAAACAAGGACAGAACAAGGTGGATGACGATTTTGACTGGAAGCGGTGGGCAGGCAAGACTCCGTCATCTGGCAGTGGGCCCGACCGAGATCACACAATAGGAACACCATCAGGACACTACATGTACATGGAAGCATCTGCACCTGCTAAATACAACCAGAAAACGTGGCTGCTCACCAAACCATTCTATGCATCAGCCTCGAAGAATTGTAACATGAGGTTCTTCTTCTTCATGTATGGGAAGCATGTTAACCAGCTGAATGTGTACTATCGCCTCTACAACTCTGGTCCTCCAACTCATCTCATCTGGTCAGTGGCTGGCAACCAAGGCTCATACTGGCAGAGTGGAATTGTACGGCTGAACGTCTCCAGCAACTTCCAGGTCATCATAGAAGCCAGAGTGGGAGACAGTTACCTGGGAGACATAGCCATTGACGATCTCTCCTTCACCCCAGACTGTCAGTTTTCTCCAGCCTTGCCCAGCCCTCCAGCCGGTGTGTCCCAATCTACCCAGATGCCCACATCCGCGGCACCACATCAGTGCAACTTGACGGCTCAGTTCAACTGCCGTTCAGACGGGAAGTGTGTCAGCCGGAAGAAAGTGTGTGATTTCAACCAAGACTGTGCTGACGGTACCGATGAAAACAACTGTGGTAAGTTGATGCTTGATGTATTTTCTAAACGGGATTTCTTTTATTCTTAAAGTCACTTGCCCTAGTTTCATAGGTAATTAATTAATTACCTTTACTGTTCCATGTTTGGAGATACTACAGACACTCAAGAATTTCCAGTCTCCAGACTTTAAATACATACTACAATGAAACCTCTCAAAACCGGACTCTCTGTAAACCAGAATTCTCTCAAAACCGGATGCTTTTCATGGTCCCTTTTTAAATATGTGTGCAGAAGAGAACCTCTCTAAACCAGATACCTCTTAAAACCAGACTTTCTGCTTGATCCCAAGGGTGTCCGGTTTAGAGGAGTTGCACTGTATTTAAATGAATGATGAGTTTAAAGCATTGAGTGTGTAGACTTTTAAAAGTGTTATAGGCAAAACTAAGGGCTAAAACAACCAGAAACATACTACATGTACATACAAGAAGCTAGTGTGAGTAATGTGCTATTCAATGGTGTGAAAGCTATAATAGTGAAGCATGTTTTACACTGCCTAATAACTAGGATCTGTAACTTAAATATGTTTGTTATTGTTGCTCTAATGGTTTTCAAAAAAGGAAATTATTTGTTACACACTTTAGCACAAACTAAATTGTGGGTATTTGAACCAATGAGGCCTTAAAAAGTTATTGTGCTTCAGAAAATCCTGGAAACAAATTTGGTATGTCAGCATTCTCTCTTACAGGTCAGGTTAAAGGGACATTCCTGAGTTTGCTGCATTGTAAGATGTTTCAAGACTAATAAAATATTTCTACGATTAAACTTACATATTAATTAAATATATTTTTTTGTTTAGAATATTAGTATCTGTATATTCAATGTGTTTCTGGTCGTCTTAATGTTTGTAAGAAGCCCAAACTGGATTTTGTCTTCAAACAATTTCGTACGTACAAAAAAAATTATATTTTAGGAAATAAAATGAAATTTAACCTAGTACAAATATTAGAACAATCAGAAAAACTAATATCTTATGCATAAAAATATATTTGATGTGTAATTACAATCGTTAAACAGTCTCTGTTAGTTGATAACATCTTAAAAATTGCAGCAAACTCAGGAATGTCCCTTTAAAATGTTTTATATGTACATTTTTCATCAACACCTAAAACCAAATGACAAAAACATTGGGGTCATCCGTTTTGTGCCTCATGCCTATCATGGTTATTTCTCAGTTGGTCTAGCTCTAGTATAGTCTATTTGACCCAAATAGCAGCAAGGGATCTTTTACGTGTACTTTTCCATAGACAGGCAAGCATATAAACATATCTGAAGTTGTATTTCTGTTCATGTGTGAATTCAGAGAATATTGTACGAAACAAAAGAGGTTGTGTGAGTTAAATCTTGTTTGAAAACGACACCATAATGATATAATGAAACAAAAGAGGTTGTATGAGTTAAATCGTGTTTGAAAACGACACCATAATGATATAATGAAACAAAAGAGGTTGTATGAGTTAAATTGTGTTTGAAAACGACACCATAATGATATAATGAAACAAAAGAGGTTGTATGAGTTAAATCTTGTTTGAAAACGACACCATAATGATATAATGAAACAAAAGAGGTTGTACGAGTTAAATCGTGTTTGAAAACGACACCATAATGATATAATGAAACAAAAGAGGTTGTATGAGTTAAATCTTGTTTGAAAATGACACCATAATCATATAATGAAACAAAAGAGGTTGTATGAGTGAAATCATGTTTGAAAACAACACCATAATGATATAATGAAAAAAAAGAGGTTGTATGAGTGAAATCTTGTTTGAAAACGACACCATAATGATATAATAAAACAAAAGAGGTTGTATGAGTGAAATCGTGTTTGAAAATGACACCATAATGATATAATGAAACAAAAGAGGTTGTATGGGTGAAATCTTGTTTGAAAACGACACCATAATGATATAATGAAACAAAAGAGGTTGTATGGGTGAAATCTTGTTTGAAAACGATACCATAATGATATAATGAAACAAAAATTCTGAACGGATCATGATATATTTCACTTTGAGAAGTTCATTTAATAATATATTTTGTTGGGTTATTATACAAGTACATTTATATCTAATGGATATGCTTGTCTCAAAATCCGACACTCTGTAAACCAGAATTCCATCAAAACCGAAATTCCATCAAAACCAGACATTTTTCATGGTCCCTCGTTAAATATCATTACAGAACATAACTTTTCTAAACCCATTAAATTAACCAAATTTAGTTAGTCCCATCAGTTCAAAATAGTTTATACAGTTATATTAGGGGTTTTTCATAACTCAATTATTAAAATGATATGCAATGGGATTGGGGTTTTTCAGTTCAACCAATCTGTGACTTTGAGCGTGGAAATGTATGTGGCTGGAAGTTGAACAGCACAGAGATGGCCTACAGCTGGAAAGTGGATCAGCCAATCAGAACAAGCTCCACAGACATGCGGCCAATCACTGACCACACACAGTTATCTGTGGGTCACGGCTGGTACCTTTGGGCAGACTCTTCAAAAGGTTCTCGGCAGGACTTCGCAGTTGTGTCGACCCCCACCATTGGTCAGACTGGACCTCAGTGTAAGCTGAGCTTGTGGTACATCATGAATGGAACTGGAGTTGGGTCGTTTGAGGTCTACACAAAATACGGTGGTAACTTACAAAGTCTCTGGATTGCATCGGGAAATCATGGCCCGTCTTGGCGACACGTCGAAATAATGATTGGACCAGATTCAAACTTCAAGGTAATTTACTTAGTCTTCTTTGATTGTATGAACCATATTGTTTCAGAATATTGAGGTTTCAAACCTTCCTTTTGATCTGCTCTAAAATACCCTCCCATTATTTTGTCTGTCCGGTGTGTTATATAATTGCAATAGAAGTTTTTATGTGGGGGTTTTAAAAAGTTTTTAATAACCTATTGTGTCCTCTGAGGAGGATCAACCATTTAAACTTGCATATTTATTTACATAATATTATTATTTTTATTTTTTTTAAATTTATTCATTTTTATTTATTTTTAATTATTTTTAATTTTAATTTAATTTTTATTTTTTTATTAATTAATTAATTTTATTTTCTGATTTGATGATAACTTAATATTTGTTTTTCATTTTAGATACTTTTGGAAGCCAGGCGAGGCCCATCTTACAGGGGTGACATTGCCATTGATGACGTGAAATTTGTCAACTGTCAGCCGCCCATGGTAATAGCAGCAGGTTGTAGTCGCAGTCAGTTCACATGCTCCAACCAGTACTGCATCGATCCCAACAAACAGTGCGACTTCGCTGACGACTGTGGAGATAACTCCGATGAAATGGTAAATAAATCATCTGAATGACATTAACCATCAGCACATTTAAGCTAATATCATTGCACAAAGCAGAGTTCAATGTTTAGGGAGGTTGTGACCTTATGCTTCAATAAATCTCTGTTAGCTTCATTTGTATAGGAGGATTGCCACTCCCTGGGACACTACATCATTCATACTTCGATTGTAGGACAATATATCCTTCCTACTTCACTTTTTGAGGACTGCTACTCTCCAGGACAATACATTACTCCTACTTCACTTATGAAGACTGCCATGTCACTCCTACTTCACTTTATGAGGAATGTCACTCTCCAGAACAATACATTACTCCTACTTCACTTTGTGAGGACTGCCATATCACTCCTACTTCACTTTATGAGGAATGCCACTCTCCAGAACAATACATTACTCCTACTTCACTTTATGAGGACTGCCATATCACTCCTACTTCACTTTATGAGGAATGCCACTCTCCAGAACAATACATTACTCCTACTTCACTTTATGAGGACTGCCATATCACTCCTACTTCACTTTATGAGGAATGCCACTTCAGGACAATACTAGTACATCCTTCCTACATTATATGACTGCCACTGTCTGGGTCAATATATCCTTCCTATATTTCACCTTAAAAGGACTGCCACTCCCAGGAGAATACATCATACTTCAACTTTAGGACTGCCACTTCCCAGGACAATACATCCTTCCTGTTTCACCTTAAAATTACCTCCACTCGTAGGACAATACATCCTTCCTACTTCCACTGAATGACTGCCACTCCTAGGACAATACACCCTAGTCCTGGTTTGAGAGGACTGCCACTCCCCAGGACTACACCCTACTCCGGTTGAGAGGACTGCCACTCCCAGGATAATACATCCTACTCCCGTTTTGAGAGGACTGCCACTCCCCAGGACAATACATCCTTCATCTGTAAAATACTGCCACTCCTAGTATAATACATCCTTCCTATAATGTCAAGGAGGACTGCCACTCCCAAGACTTATTTAACAAATCTCAATTTACATAAGATATAAAGCACCTAGAATTTTTTTGGCTTGTGTGTGTGTGTGTGTGTATTAATTAATTTGGTCTTGTGTTGCATAATAAATACAAATAATTTATGTTCATATATCAGTTATAGAAAAATAACTAATCATGATAAAATATGTTCTAGATAACCGTGTGCAAAGCCAGTTATCCAGGAAGATGTGATTTTGAGCCGACATTCTGTGGCAGCTCATGGCAACAGGAAATTAATGATGACTTTGACTGGATATTGCATTCCGGAACCACACCTACCCCCGGGACTGGACCAAGCATTGACCACACCACACTCAGTCGCACAGGTAAAACAAATGTGTAAACATATTGTACACACTATACATCTGAAAGGTAAAACCAGAGTTATAAATATATTAATTATACACTTCACTTGTCCAAACAGGTAGAACTGATCTTAACAAACAATACATGACAGCTTTTGTATCCTCAGCTATTCAGGTACAATGAGATGTAACAAAAATATATGACAACCAAATGAATACATCTGGACTTATTATTAAATAACTAATTAAACTCTGATGTCTGCTACATTCATATATAAATGAATGTAGCAGACATCAGAGTTTTATATATATATAGTATATTAAAACTATTTTCATTTTAGAACACTATGTGAAAATCCCAAATTTGTATTCAATATTTTAGCATAATCCCACTGCCATCATCCAGAGGAATGCAATTCTCTCAATTGTCTAAATATGTAAGCAGGGCTTCTAGATTATGGTAGCCCCACTCCCATGGCTAGTGATATTCAGAGTTGGGCTAGTAAATAACCACTATTACCATGCCTGACGGGTAGTGAAAAAAAAAAGAAAAAAAAGTCAAATATTGCAACTAAGTCAATTTTGTAAATATGAATATCCTGCCCCCACCCCAAGCCCCCAATGTTAGTGTTTTAAGCTCTATTTCTTCCTTTAGGTGACATATCTGATTATTACAATTATTTAGTATTATAAATGGTATTAACTTGGTAAACTATAGGGCTAGTGAATTTTTAATCGTGGCTTGTACATTTTTTAAATCTCTGATCCCATGGCTAGTGGATTTTATAAAAATTCTAGAAGCCCTGTGTAATGCTCATCTTTGCTTAGGAATAGTGTTGATGTAAAATCTGTGATTCATTGGGATCATGTGAAACTGAAATAACGTGTTGTTTATGTGACACATTCACACTGGATTTCACCACTTGCTTGTTAGGTTGATCATCTTATCAGCATGCACAGTGTGTTTTCATTATAGAAAGATAATATGTGCACCTTACTGTAGAAAGATAATATGTGCACCTTACTGTAGAAAGATAATATGTGCACCTTATTGTAGAAAGATAATATGGGTACCAATATTGACAAGATCCCAAATATTTTTAATTGTATGTGTGTCTTTTTTACACATTCAGGATTGACAATTTGGACATTAGTTGTGTAGTTTTCTAATAGGCTGTCTTCTTTACTGCCATTATTCAGAATTGACAGTTTGGACATTAGTTGTGTAGTTTTCTAATAGGCTGTCTTCTTTACTGCCATTATTCAGGATTGACATTTTGGACATTAGTTGTGTAGTTTTTTAATAGGCTGTCTTCTTTACTGCCATTATTCAGAATTGACAGTTTGGACATTAGTTGTGTAGTTTTCTGATAGGCTGTCTTCTTTACTGCCATTATTCAGGATTGACAGTTTGGACATTAGTTGTGTAGTTTTCTAATAGGCTGTCTTCTTTACTGCCATTATTCAGAATTGACAGTTTGGACATTATTAGTTATATTAGTTCAGGTCAGGTCAGGTAATTTTTAAGCATGCTCATATACCATTAAGGTTTTGAGCATGTTTGTCCCGGGGCCAATCTCTGGATAGCCAGAAGTCTGTCCCGGGACAGAGTATTAGTTCTGTAGCTTTCTAACAATATGGCTTCTTTTCCTACCCACTGTAGGTCACTACATGTACATTGAGGCATCCACTTCGCGAAGAAAACCAGGAGATGTGGCCAGACTGGCATCGTTTGTCATCAAGGGGTCTGCCCAGAACTGCCACGTGAGTACTTAGAATCATGTTTCAAGTATTGGGCCTACCTCCAACCATTTTAGAATGCTTGCATCTTGAGATTGCTGCTGTTGTAACATGTTTAGGGGTGGATCCAATAGTTTGTAAAGGGGGAGGGTGGTGTCACAAAATTCTAAAAAAAGGCAATTTCAGTTTGTCAAAGAAAAATGAGATAATTAAGCTCCCAAAAGAAGTGAGATATAAGGGGGGGGGGGTGAACTTTTGAAATAAATATGCTCATAGATATGTTTTAAGAGCAATTTAGTGTTGTATATTATGGATGATAAAAAAAATTTAAAAGGTAGGGCACTTCAAATGGGTGGATGGGGGTGAACCCCTCTAGATCTGTCAATGATGTTTCTGATTAACAGAGCCCATTTAATGTCTGAAGTTACATACTAAATACATTTTCTTCTTTAGAATATCAAGTTCTGAAGTTACGTATTAAATACATTTTCTTTTTTAGAATATCGAGGTCTGTACCGGTGTATCAGAAATGTTGCTCAGGTTATTCTAATGTTTCTAGTAGCTCAAACTAAATTTTATTCCCAAATATACATACACATGTAATTACATACAAAATTACTCATGGCATTCTTTCTTCATTAACTTTGTTAATTTAAATGAAGTTGTATATATACCATTATGTAGGGTTGGTGTCACGTTTATTTCAGTCAATCGATATAGAATTATAGAAGTATTCCATTATTCCAAAATGTTGCTTTCTGTTGCCAACAGCTACGTCTGTGGTACCACATGTTTGGATCTACAATTGGTGTCCTGTCGGTATGGAAGCGATTTGACTACACCGCTCAAGGCCTGGCTCTGGTCAAGCAGATAAAAGGCATGCAGGACGACTTCTGGTATCGACTGGATGCAGACCTCACCAGCAGTGGTGGAGATACCAGAGACTTCATGGTACGCTAAACTTTATTTACGCTTAAACTTGTGCTTCTTTGTAACTTCGATTTCCTTGCTTATATTCAATTAAGTGTCAAACACATTGTCCTGGGCTACTGTCTGTCCTGGACAGGGTATGCTAAATAAACTTGATCAACATTCAAGCTTCTAGTGGCTTTGGATGAGTGCTGTTTGATTTTGTTTTTTTGGTAGAGTTGTGTTAACTTTTATTTCAGTGCTTACATATATATCCAATTGAGTGTCAACCACATTGCCCTGGGCACACAACTTGGCTGTCAGAACTGTCTGTTCAAGACAGGATATGCTAAACTTTATCAGCACTCAACCTTCTGCTTTCAGTCTATGTTCTTTTATGTCATAAATGTTATACAGGAATGGGGGTTTTTTTCCAGCTTTTTATCAGATTTTAGCTTTTGTAAATAAAATAATTTTCACAAAGTTGACTGAATTTGATCTGAAATGGTCATGAATAACTCATGACATACTCTGGTGTAGTTTTCATATGCTTAAACGATGATTTCAGCTTTTTATTTGTAAGCTGATTATCACATCGCTGGTAAAGTATGCCACGTACTGAAATAGTTTTTTGATTATCCCAGTTCATGTATTAATACATGTATTTCCAAGATGGATGGATTTATTGTTAATTTGATATAGATATTAGCATGCTAATTAAACTCATACATTCAAGTAATTTTAATGTTAAAAGTGTTTATGTATATTTTCACTTGGTACATATATTTAAATGAAAGTTAAGGTTAAAGTTTGTTTTGTTTAACGACACCACTAGAGACCATTGATGTATTAATCATTGGTTATTGGATGTCAAACATTTGATCATTTTTACATATAGTCTTAGAGAGGAAGCCTGCTACATTTTTTTATTAGTAGCAAGGGATCTTTTATATCCCATAGACAGAATAACACATACCATGGCCTTTGATATACCAATCTTGGTGCACTGGCTGGGATCAACAGGGATCGATCCCAGACCCACTGTGCATCACGCATACATTTTACCACTGGGCTACGTCCCGAACCTGTAGGTAAATGAAGTTAAATATCATCCATTTTGTTTGAAGCTACTTTAGTTTGACTGTGTGATGTGTTTGTAATTCAGGCCATCATTCAAGCATCCCGAGGCAGTGCTACGTCCCGAACCTGTAGGTAAATGAAGTTAAATGTCATCCATTTTGTTTGAAGCTACTTTAGTTTGACTGTGTGATGTGTTTGTAATTCAGGCCATCATTCAAGCATCCCGAGGCAGTGGTATATATGGTGACATTGCCATTGATGACGTATCGCTGACACCCGGTTGTGAGAAAGGAGGTAGGTTAACACAGTAATACTTGGATGTGTCTTCACCAGTCTGGTACACACGAGACCCGATTTACTCATTAAGACATAGTTTCATACACACCTGAACACAAAACATGGGACTAGATTCCATTATTGTTACTCCGCTTCCTTGAAGAGTCACTGTTAATGCCAATTTTTATATTTTCTAGTCTGGGATAGATTAATTTGTAGTGATTTGTCACAAATTAATGTGAAAATGGTTCTTAAACTATAATAATGCACCTTTAATGATTTACATTTTCATGCTAAAAACAAATAAAGCATCCTTATTCCTTGGTTAATTTATCTGATTGTCCGGTAGGTGATTTTTGCTTAGGTCACATAATACTTGTGGCATAATATATATATATATATATATATATATATATATATATATATATATATATATATATATATCAGCTGAGAGAAGGGGTAACATCTTGATACAAAAATAAACTCCAGTGGATAATAATAATTATACTATTATAAGACTGATTACACAAGAGAATATTTTCGGGACTCGTCATTTTGTAGATGTTTTTTCCAAGTCATCTCAATAAAATCAATCCTTGGAGCTCGCTAAAGCTAAAGCTTACTCCATGAATTGATTTTCTGGAGCCTCATGTCAGAAAAATCAGTTACAAAATTACCCGTCCCAGAAACCTTTGATCTGTTTTTGTGACAAAAAGTGATTTAATATCATATTATTACAGGGTCACTCCCGGGCCAGCCGACAGCCCCCGTCACGACACCCAGCCCCTGTGGTGCCGGTCTCTTCATGTGTGCCAATAAAAAGTGTTTCTCACAGAACGAACGATGTAATTTCTATGATGACTGCGGTGATAACACAGATGAAACTAATTGTGGTAACATAGTTTAACTAAATTTTCCTTGTTTTTGTTTTCTTCGTTTTTTCATTCTAGAAATTATTTCACTTAAATTATATATTGTTTTATTTGTTTTATGAAACGTTTTATCTAAATTTTCCTCTTTTTTTTTAGAATTAAATATTTTACCTAAAAGTTAATTTTTTCATTATTTCATTTATCCAATCTCTCCATTGTAGTAAGTAAACAGGTGACAGGTAGAAGTTGAACAATTCCTTTCTTGTTTTTTCTCCCAACCTTTAATTTAAACACAGAATAATATTAATTTTGGGATAGATTGGAATTTGAAATTCATTGAAATAATATTTATGTGTACTGAATATTAAAATTCTTATGCCTGTAGAAACAGATAGCTTACTTTGACTTGATATGGAATTGTTCCAAGCATACACATGTATTTGCATTTTGGGTATGCATTCAAGTCTTTTTTTGTTCCTCTATATTATTATGATTCATGTATATTATAATATTGGCATTAAATATTTTTATAATAAAGACATCATTGACCTAGACAATGACTTTCTTAGTCTGAAAGCAAGTTAATAAAAAGAATAGTATGATTGAAAAAATACCCTATAGTCCATCCCATCCTCCTATAAAAATATGTTTTGTAAGTAATTTCAGTTTGGTTTGAAGTAAGAAGACAAGTAAAAGTGTTTTGGAAATAAGAAACGAATACCATTTTTGTGTGCAATTTAGAAAACAGTGGGTTCAGAAATAAATAACTTGTAGTACATTTCATGGTATGAAAAAAGGTGATCCCTGTGGGAAGGACTATAGTTAATAATTATGAAATGTCTCTTTGGTCTTATTTCATTACTAATGGATGTAAAAAGTGATGTAAGTCCTTGGATAGGCTGTTGATGATACGTGTATGTTCTTATTGATATTAGGTTGGAGGGTTTTTGTAGATAAATAAATAACAATTACTGTGTAAGTTTGACGAGGTATCTGGTACAATAACGGATTCCTTATACTTGACTAAATACTTGCTGACCAGGGTAAGAAGTCTTAATCGGAATTTTGAATATACCAAATTTTGAATGGTCATCCTCTGAAATAACTGTGATAGTAAGCCTGTTTACTGTTATAAAAATGTGTTTGTGTTTCTTTTTTTGGGTTTCAGGAACATCCTGCACGTTTGAGAGTGGAATGTGTGGTTGGCAAAACAGTAAGAATGACGTACTTGACTGGTCGACACGTGCTGGTAAAACTCCCAGTCGGAACACCGGACCTAGTGCTGACCACACGTTCGGTAACACGACAGGTAAGTGACAGTGTATACACAGTGATAAAAAACTAGTAGAGTGTAGGAAGGTAATTCCATGGCTGACCACACGTTCAGCAACATGACAGGTAAGTCACAGTGTATAGACATTGATATAGTAGGAAAAAACCACACGTTCAGCAACATGACAGATAAGTCACAGTGTATAAACATTGATAAAAAAAACTAGTAGATTGATGAAAGCAGTCAGAAGGTGATCCATTGTATCCATGCAGAGACAAGGGTACATAGGCATGTTAGCTCCCATTTTTGTAAGAGGGGAGAGTGGGCAGGCTGCTTTTTTAACAAATTAAATGAAAATGCCCAAATCTGGATAAAATTTATTCATATTAGCATTATTGTTAAACAGCTATATAGGGTTGCAAATGAAACACTAATGCCTTTTTACATGGATTTCAACTAATAATAAAAAAACATGGTGAAAAGGTTTCAGACCAGCACATTTTGCCTGAATATCTGTATTATTCCTGCCACCCATCTCGTATGCTTATGCCTGTGTAAACATTCATGTTTTACAGACCTAAGAAATAAGTGAACATGTTCTAATGAGTGAGGACATGCCAGATGTGTGGACTGTGATGTCCATATACTCATGCAGTGCAAACAGAGTAGATGCCTCTGTTTCATTTTCTTCCATGTGTCTTGTCTGTGCAGATGCAGTAAATTCTCAATGTTACCATGTGTTGTAGATATTGCATTTCATGGCTACGATGTGCTGTGGTTACTTTGTGTGACCATGTGTTGTAGATATTGCACTCCATGGCTACGATGTGCTATGGTTACTTTGTGTGACACCATGTGTTGTAGATATTGCATTTCATGGCTACGATGTACTATGATTACTTTGTGTGACATGTAATAAATGTTTTTGTCTATTTCTTATTGTTATATTTATTTTCTATGTTTTTCCTTCTTTTTTTTTTTTCTTTTCTTGGGGAATATATTTCAGTAATGATTTTTCTTGCAGGTCACTACGTCTATGTAGAGAGTAGCGGGAGTGCTGCTCATCTGGGTCACACTGCCGTACTCGAGACTGCGAAATACCAGGTCAGTGGTGCCAACTGCAACCTCACCTTCTGGTACCACATGTACGGAAAGACAATGGGAACGCTGCAGGTGATGATCAAAACAGAGCAGGATGGGCACATGACACGGTGGACCACGTCTGGTAACCAAGGCAACACCTGGCATCAGGCCACCGTCAGGATCGGCTCGAGGAGAAACTTCGGAGTGATGTTTGTAGCTCTGATGGGAACCAGTTACACGGCAGATGTTGCCATTGATGATGTCCAGTTTACCAACTGCGCTGTCGGCACAAAGGCTGTTGTCTGCCCCGCTGATGAGTTTTTGTGTCGGGACGGAATGAAGTGCATTCAGCGACGATACCTGTGTGATCACCGCAAAGACTGTGACGACAATTCAGATGAAAATACACAGATGTGTGGTGAGTTAAATATGTTCTTGTTTTATAGGCCTAATATTCATTGATATATCAGAAAATATATCAGTGAAATACAGTTGTACCAGAAATAATTGGTGAGATAATAATGTTATATCAGAAAATCTCAGTGATTTAATAATGTAATATCAGAAATATTAGTGAGGTACTAATGTTATATCAGAAAATCTTAATGATTTAATAATGTTATATCAGAAAATCTCAGTGATGTAATATCAGAAAATATTAGTGAGATAATGTTATATCAGAAAAGCTCAGTGATATAATAATATAATATCAGAAAATATTTGTGAGATAATGTTATACCGGGTATTAGAAAATCTCAGTGATTTAATAATATATCAGAAAATCTCAGTGATGTAATAATGTTATATCAGAAAATATTAGTGAGATAATGTCATATCAGAAAATCTCAGTGATATAATAATGTAATATTAGAAAATATTAGTGATATAATAATGTAATATCAGAAAATATTAGTGAGATAATGTTATACTGTAAAACAGGTATTATTCGCGGCAGTAAATTTTCGCGATATCAAAAATGCAGGCAGTTCGTGGTTTTTAATTTCCGCGGTGTCATGGTTTTTGTTTTTTGTTTTTTGTTTCTTTGTTTTTTAAATTACTAACACGTACAAAACTATACTTTGGTACATAACATTAAATCAACACTAGAGTGGTCAACAGAGGTATACGTAATATTATCCTTTTCTGAGCGACTTCACTAAGTGCTGCAGCCGCATGTCAAGCGGCGACCACACTGTGTACAATTAATGAAATTAAACCAGGATGTGGTTCAATCAACTCTCCAGAAAGTGTGAAATAAAGACAAACACTTGTACTAGTAATCTTGTTTTAATGTTTAAACACCAGTTGTTAAAAACGCCTCACCTCTTTTGTTTTTGTCACTTGTCGATGACGTTTTTCTGGAAGTTTACGAAACCATTTGTGTCCCTTATTTTGATTGGCCAATTAAAAAATGGCTCATTATACTAATTTCTAAATGTTTATTCACAAAACTACCAGTAAGAATGTCTGTTCCAAAAATCAACTACATTTATCATTCTTCACAAAAACAGCGTTATGGCAGGTTCAATTTTGCAGTGGTTAAAAAAAGTGCGGACAAACCTGAAACTTGGTTTACCTGACCCTTCAACGTGTTTAACGATCGAAGAAGTTTAATCGACACAGGCCGCCAATGATGCCATTGATTATTGATAAATTAAACACTTCTACAAATCGTAAACAAAAACACGGTGAATATAGACTGTATGATGCAGAACAGCATGCTAAAATTGCTAAACTGTTTGTTGTTGGGTTTTTTTGTTGTTGTTTTTTTGTTCTAATGGATTTTATTATTTGTGTAAGTGTAATTTTCGCGGTTAAATTAAAAACGCGAAAATTACACATTCGCGAATAATACCCTTTTTACAGTATCAGAAAAGCTCAGGGGATAATAATATAATATCAGAAAATATTAGTGAGATAATGTTATATTAGAAAATATCAGTGATTGAATAATATTATATCAGAAAATCTCAGTGATGTAATAATGTAATGTCTGTAAATATGTAGATGTGTGGTGAGTTGTAAGTGTTTAAATGTCTGAAAATGCCAGTGATCTAAGAATATCAGAAAGTAAGTGTTTTATTTTTTATATCTAACCAGTGGGTTACCTAGGAGACTGTAGCTTTGACAACCCTGCCGGTGTGAGCTACTGTGGGTGGAGTCAGTCGAACAACGATGATGCTAACTGGATTCAGGCCGCCACCGATCCAAACACAGGCACGGGCCCCAAACTGGATCACAGCATGAAGCCCAAAGGTGTGTACTCTTTAGTAGGCCTACTTGTAGATGGTTTAATTCACTCTGAACTGTGACATTTTAACAGCGGCATGCGTGGTTATTTCAGGTGCTGTAAAATCTTTTGTGGTGGAGGGTGTTCAATATTGGTTAGAATATTATTTTATTTTGTTTACAACAGGTCAGTGTGTGCATGCATGTGGATGATTTTACTTTGAATTGTTAAATTTTAACGGCAGCATGCTTGATTGTTTTGGACACTATAAAATCTTTCAGCACTTTTATTGAGGGTGGGATGAGGTGTGAAGGTGGGTTGGGTTTGGGGGTTTTGTGGGGTGGAGGTGGGGGTAGGGGTAATTTGTTTGGGTATTTTGTTTGTTTTTTTCAATACTGGTTACACAGGTACAGTTATTTTTGTTTCTGTTCACAACAGGTCAGTTTGTGTATGTGGATAGCAGCAAGATGTCTATAGGACAGATAGCACGGATAGTTTCTCCTAAATTCCCTGCTAGCAGTGGAGTATGTTACATGAGGTTCTACTACTACATGACGGGCTCACCAGATATTGGCCCTCTCAGGGTAAGTGTGGTCAGACCTACCTGTACCTGTACTGGCCTCTTCTGGATAAGTGTAGTCAGAATAAGGTCACCAAGTATTACCCTTCTTAGGGTCAGTCTAGGTAATCAGACATTGGTCCTCATAAGATAAGTGCAGTCAGACTAGGTTACTAGATATTGGCCTTCTGAGAGTAAATGTAGTCAGACTAGATCATCAGATACTGACCTTCTGAGGGTAAATATAATCAGATTAGATCATCAGATATTGGCCTTGAGGGTAAATACAGTCAGACTAGGTCATCAGATATTGGTCTTCTGAGAGTAACTGTATACTGACCTTCTGAGGGTAAATATAATCAGATTAGATCATCAGATATTGGCCTTGAGGGTAAATATAGTCAGACTAGATCATCAGATATTGGCCTTCTGAGAGTAAATGTAGTCAGATTAGGTCACTAGATATTGGCCCATTCGAGATCACTCTAGGTCATCAGATATTAGCATTACAGGGTATATTTAGTCAGATTAGGTCACCAAGTGTTGGCCATCTCATGTTATGATGGTAATCATAGTCAGACAAAGTTACTGAGTATTGACCCTTTTGGGACAAATGTGGTCAGCTTAGGTCATCACTTGCCCCCTTGAGACCATGTCACCATTAACCCTCTACAGTATATAGACAGGCCAAGTCACCAAGTTAGCATATGATTAGACTAGGCCACAACTGATTAAAAAAACCCAAAAAATTCTGTAATTAAGACTCCATTTGTGTTACACTATACTATCACATAATAGGGTCACTAGATATTGGTCTTCTAAATTATGTAAATTATTCATGCATCCATTCATTCATTCATTCACAATTAATAAAGTATTTAACCTTCTGACTACTGGATAATTTTTTTGACAAAAACCACATTGAGGGGGGGTACAGGTTTATAACTTTTTCTCACATATTTTCAGTAAAAATGTTTATAAATACATAAAATAATGTTCATATGTGAAAGGGTAAGGGTTTTTTTTGTACAAGTTTTTGAAAATGTACGATATTTTAAAGCAGTTAATGTGGTTTAAAATTAGGCAAAAAAATCTGTAGTTTGGTTTACTTAAGCACGTTTGCGGCCATATGTCCGGTATTTATGGCCATTATTCTCAAACACTTTGTTTTGCTGACCACTTTTTGGTGGGGGGGCAAACGAACTGCGATTCATATCACAATATTTCGTGAACACTGATTATTTTTTTCCCAGGTGTACACGAAGAACAAGCAAAACCAGCTACAATTGATGTGGACAGTGTCGGGCAACCACCCGGCTAACTGGATATACGTCAATATCCCACTCGGAAACAACCTCAACTTCACTGTCATCATCGAGGCAACGCGCGGCACCGGAAAACTGGCTGACATCGCCATCGATGACGTCACGTTCACACGACAATGTCAAACAGGAAGTTAGTTATGATTCTTTTTTTTTCTTAATAACTATAACTTTTAGAGTCCAGACTCGATCTTTAATGACATCACACATATACAATTTGTATGGCGTTGTCATGACATTACTGTCGCAGACTCTATCAGAGTCTCGAGTCTGGACTCTAAACGCTTTATAAGCACTAGGCCTGATATGTTGTATGTTTGGAGGGATAGCCATATCATATGTTAGTTTTAATAATGTTTTATAATAAAACATATGTTTGGCCGACTAGAATAGTTCTTCAGCATTTTTTGTTGCTGTGTTTTTTCTTGTATTTTTTTTTTTTTTTTACAGTATCAGACATTTAGAACTATTTAAAGTGGTTAAAATAATAATAGTGCTGATACTACTAATGATGATGATAGTAATAATAATAACATTAATACTTTATTTATTGTAGGTAATTAACACAGCTTATTATTACCAGTTATTATTTATGCATATTAATCAAAATTTATCTGTGATGGTCATTGGTATTGTTTTTGTTTGCACAGAACCGTACATCCCATCCACCGAGTTGGTTTGTGGCATCCACCAGATAAAATGTGCTCCACTGAGTCAGTGCCTTCCCAAAACATGGCAGTGTGACGGGGTATCTGACTGTCCCGATAACTCGGACGAGCCCAGCTCTTGTCCTACCACAACAGGTTAGTTAATATGTTCAGTGTAGTATGGACTCTATGCAGGGTCTGTGGAGTGTATTTGGATGGAAGGGCAAAGGCTTGGGGATGGAAATTTGAGGTCCCAGAGGGCTTGAACTTGTTGGGTGGGTGTGTTGAATGTGTTCAGAGGTATGTTCTAAAAGAAAATTTAGAATTTCAGTTGTTCAAATATGGCATTTTGAATCCTCTCAACACAAATACATGAGACATGCCTGCCTCCCTCCCCTCCCAACAGTTTATGGCCACTGATATGTAACATAAAAGAATACAAAAGTTGGAAAAAACATGTCACATAGTTACATAGTAGCATGCACAAGCCATGTGAAGTAATAAAGAGAACTAAAGAACACAGTGTTTCAGACAAATCTGTCCTAAAACATGTTCGATTACCTAATCATTTGGGGGTGTGGGGTGGGTGATGCTGACCTTCAGACCCTTGCCTCCTGTAGCTGTGTATGAGGTTGATCTAAAATTGTGGCAGTATTTCTGTTAGTGTTTCTACATAAAAGGAAAATACATTTAGGGCCTATATAATTACATATTTATATATTGAAAATATATATGTAGCAATAATGCATGTTTTAATTTAGTGCGCACCAAATACTTAAGCATATTGTTGTTACATTTCTAGCCTGCACCATAATTTAAAAAGAATTGTAATAAGTAGAATGTAAGCTTTTAGACATAAATGATCCATGAAGTGACAAGTTCCCTTTGTGTGTTTTTGTTACAGCCCCACAGAATCCAGCCACTGGACCACCAGTAACACATAAACCAAAGACACTCCCCCCACAGACCCCACCCCCGACCCCTCCTAGCCAGCAGTGTCCAAGTGGACAGTTTGTGTGTGACAAAGTTTGTAAGAACGCCATTTTCCTCTGTGACGGAGTACAGGACTGCGACGATGGAACTGATGAAAACCGATGTAGTGAGTTATCATTGTTATTTTACTCATTTATTTCTATTGTCAATGCTAACTCTTATCCTTCTCTTCAGTACTCTGTATGTTAATGTATTGGTGGAACATTAAATATGTTATATTATTATCCTTGTGGCTTACTTTAAATGGTAGGGTGGGACATAGCCCACCACATGGTAAAGTGCTCACATGATGCGTGTTTGGTCTGGGATCGATCCCTGTCAGTGGGCCCATTGGGCTATTTCTCATTCCAGCCAGTGTACCACGACTGGTATATCAAAAGCTTTGGTATGTGATATCCTGTCTGTGGGATGGTGCATATAAAAGATCCCTTGCTACTAATGGAAAAATGTAAGCTAATGGTGTTTCTCTCTAAGACTATATGTCAAAATTACCAAATGTTTGATATCCATGAGGCGATGATTAATAAATCAATGTGTTCTAGTGGTGTCATTAAATATTGTTGTAGCACACCTGTGAGGTCACTTGTGTCTTAAGGAATGCAAGCAAGGTTGTGGTTTCTAAAAATCGTGTTATCTCTGATATTGTATTCAGTACCAAGAAATTAAACATTTTAAAAAGTTAAAGTAAAAAAATATATATGGTTATTGAATTTGTTTTGTTTTATTCTTATAATAAATTGGAACTATTTACTACATGTGTAATGTAACAATTCTATGACATTATTATAGTTATGTAGCAAATAGTCATTCAAAAAATGTTTGTAATATATCACTGTATGTGGATAATGAATAGGTCAACACCTTGAGGTACGAGTACATCATATGGAATTTATGGCACTTGTTTGGGAATAATTGTTTTATTTTTTCCAAGTGAGAGCAAAGAATAAAACAATTCCCATATACATTCAATAAAAAAATTCTACTGTAATAATCTATTTAAATTTAGCATTAAATATTTATATAAAAAAAAATTCTTTAAACAAACACATACAAAAAAGGAACTATGCACTGTAAGAGCTAGTTCAACACATTAGCTATGAATACAGTAGGGTTCCATTGCCTGGGCAGCTTGCATGACACACTAATAATGGTATTTACAATATTTGTACAGGTGTTTGTGCCAAGGGAAGTTATTACTGTACATCAAGCCAGTCTTGCATCATGTTATCATCCAGATGTAATGGGGTTGTTGAGTGTACACTAGGACATCACGACATGAAAGGCCAAGACGAGGCGTCTTGTGGAAGTACGTAAAACTGTATTAGTATCAATGAAGCTTAGCTACTATTTAAACATGATCTCAGTTAGTAGTAGGTGCATTCTTTAGCTCATCTGGGTGGCATGTAGCTCAGTGGTAAAGCGTTTGATACCCGTCGGTGGGCCCATTGGGCTATTTCTTGGTTCAACCAGTGCACCACGACTGGAAAATCTAAGGCCATGGTATGTGCTATCCTGTTTTGGGGGTTGTGCATATAAAAGATCCTTTGCTACTAAAGGAAAAATGTAGCTAGTTTCCTCTCTAAGATTGTCACAATAACCAAATGTTTGACATCCAGTAGCCGATGATTAGTAAATCAATGTGCTCTAGTGGTGTCGTTAAATAAAACAAACTTCGTTTTTTTCTTCAGCTCATCATACATGGGGTTTTTAATTAAAGATTGTTGATAATAGACTGCTCCAATGCTCCAAGACTGGTGTATGAAAGGCCATTAAATGGTGTGATGGTATTTGCATAGGTTACTGTGATCTTAAATGGTGTAATTGCAGTAAAATGTTATTTGAAATGAAATTCAAAGAGAACTATTTCAGATAGCTGTAACGTTTCAGTACCTATTATACTGGGTGATATATTGTTATAAATACTTTACTTTCAGAATGTCCTGCCAACTATTGTCAGAATAGTGGTCAGTGTGTGGCATCTGCTAACAAGATTCCTGTATGCAAGTAAGACACTTTTTCTTCTGTTTTTCATGTAAAAATATAATAAGTTGACAAGTCTCTTCAGTTTTATGATGACGTCTTATCTTTTACTTTATTCTTTTAGCTTTTAACTTCTGATATTGTTTTTTTTTAATATTGAATATATAATGACACCCCAGCACAAAAACAAACAACATCTGCTGTTGGATGTGAGACAGAGGTAAATGATGATGAACACAAAAGTTCTAAAACTGTCAGTTAAATACAGTGCAAATTAACATCTGTGAAGAGAAATAGCATCAGTAACAAACATGATGATTCACAAAAAAAAAAAAAAAAAAAAATTAAAAAGACGAAAATAAATGTTCAAGGCTCACATTGAAAAGAATTTTGTTTAGCCAGTTTTCACATATGTTGAGTATTTCCTTGAAAATTATTCATAAGTGGCTAATTTAAAGAAACCTTTAGTAGACAAATACTAATCTTGTAGCCAATTTGTAGGAAAATTAGCAGATGGCTATAATGTGGCAGTGGGCAGATTGAGCCCTGAATGTTGTGGTCAACCAGGTGTTATTATGAGATTTATTGTAATATAAATATAATGTGGCAGTGGGCAGATTGAGCCCTGAATGTTGTGGTCAACCAGGCGTTATTATGAGATTTATTGTAATATAAATATAATGTGGCAGTGGGCAGATTGAGCCCTGAATGTTGTGGTCAACCAGGCGTTATTATGAGATTTATTGTAATATAAATATAATGTGGCAGTGGGCAGATTGAGCCCTGAATGTTGTGGTCAACCAGGCGTTATTATGAGATTTATTGTAATATAAATATAATGTGGCAGTGGGCAGATTGAGCCCTGAATGTTGTGGTCAACCAGGTGTTATTATGAGATTTATTGTAATATAAATATTAGTGATCTTAACATATAGCGAAATCCAAATTTAAGTGACATATTAGCGACCTAGAACTTTAGCGAGGTCATCATATCAGAAACTAAAAACCTAAAAAACCTAATAAGCTTAAGCTGTAGGATCAGCTGAAATAATGTTTTTGATGAATCTTGACGTTATGCAGCTTACAGACATGTTGAATTTAGTATAAAATTGCAGTAATGTGCATGCTAACTATTGTTGTTTGCTATCCTTTTGGTTTATTAAGTAGTATGTAACCGTTGTTGTTCCTTCAGTTAATCACAGACAAAACAATCGCACAGGTGTTTTGTAGGAACAGACTGTTGTATATCTTTTTAAATTTAGCATCATAAAATATTAACGTCTTGTATGACCTCGCTAAATTCGCCAACATTTCCTGATTTACAGTATTTATTTTGTGCTTTACTTAAACTGTTTAGTGCATTTTTGTGAATGTAAAATGTTACATCGGTATCAATATTTTATTCAAAAAAAGAATCAAACGGACAGGCCCCGAGTTGGGCCCCTGGCCTCCAGAGGCCGATCCCGGTGGGGGGGGGGGGGGGGGGGGGGGGGGGGGGGGGGGGGGCATGCTTGAAACCCCAGTGGTATATGAGAATGGAATTTTTTTTCGGATCAGATCAAACAGACAGATGTTTACATACAGAATGATTACAAATCAGATAGCCATACTTCATTTCTACTGTCAATGGAAGAGATTTCAGTCTGCAAACCGAGACAAACTTTATTTTTATTTGTATGTGTAAATCTGAGATGTAAAGTGGATATTTTCAGATGTACGAACAGTTGGACAGGCACCCGGTGTCAGACATCAAAAACAGCCACAGTGTCAGCACCACCACCTACACAGGCAGCCTCCACAGGCTCAAACAACAGTTAGTACACTTGTAACATTGTTGTTGGTTGGTTATGTTATTATACTCACATTTACAAACAACTGTTAGCATACTTATAACATTGCTGCTGTTCTGTTATTACACTCACATTTACAAACAGCAGTTAGTAAACTTATATCAGTGTTGGTTTTTGTTGTTATACACTCATATTTACAAACAGCAGTTAGTAAACCTATATCAGTGTTGGTTTTTGTTGTTATACACTCATATTTACAAACAGCAGTTAGTAAACCTATATCAGTGTTGGTTTTTGTTGTTATACACTCATATTTACAAACAGCAGTTAGTAAACCTATATCAGTGTTGGTTTTTGTTGTTATACACTCATATTTACAAACAGCAGTTAGTAAACCTATATCAGTGTTGGTTTTTGTTATTATACACTCATATTTACAAACAGCAGTTAGTAAACCTATATCAGTGTTGGTTTTTGTTATTATACACTCATATTTACAAACAGCAGTTAGTAAACCTATATCAGTGTTGGTTTTTGTTATTATACACTCATATTTACAAACAGCAGTTAGTAAACCTATAACATTGTTGCTTTTTTGTTTTGTTTTTGTTATTTCACCCACAATTACAAATAACTGTTAGTAAACTTTAAAAAAAAAATTCTTTAAATGTCAGTAAACTTTTTTTGGTTTTATTATACTCAATTACAAACAGTTAGTATACTTATAATATTTTATTTTATTTATGTTATTAGACACATATTTACAAACATTGGGGTGTTTTTATAATATTATTTACACTCACATTCTTGCTTCATCGACTAAGTATTTTGGGTTTATTTACTATGTATTTGGGGAGGGGGGTTACGATCTTGCTTCAAGGACTATGTTTTTGTGGGGATTTTTACCATTATGTTTTATGGATTGTGTATATTGTGTTGCAGAAAAATGGGCCATTCCTGTAGGAATCATTCTTGTTCTGCTTGTTTTGGGTGGTGTGGCCGCAGGATTGTTTGTCTACAGAAGACGCAGAATTCAAAGGTAGAGTCTATTCTGTACTCTGTAAATAAGAGTAAACATGTTTACCAAGGAAAATTATACTCTGTACCATCGTATATTTTAGTGTTTTTTGTCAATAATTCCAGTTTGGCTTTATGTGAAAAGAAAATGTAGCAATGTTGAATATAAAAAAAAATGGATTTCACCTATCTTGTTTTGGGGTTTTTATTTAGCTTTCACAGATCGCTGATGTTTTTTTACTTTCTGATTGATTGCATGTATTCCCAGTTTAGAATAGTTTGCCCTTTGATATTAAGAGTCGAGAAATATTAATATTTTCAAAAAGAAATGTTTTAATTACATATTTATTAAAGTTTAAACCAATCATTGTCCAGTATTAGTATATAAAGCATTTCTATTCTTGTATATATTTTTTAATATTTGTATTTGTATGTGCATATATGCACATGTGTGTCTAAATTTTGTTGTTTAAACCTAGAATTATAGAGACGGCCTCATGGGAGAATAGTTTTGTACTCATTACCTTCTGTAAATAAAGTATTCTTTTTAGTATTATTATTATTATTATTATTATAGCTAACCATATCTAATAGTGAGTGAATATATTAAATTGATTTAATCAATATTTAAAAACCATTAAATATGCAGTATTTTGATTGACCAACATGAATAAGCCTATATTAAGGTCACTATCTGCATTTAACAAACACAAATGTGTATGAAGCCCAGAAAGCATGGCAATAAATTGATATTTATAAATGGAGGGTGAACTAAATGAAAGCATGACAATAAATTGATATTTATAAATGGAGGGTGAACTAAATGAAAGCATGACAATAAATTGATATTTATAAATGGAGGGTGAACTAAATGAAAGGAAACATAGAAGAGAGGCAGAGAGAGTGTATTGACTTCTTTCTACATGTTAACATGTTTTAAAATTCTTTTTGTTTTTGTTTCAGACAACTTTTGTTTGATACGAGCAGTTCTCCCATGGGACTTTCCAACCCTGTGTATGACTATGGAAGTGATGGGGCCGATGGAGGGGTAAGTACTCATGTTGTACCTGACTTGGTGATGTAGACTAAGCCATTGGATTTTAGCATAAGTGTACTGGCTTCCATGTTTTTGTAGGGCAGGCTGATTTTTGCCTGAATTAAACGAAAATGCACGAATCTGCATAACAACATTTATTCAAATTAGTATTACTGTCACAGCTATATAGGGTTGTAAACGAATCATTATGTG
This sequence comes from Gigantopelta aegis, assembly GCF_016097555.1. Lineage (NCBI taxonomy): Eukaryota > Metazoa > Mollusca > Gastropoda > Neomphalida > Peltospiridae > Gigantopelta > Gigantopelta aegis. The sequence goes on from NC_054707.1 coordinate 8,889,774, forward strand.
TTTTTACATGGATTAAAACTGATTTTGCATGTAGAATGATGAAAATACATGGTAAAGGCCTCAGGTTAGCATCTTTTGCCCAAATATCTTGATATTTTTGCCCGAATTTGAGGATTTGCTCCTGTGAGGTAGACTAGTTTAGTCCAGGTATACATGTCAAGCCTGTTTACTCCTTGATTTGTTAAAAAAAAAAAAATTGTATCTAGTTTTTTAATCTTTTTATATGTGAATAGATGATTTTGTACATGTTACCATCCTAATGATAATTGATATTAATTATATAAAACAGTGTATGTTAGTAAGTCTCTTAATTTGGTCTTTTTCAGTACCAGATGAATGAATTGGAGCCCCCAACATTCCACGACAATTTCGAAAGTGGGGTGAGTGAACTTAGTAAACTCTTTTGAACAAAAACACCTCCACCTACATTTTGATCAATCCTATGCTGTTTAAATATAAATAACACAGAACCATGATTCTGTGAAATGGCTTTAATGGAAAGCATATCTCACTTTCACATTATTAACAAGTTGCTTGGATTATGAATTCTGACAAATCCAAAGTGTTTCTGGTCATCTTTGTGTTTGTAGTAGATCAAAATTGATTTTAGGCACAGCAAACCTTAGAAACTAAGATCAGTGATTTGAATAGCACAACTATTCAAAGAGCACATATTGTTTATTTAGGGATTGTCTGATATTTCTTTTATGTTCATTGAGGTATGAAAAAAACAATCATCTACAAACTGAATTAGCAAAGTTGTTCACACATAAATTTACGGATGATTTTTTTTGTTATACGCTGATGAAAGTAACAGAAATAACAGATAATCTTTTATATTAAATTTAAAACATACTTAATAATAATAACACTAAAAAGTTCATATTTTAGTTTGAATTTTTTTTTTTTTAATTGCCGGGGGGGGGGGGGGGGGCGGGAGGTCATGTACAATAATACTTAATAAGACATATTATCATATAATATCTTACATTTTCAGTGCAATCAATGTATGTGATATTTTTCAGATCACATATTTTTAGAATTTGATAACTTTGCAAATTAGATGTAAATTAGTTGAGGTCTCGGCACTAGGTTTATTGACATTTAAGCAAACTACTTGGGTGACACTCCATGATTGACGTATGCATTCATAGTCATTAAATAAAAACATTTCAATGGCAATTTGACACTGAAAGCTGTCTAGCGTTCAGAAAATAAAAAACGTTAGGCATAACTTTATTTTGATGTAAGGACATCCAAAATTACGTCATTCGAGTTTGACGTCATTTGAATATCTAGTAATGGCAGACTGGAATTAAAGTTGTGTGTACAGTTTACAAAAACACATCGTATTAAGCTTGAGCTTATATGATAAAGAGATTATTACCCTTGTGTATTTCGGTATCGTCAATATCATATATTAGGAATAAAAATAATTTTATTCCTAATATATGATATTGACGATATAATTTTATTCCTAATATATGATATTGACGATACTGAAAAACACTCTGGTTATAACCTCTATTTACTAATTTCAAGTGATGTCATGAGACCCTGATGATGTTATATTTATGTTCATCAAGTGATGATACTGAAAAACACTGGTTATAACCTCTATTTACTAATTTAAAGTGATGTCATGAGACCCTGATGATGTTATATTTATGTTCATCAAGTGATGATACTGAAAAACACTCTGGTTATAACCTCTATTTACTAATTTGAAGTGATGTCATGAGACCCTGATGATGTTATATTTATGTTCATCAAGTGATGATACTGAAAAACACTCTGGTTATAACCTCTATTTACTAATTTAAAGTGATGTCATGAGACCCTGATGATGTTATATTTATGTTCATCAAGTGATGTCATGAGACCCTGATGATGTTATATTTACGTTCATCAAGTGATGTCATGAGACCCTGATGATGTTATACTTACGTTCATCAAGTGATGTCATGAGACCCTGATGATGTTATACTTACGTTCATCAAGTGATGTCATGAGACCCTGATGATGTTATATTTATGTTCATCAAGTGATGAACAAACTTGTGTTGCTATGGCTGGACCAATAGGATGGCTTTAAATTGTAATGAATGTAATGGAAATTGAATAATATTAATGTAAATTTTATATTTTTGCAGACGATGACCATTGATGCTACATCGATAGAGAATCCACTGTACTCGGAAGCCTTCTCGGATGCATAAACATTTAACTGATTCCAAGAGACCAAATTCTACTGAAAATATTCACTTGAAATGTTTGAATTATTATTTCTGTTTCTACTCAACTCTGAAAACTTCTCGGATATGTAAACTCTGAACTGTTATTGATAAAAAAACCTGTGCAATGATGTATATTCCTTTTTAATTGTTTCCTTTTGTTGTTGGTATTTATTTATTAGAAAGAAGTAATTAATTAATAATTTATTCTTATATTAAATTGACTACATTATTTGATCTCACATACAAACAGCAGTGTTTTCACCATGCTTTGTGTACATGACTATATGTTATTATATTTATATCAAACTTAGAAAAGAATAAATCTTTAAAGCCATATGTTGATTAGCTGGATTTTCTACGTTTTTTGTGGTCCTATTTTTAATAGCTATTGTATTATCTGATGAGCAGTTGTTTTCTATTAAATGACTGAACAAGTTAAAGGGGACTATATGGCCAACAAAGCCTATACCGTATATAGGCCAAGTACATGTTAACAGAGCAAAGTGAATATGTGGAATACTAATGTAAATGTGATTGAGGGAAAGAATGGAAATATTAACTGGTTGGAGTTGTCTAAACGTTAATATTATTATTTTGAATAGTTTATTAGGTAAGCTCAAATTTCTTGTCAATTAATATACTTATGTGTTGCTTTTCAAATATTTAAGTACTTAATTGTTTGAATATTTTAAATTATGTAATAATAAAAAAAATTGACAATAGCTGTTTTTAACCCAGTGTAGCTCCAGTACTGTACAGACTATTCAAGTAGACATGTTGGTCTCTTATCTTTAATCTGAATTTGCTTTGGTGATGTGTGCAATAAAATCTGTTTTTAATGTTTGTTTTGTTAATATATATTAAAATTTATGGTACTACAAGGTATGCACTATATATGTTTCAAAAAAATTTTGTTTTGTTATATTGAAAATTGTTATTGAATAAAAAGCCACTTGATTGTTAAATGTGTTTTTTGTTTATTTATTATTTTACATGATGCAGTGTTTCTGCTAGAAAGACATTTTTGTTCATGGGGCTATGGAATTGAATGCAACCACAGTCAACAGGAGGTATGGGGACCTCCCCCAGAGAGAAAATGGGTTACGTTTAGTGTTAGGGTTAAGAGAATCATACAGTAATGATAAAAGTAATTAATTTTGTCAAAAGGTTCACGTAAAAAAAAAAAAAAAAAAAAAATGGAAATCATTTGGGTATGGTGCCATACCCATTTTACCTACTGGCAGAAACCCTGTGGTGGTTATAGTAACAGTTTTGTAATTCTGTCCAAATTGGCTTCAGGTCAAAGAGAATTTTCCAGAGGGTGGCAGGCCTGCATAAAATTAATGATTGATATTGGCAGTAGCCATCTGTACTGGACATGACCCAGACAACTAAAACATTAGTGGTGTAATATTATTCAGTATGAGGTTATTATAACTTGGTACAGATGCACCTCACTTTATTGTGTACTGTTATATATTGAGATGAAAAACCACACAACTGTTTTCCAGAATTCGAAGTTTTAGCGACGCCTAAAAATGGTTCCTTCTAGATTTTATTGCCATACAAAAATTATACAGTGGTCAGAAGATCATGTAAAAGGAGGAGGGGGACAAACTGGTAGGGGTGGGGTGGGGTGGGGGGGGCAGATATTAAATTTGAGGTCATACAGTGGCGGTTCAATATTTTGTGAGGAAAACTAACGGGGGGGGGGGGGGGGGGGGGGGAGAGTGCACATGTACCATATCAAAAAGGCACCACAGTGGAAACATTTTTAGGGTTGGTACCCCCCCCCCCCCCCCCTTGATCCACTTCTGCATTTTATTCTTATATATAAATGCGTTCCCTCTCTGGGCTCCGTTCCACGAAGCGATCTTAGCCATAAAATCACCATAAGTGCATAGCTACCTTATGCACTAAGGTGATCTTAGTGGTAAGATCACTTCGTGGAACGGGGCCCTGTTAAATACTTGAAATAGCCTACTGTAGACACCCTTTTTCAAAACTGAAGAGTTATATCTTTACTAGTAATTAACTTAACTGATAACACTATTATTTCACTAATAAATAGTTTAAAGATAATTCACCCAGATATATAATAAATACACTGACCTGTCTTTGTGACATCCAAGCTGTAGAACATTCCTGAAATACAGCTGTCCTTTGTGACAGATTTTCAACATCTTTAATATATTAAGGTTATAAATGCATACCAATTAAGTAGGCTAATCTAATGTTTTCTTGTACATGTTACATATGCTCATGGAAGTCAAATAGCTATACCGTTTACATATTTCCGAATTTAAGCTAAATTCAGACTAATGTACGTAGAGCAACTTTGACGTCCATAATCACATTGAAACGTCATCGTATTGTTGACGTAATAGTTATGGGGGCGGGACCTAGCCTAGTGGTAAAGGATCGATCCCCGTCAGTCAGGCGCGCACCCACCCCTGGCTACGCCACTGCTTTAATTAAACAGGCCTAGACCAAAACAAACATGGGCGTCCGTATGCAGAGATTTGTTCGAATGTGTGGGGAATACATGTTGGTGCATAATTAGAAATACCATATAATACTAGTAGGACTTGCCTCGGTGGTGTCGTGGGTAACCCATCATAGATAAAGCTGGTAGGTACAGGGTTCGCAGCTCTGTGCCGGCTCCAACCCACAGCGAGTAGGCCCCGTATCCATAGAGTGTTCTCTTGTGGCGTGTTCCCTTGTTCCTTGTTCCCTTGTACCCTTGTGACGCGCCACACAGACAATGAACCTTTGTTTTCCTCAGTGGCCATTCCCATAGGTTGAACCCAGGGAACACGTGGCCTTGTGCACAGCATGTGTGACCTACTGACCAGGAACATAGGGAATGCACATGCTCATTCTTTTTCATACAGCACGAGAGTGAATAAGACATTTTTGCTATTATCAGTATGAGTGAAGGTGATTTAATTGAGGAGGTGAGGGGATATGAGCTGTTGTAGGATCCCAAAAATAAACATTACCATGACAAACACCAGTGAGAGCTCGTATGGAGTGTCATTCAAAAGAAATTTGGCCCAACAACAGATGAGTATTCATATTTACTACTTTCAAAAGTAAATTAAAATTACATAAATTATTATTTCACGTTATACGGTGTCGTTTTTGGAGATACTGTGTTGTACAAGAACAATTTATCTTAAAACATTTCATCACTTAATAATATTTAAAAATCTAGTACCTAGGTCTAAAACAAGTGGATAACGATAACAGTTTTCAAACATTGCGGTAAACATGTTCCATTTGCCAGAACACGGTGCCGTCTGGATAAGTAAAAAAGTCTTTGATAGTGTCTCGAATGGCAACTGCCCTATCCACTGCTCCCTATCCACTGCTATCCCTCCACCCTGCCATTGTAGGTGGATCATACCTCCTCCAAGGGGAGCTATTTCTTCATAAACAATGTCTGAACTTCGATCAATCAATTGTCCGTCACGACGACGAATAAAATTGTGGACACATCCAGCATTTGTTACCATAACAGCCTTGTCTGGTTGAAGGCACATAGCTCTCTGAAATATTTCAATTTTGTTCGCTAGAATGCCAAATGTACACTCTACAGAACGTCGGGCACGCGAATGACCATAATTGTAAACTCTTAGAAACTCATATCATCCAGACCACGCCCTGGATATGATTTCATCAACTGTGCTTTTAACGGGAAAGCCTCATCAGCAATTATCATGTATGTAATTTCCATGTCGGATGTACTCACTCGAAAACCATCACTCGGAATGTTCAGTTTGCCATCATTTAAAATTTTACACATGCAAGTATTTGCAAAAACTCCTCCATCGCTAATCCTGCCGTACTGGCCACAATCAGTAAGAATAAAACAGGAGTCTGCATCACTGAGTGCCATCAAAACAATGCTAGGATAGCCTTTGTAGTTATAGTACATGGAACCAGCGTGAATTGGATTATACAAAGGAATATGTTTTCCATCCAGTGGTCGGATGGCAAAGGGATAATCCCAGAGTTCTCCAAATCGTCTTGCATAATTTCGCCAATCCTCAGATGTTGGAAGTGACATGACCATAGGTTGAAGAACTTCCCACAGGACTTGGCATGTTGTATGCACGTGTCTTGCAATAGCTTGTTTTGATGTATGGAAAGGAACACTGTCACGGGGATCCTATAATACCCGTAACTGAATAAAACACGATTATCCAAATATCTCTCCTAACTGTATATCTATTAGATCTCTCTGTATCGGGCAGTCTAATACCCGAGTGGCTCGGCTCTAGGTATAATCAGAGATAAGATCTTATATAAATATATATAATATAGCACGTTTAGTTCACTAGAAAACACAACAAAACACAATACACTTTGGAATCTGTATTAACACTACGCTGACAAATGTACTTGCCGCAGTAGTTAATTAACAACAACAATATAATAACAACCCAGAACTAATCACTTAATTAGTTAATCACTAGGTGTCTAGTTTACACAATATTCTAATCACTTCACGGTAATACAACCCACACACGTGTGATAATTGAGAAAAGCTGCCAGGGGAACTTAATTAATAAAGGAATTACAACTCTATTCCTAACTGGTTAATTTTTAATTTTTAATTAACCCTTAACTACTCATTCAGTAACCTTGTAATACAGAATTAATACTGGTACATATCACCATAAAGACAATAACCTACAGTTTACCTAGGTCCTCTAGGATGACCGGCTAAGCTTTATCTTACCAAATACTCGTATAAAAACAGTGAAGCCTACAATTTACTTCGTCAGATTACCGGAGACACTGTCTAAAGAATATTGGTACAATACAGTATTAAAATATTTAAAGTCACATCAATCACATCAAGGTTATACAACAGAGCAGAAAAATATATTTACCAGTCCAGTCGGACTACGTTCCCCGAGAGCCTTCCAATGTTTCTCCCCGATATCTCTAAAATCCTATCTATTTATTCAAAAATCTCAGAGACAGCGAATATCGCCTGGGGAACAACGCGGTACCTCACCTATCATGTGATATTTCCACAACTCCCAGAGACGGTATATTTTCTTAGATGGCCAGACTTACTATTGCCTAGTTCGCCAGAAATACCATGGTCGCGGGGAGGTATTACGTAACCACTCTCCACATGGCCTCCACACCTGGTCTGGGTGTGTATTAGGGGGGTACGGTCGCGCGGAGGTATTACGTAACCAAGCTGCCCACGGCCCTCTAAAACAATTAACATCGCCACAGGCGAAAAGATAAGAGCATGATCCGTCACAAACACTCATAGATGCAAATGATGATCCAGTAGCCAGATGCCTATAAAAGAATAAAGAAAATGTTAACGAGGTTTATGGTTACCGGTTTTTTGTTTATACTCAACCTACGTTTTGGAACATGATGCCATTATATTTGAGAAATGATAATTATCTGATATCAAAAAAGTTTTTAAAAGTATCTCTTTTAAATATTTAATTTTAAATATATTCACAATATTTTAAAATCTTTCATTGTTGTAGGCTGTTATGAATATATTATTATTATCAATAATCTTTTTCAGAGTTCAGCGTGCAGAACGTGTGGACAAAATTGAGACAGGCGCACTCGAAGGCACTTCTCCGGCAGAAGAAACTTCCCTCTGGCACTGGAACATCCAATCGGACATCATGGAAGCATATAGATGCCATGCCATTTCTTATTCCAACCAAGGTGCCAAGAAATACGGCCAGCAACTGTTCAGATGACGACGAAGGTGGTTATAATGATGACGATGGAATTGAAAACCAAAATGAAGACGAAAGCCAGGATGGAGAAACAGCATCGCAGGCGGATAACAATTTGGACGAGATATTTCCAGAACTGATTAAACCGCCAGCCAAAAGAGTGAACAAAAGTATTACCAATCCGAAGAAACACTCAAGACATGATAGAGCCGATGATACCGCCATTAGCATCAGTGAAGCTGCCAAGAGCATCACACAGTGATTCAATGCATCCCCTCCAGTTGAATCGCACCGCTTGGGATTCTTTCGCTCGATCCTTCCTGAAGTTGATAAACTTTCTTCATCGGATTTCCTCACTTTTCAAATGAGTGTGGTGAAGGCCCTCTCCGAGCTTACGGTGCATACACCTCGTCCCCATCAATATCATCACCAGTTTGGTTATACATCATCAGCCTCAGGGATAAGTCCGTATCAGTCATCGGAGTTCAGCAGTACTTTATCTACCCCCACACCACCACCTGCCTCGCAAGCGTATCATTTCATACCGATCGGCACATCCTACTCTGAAAATCAGAACTAACATGAACAATTCTTACCTTAGTATTAAAATCAGTTTTTCTTCAGCTGTGATGGATTTGCGCCAGTTGGATCCGGCAGATTGAAATCTGGGTAGAACAAGGCCCTTGAATTCATTGTAGGATGCAGTACTCATACGAGTATAGTTGAAGAAGAGATCTTCATCACCACACTGTTTCAAGGCCTGGAAAGTTCTGTAAAATTCACCTTTTTCTTCCCGCATTCTATAAAATAGCCGAATCCAGTACTGTGGGCGTTGCCTAAACACATATTGTTTTCTGAGATGAGCAGCAGCGAGGAAAACAAATGCAATGGCAGCATCCTCCTCATCTTCAGTTTTTCTGTTCATCCTTTCGTTATTAAAATATTTTTTGCATTAAATATTTTTGTTATTTCCTTGAGTTTCAATTTTTTATGTTCAGTGTTTCTTTTATCACCTGCTTATAAGTACAATAAATCAACAGTGCACATACCACAGGGAACATGCTATGGAGACAGAGAGTACAAGGCCAGGTCACGAGGTCACAATGCCACAAGTTCACAAGAGAACACTCTATGGATACGGGGCCTTAACGACTCGGTGGGTAGGTGTAAGGTCACTACACTCTCTTCTCTCTCACTAACCACTAACAATTAACAACTAACCTACTGTCCTGGACAGACAGCCCAGATAGCTGAAGTGTGTGCCCAAGACAGCGTGCTTGAACCTTAATTGAATATAAGCGCGAAAATAAGTTGAAATATATTAGTAGGTATATATAGGGTCATGCATAAACATGCACTGCAAAAGTAAATTAATATAAATATGGTGGGGATGGGGGACGATTGATTTATATCAATGTCGCAAAACACTCGAATTTCTAGAGGGGTCCGGGGACATTCAAAACTAGATGTCCTGAGATGTATTTCCCAGCATTCTATAAGTAAAATGCATCATTAGGTCCCTACAAATGCTGACTATTAGACTATTAACTACTCAGTTGCCCCCCCCCCCCCCCCCCACCCAACAAAAAATCCTAGCTACGACCTTGATTATATATACTCTTCAAAATAATAAGAAAAAAAAGTAGAGGAACTCTAATAAGAATTCACGATTGCCAAAATTGTAAGGTATATTAACTGTGGGGAATGGTTATATAATAATAGTGATATAAAAGGGCAAACAATACAACCGGTAGTTCAGTATTACAGTAGGTGTTATGACCACCATAGACCTTGAAGGACGATTGGGGCAGAAGTGAAATTTGAAAGTTGGCGGTTTTTTATCAGTAGCGGGTGGTACCGCCACGATGTGTCAGACATCCATTCAGTCAACGAGGCATACTGCGTATGAGTCTCCCAATGGCCATTTGAGGGAGTCCGTTCCACTCCTCTTGCAGCGCCTTACCACGTTCCGCTAACATGGTCGGCGATCTTTGACGTTGACGCACACGTCTCCCTATCATGTCCCAGATGTGCTCAATGGGGGAAAGGTCTGAGCTCATTGCTGGTCATGGCATTCGATAGATGTTGTGCTGCTGGAGGTGAGCATTGACGATTCGTGCACGGTGAGCACGGGCATTGTCGTCCTGAAAAACAAAACGTCGACCCACAGGCCTAGTAAACGGGGCGACAAAAATTGTCCGTATGTTGTCCCGGTAGTACTGCCCACTGACCCTTCCTTGCACAATATGGAGGGGGTTCTGTCAGTCATAGTGATACCACCCCACGCCATAACCGATCTACCGCCAAATCTGTCATCAAATCGTATTGTGACGTTGGCGTGCCGTTCATTTCGTCGTCGCCAAACCCAAACATGCCTGTCAAGGAAGTCCAAAGTGAACAGGGACTCATCTAAAAACATGACACGTGACCAGCGACGAATACCCCAGTTCTGACGCTCACTACACCATTCACGTCTGTGGGCAATGTGACGATTTGTCAAGGTAGCACAACCCGGGGCCGTCGAGCATGAAGATGGGCTGCATGAAGACGGGCTGCATGAAGACGATTTCTAATCGTCTGACCCGTAACTCGGACACCAGTAGCCTGATGAAAGTTTGCAACAATTTTATTTGCCGTTTGAGCTCGATTTCTTAGAGCCTGGTTACGGATTCATGAATCGATCCTGTACTCCTGTCGTTGCCCTGAGACGATCTGAACGGGGTCGATCGTCAACATTTTGGGTTTGTTAGTACCTGTTCCATAGTCTGCTAATCACTGACTTCGAAACATTGAAGGTGTTGGTCACTTCTCGCTGACTTCTGCCCGTTTGCAGCATGCCAATTGCCCGTAGACGCTCACCGCGTTGCATACGCCGCATCGCAAATTCAAACAATAAAAATGACGAAAAACAAAACAGTAACAACTGTATGATCAACAGAATGCAAAAGATTGACAGAAATAATGTTCCACAGTGATTAATCGACCTTCCTGGAAATGGTCAAAATCAAGAATGACACCCACGCACGTGTACGGGGCAACTGCGTGATGCACGTGCAAACTCTGGGATGTGTTTCGGTCTTCTGATAAACAAACCTGAACGTTCTTTACTAGGATGTCTGTGGTCAAAACGTATGTTCGGTCTAATAGTTGATATTAACATTAATATTTCAGGTTCCCCTACTTTTTTTTAAGAGTATATATATAGAGAGAGAGCGATTATATACTGAACAAAAAAAGAAACTTCCGATTTGTACATATAGTATTTGTTGTGTTAAAGAATTCATTGTGTAATGAAATTATATAGGTAGTATTAGCCTTGAGCTGTATTATCAGGATTCATGAATTTTATCGATTATTTTTGCACTGTTAATCGTCGACAACGTGAAATTCAATTTGCATATGCATGCATGGTTCGACATGTCCCGTGTAGCATTCGGTCAATTTTTTTCACTTGTCTTAGTGACATTGTTGTCAAGTGAACGAAAACGCTTCAAAATTTGTAAAAAAAATTAACGTTTTTTACATTGTAGCATTTTTAGTATGCCAAGAATACCCAATAATTTACGCGAACGGGCGATTGGCATGCTTGATGCTGGCATGTCGACAGAAGACGCTGCAAGGCATGTTGGGAGTTCTAGTCGAGCGATACGAAATCTTCGCGTAAGATTTCGAACGACAGGAAGCACCAACGACTTGCCACCTCGTGGACGTCCGCGTGTTACAACACGTGGTCAAGACCGCTATATCATGAACACGCATTTGCGCAATCGATTCCAAACTGCCACTGCTACTGCTGCTAACACACCTGGGCTTCACAATAACCGAATTAGTGGGCAAACTGTTCGTAATCGTCTGCGGGAGAACGTTTTACATGCACGACGTCCTTACGTCGGATGTGTTTTAACGCAACGTCATCGTCTAAATCGTCTTAATTGGGCACGTGTACACACTCGTTGGATACGGCGACGCTGGAATACCGTTCTTTTTTCGGATGAATCCCGATTTTCTTTACAACGTGGTGATGGCAGGGCGCGCATCTACCGTTGGAGAAATGAACGCTATGCTGACTGTTGTGTTCTTGAACAAGATCGTTTCGGGGGGTGGGGGTTCCATCATGGTCTGGGCAGCCATTGCCCATGGTTATCGTTCACCACTAGTCGTCATTGATGGCAATTTAAATGCTCAACGTTACCGCGATGACATTCTCGCTCATCACGTCATTCCTCTGTTCCATAACAACGCCAACATCTCGATTTTTTAGCATGATAATGCCACCTCTCATACAGCTAGAGACACTGTAAATTTTCTTAGGACAAATAACATTGATTTCATTGATGACTGGCCCACTAAAAGTCCTGATCTCAACCCCATCGAGCATGCCTGGGATAGTCTGGGCAGACGATTGAGGCGTCGTCCCAACTCACCCGCTAACGTCAACGAACTGCGTCAAGCGCTCATTCAGGAATGGAACAATATTCCACAGGCAGAAATCAACACTTTAGTCAATTCTATGCGCCTGCGATGCACTGCAGTCGTCAATTCAAGAGGTGGTCATACTAGTTATTAAGTGGGTGTTTTTATTTTTAACCCCTACCACACTTTGTCAAAATTTCTCCCAGCTTCTGTTAACCTATGGCCATGATTTTTGCACCAAACGATGCATCATGGAACACTCTTTAAACGCATATATAACAATTATTCCCCCGGTTTGTTTTCATCAAGTTATGTTCAAGCAAAGTTAGCGGAAGTTTCTTATTTTGTTCAGTATATATATTGCATAAGCGGGAGTGTGCCATACAGAATTTATGAAAGGAATTTGGTATGTAAATTGCTTTTCGCGAAAAATGTAAAAAAAAATATGTTCTAAAATGTATTTTCCTACTTTCTACAAAATTAATCGTGGCAAATGTGGCTAAATTACATAAAGTTAGCATATACTTTAACTGGCGAATGTAACACTTCGAAATGTTAGGGGAGGAGACAAGTGCCATTTACACACACACCCCCCCCCCCCCCCCCAATTCGGACGCTCATGGCACCAAATTAAACATTTCTATCTGGTTGTAAATAAGATTTAGCTAAATTTTAAATTTTTATCTAAACAAATAATCGAATGGCGTGCCAGGATAAGAAAACGAAGTTTATTATATATTTTAAAATTCAAGAGACTGAATTGGTGCGGGGCGCTTTGGAAGGTGGAATATAAACAAAAGAAGACGGTCGCATGGAAAAAAATTCGTCTCAAAGAATGTAAAAAATTGTTTGCTTCGATTATCAAAGTAATTTTGTAGTTTTACAAATACCACGACAATGCCAGGTAAACTATTAAATTGTTATAAATTGATTGTTTGGTTTTAAATAATCCTTACTGCGTCTCTCTGACTTTGATTTTGTGATATTACTGATCACTGATAGTGATAAGAATTTAGAATAGAAAGTGGGTGGGTGTTATTACGTTAGTTTTGTGCCTCAATCTCCCACACCACTATAATAAATACATGAGTATCTGCTAGAATGGAATGATGTGTAGTATGAGGGCAATACTTCCTTAGGTGCATCATAATCACTTTGTACCATAGTCATTTCGTACCATACTACCTGGTCAAGACCTAATCTAGAATTGAAAAAGTAGAAGAAGTGACTTCTCCCTTCCCAGAAGAAAGGGACAACGTTTGATAAAAATTGGCGAAGTGAACATTTATCGGTATATTTCCGAAAATTTAGAATTATACAATTGGTTCTAAGCCTAATATTTTGATATAAAATACTACTTCCGGTAATAAAGTTTGAACAAAACATTTTATAAATTATATGTTTCATTAAAAAGTAATATTATTAAGTAGTTGATAATGTGCCCTTTTGTTTTAAAAATTAAAGTATTAATTAGTATTTTCTGGCATTACTGAAATGAATGTGGCCGAGGATTAACAACGCTTGGTTGGTCATAGCACACTGCGTGACACGCATCATTTTGAGAAACGATAGCCTGGTGTGCAGGTGTACAGGCTCCCCACATCATGACACTCCCTCCACCGAATCTGTCAACTTGGGCGACGCAGTTGTTGGCAAAACGTTCATTGCGGCATCTGTAAACACGTCGTCCATCATGTCGCTGTAGAAGGAAACGTGACTCGTCGCTGAACCATACTCACCGCCAGTTTCCCAAGTTCCACCCCTGTACATTCGTGCACCAGCGAACAAGTAAATGTCGATATTGATGTCACAGGAGGGGCCAACCTTAGGTTTCCTAGCCCGTAAACCAGCTTCTTGAAGTCTGTTCTGAATGGTTTGTGCAGACACTCTTCTCAAAAACCAGGTATGCGTTCAGCAGTGTTCGTTGCTGTGGCAGTTCGATGACGCAAGTGCAGAACCTGGATGTAGCGATCTTGTGTTGCAGTTGTTATGCGAGGTCTTCCACTTCTGGGCCGGTCTTCAGCTGATTGAAACTGCTGGTACCTGTCCCGGAGATGTGAAATGGTGCTCTAACTGAAGGTGGTCTATTGCAGTGTTTAGATTCGGCAGGCTTAGTCTTGGCATCTTGTAACTCGTCTTCATCGAAATGGAAATGAGGCATCATTACGAGCATTACAGCTTTAAATACCCATCACTACCCCAATCTTTTCCCCTGAGATTCACATGCATTCGCCAAAATCTGACCCATTTCACGGTGATCTCCTACAATTGTCGCACAACGTGTGTTAAATTTGTTTTAGGGTGCATTTGGGCATGCTGTCCCATTCCAGGAACATTAACAAACATGGTCATTCAGCAACATTGTACAAAAAACCGATATTTTGTAAAATCAAACACTTTTCTTCTTTCCCTATCACCTAAGTGTTTCTTTTTTGACAGAGTATATATAGGCCTACTGTTAATTATTTAACTCACCACAAGTTACATGCACATAATATATAATGGTGAATTATTTAACTAGTTATTATTTTTTTTATTTTTTTTGCTCGTACTGAAACCAAAAAATCTGCAAAGATTTATTATTAAAAAAAAAAAAAAGTGCAGAGTAGTTTACAACACAAACTTTGCGTACATTGTAGTTCTGGATCTGAGGATGATTTTGTCCAGGTAAAAACTTATGGAAATTAGCGATGTTGAATTGTTTTAAATTAATATGACTGAAGTGGGTTAATCACTGAGGTCAGTCCCTATTTAGGGAGGTTACAATTTTTATGGTCCTGGCAAGAAATTTGCGGGTTCTGTGCAGGATCCAAACGACACCTATCGCCCATGCAAACATGTCAGGTTTAAATGAATCAAATGCTGTCATTGGCCGAAATACTGTTCGGGTCATTGAGATTACCAGCAAGGTGTGGAAATGTTTATATATATGTACCATTAAAAAAACCCCAAAAACTAAATGAACTGCGGTTCACAAATTGGGGAGATGGTGCACCGAACCGTGAGCCTAAAACTGTTGTTTTCGGTAACATCAAATAATCGTCCCATCTCTAATCCTGATGTAGTTGTACTCGTATTGTTCAAAATTAATCATGATTAATGATGCCTTTGGAGTATTAAAGTTGTGTTTTCCTCTTGTACATTGCATAAATGTGTCGTATTGTTTGGTTGCAGATAACTTGAAACAGCCGCTTGGCCCCATCGTTTTGAGCAGTGTGTCACAAGATTCATACACTGTATGTTGGGTAAAACCAAATCTTTCTGGTGCAGTCAACAACTTCCGTGGTTTTCTCATCGAGTCAAGTTCTGATAATGTAAAGTGGACAAAGGTTGGTTTACACACTGAGCTAGCACTGGGCGGGCAGAAATCTTTGCCAAATCATCTATTTACACTTCGAAAATTATAAACACCCAGAGTTAGCGAGTGCCACTGCTAACCGTGACACAGTTATATTGCATATATTTATAAAAAAACCCACCCCAAATATTTTATATGACAGACTACGTTCATTTGCTTCTTCAAATAGCTCTGTAGTGTACTTTCAATTGCCATTTAAGTAATCAGGTACACATGTAATAATCAGAGATAATAAATTACAGGGCTAGCTCTGGCATTCACCAAATTCACCAACTGCGAATTTTAAAAACAATTGGCAAATTTTATTTTAATTTGGCGAAATAATTTCAAGTTTTAATTGATATTTTGTTACAAAATATAGTGTTTTTCCTAGAAATTTGGCGAGGCATGGTAGACAAAACACTTTGAGGGCAATTTTGACCATTTTCAGGGCACTTTGTTTACATTAAAGACAAAAACAATAATTGAAATATATGTAATTAATGTTCTTGCTTTAATAAATGAATGAAAAAAAATATATAACAGATATATTATATTAATTAATAATATTTTTTTTTAGTGTTTTATCAATGCAATGTTAGAATTAATTATTGAAAAAGGCTTTTTTAATCTCAGTGTAGCATGGCACTGATTAAGGCAACATGGTGCTAGTCTAGTGAGGTATGGTGCTGCACCATGCTAAAACAAGCTAGATAAATACTAAAATAACTGGGTTTCTGTTAGTTTAATAGATAATTTGGCTAGCCATGAATCACTTTTCACATTTTCTGTTTGATAAATTTATATTCGTATATAATGTGTTAATGTTTTGTACCATTGAGTGGTATTATACAACAAACTATACCTGATTGTGAAATCACTGAAATTGTGTTTCAGACTGCTGAAATTGACAAAGCGCTGACCTCGTTTACCATTGAGAAATACAACAAGAATACCAGTCAGTTTGTCCGAGTGTCGTGTCGCTATGACGGTGGAACGAGTTGTCCTCTCACATCGTGTGACCTCAAGAATGTCATTAGTGCTAAAGGTTTGTCCATGATGATGATGATGTTTGAGATACACACAGGGACACACAAACACATACTAATCCTTGGACAGAATAGTGATTTTTTGTTTTGTTATATGATAAAAACAAAATCCACCAAAGTATGCATGCCATCCTACTTTAAACTGCTTGATAAATATTACAAATCTATGTGTATACGATGAGATTCTGAATCTACTGCAACAGTGTGCTCAAGGAGATTGATTGTGGGCATCTGCGATCAATTCAGTATATATCATACATTTGTACATGTATTGAATCGAAAAAGTGAGTTTGTTTTGTTTTACAACACCACTAGAGCACATTGATTAATTAATAGTTAGCTATTGGTACACAGCTAGCGATGTTTTATATGCACTTTCCCACAGACAGGACATCACATAGCATGGACGTTGATATATATCAGTCTTAGGGCACAGGTTGGGATGGGGAAAAAACCCAACCAGAGGTTGGTTTCCAGGGCTTTAGATCTCACTAATTTGGGCATCACAAGGATTTTTGTCTTCGGAGTGCAAGAAGGTCTTTTTAATTCTTTAGTCATTAACAGTTGCTAGAGAGTGTTCAATATTGAGAAATTAATGTATTTCAAGTTATTTTAACGTAATTAAACATAACATTTCAGTGATTTTGAGGTCAGCATGTTTATACCTAATTTGTTGTGATTATTTTGGGCACGTTTATCGCCTCAACTTTCATGCAATCTTGGTCCACCAAGGGGATTCATTACTATGCAGTGGCGTAGCATGGGCATGGCCACGGGTGCAGTTGCCCTGGGTGCAAAATTCTGGACTGGTGAAAGGGACTCGGGTGGGGGGGGGGGGGGGGGAGTATTAATGGTCGACTGGTTAGGGGGCGCAATACTTGTCTTGCCCCGGGTGCTGGCATCCCACACTACGCCACTGTTACTTTGACCAAACTGCTTCAGGTGTGTGATCTACCGACTGTTCTAGATCAGTCTCTGAATCGATAGCAAGCCCTCTCTATCATATCTTGCTTCACCGTAACAATTTATCTTTTTAGCATAGCCCTAACCATGTTCTTATTCTTGATGAAAAACTCGCAGTCTTGAAAGTAGTATTATGTGTATGTTTAGTTATATGTTTAAAAAAAATGCTCATGTCATTTCTTATTTTTATTGTGCATTTCAGTGGGCTCACTGAATTCGCAGAAGAATGCACCTAGAAAACAAAGTGAATTATTACAGAAAGGTAGTGCTTCAAATGATAAAAACTCTTCAGCGCAGATTAACACTGCTGGATCAAAGCCTTCTGGTGCATCTTCTAACAAGCAGACAGAGCAGTCTGTATCTAAAGTGAAAGCTCCAAACCAGCCAGAGAAGTTGATGAGCATCACACCAACCAAAGCATCTAGTCAGGTGAATACATCCAAAGTGATGCCCATAAAAACAGGAGAAAAATTAACCAGCGCAAATGCTATCAAAACAGATGGTTTAAAGTCTCCTGAAAAAAAGTTGCCCAATGTGAATGCTATCAAACAAGAAAAGTCAGGTGGCATGAACACATCTCCGGCGACGAAACAGTCACAGAATGCATCTAAACTGACACCCGCTTCATCAACAGATACATCTACCAAGCCTAAAGGTGGCTTGTCTCCTAATCCTGGGTCATCATCAACAAAACCTGCTGGTTCAACACCTTCTCCTAAAGGTGGCTTGTTGCCGACTCCAACACAGAGAATTACCCCACACAAGGCGAGCTTGTTGCAGATGTCTGGGTCCACGCAGCCAGCCAAACCAAGGGGGCCAGTGTCATCACTACTACAGGACATCGATCAACCTCTAACAGCTCAGACTAATGAAACTCAGAATAGTAAAACAGGTGGGTGCTGTGTTTATGTTACAGGAGTAAACTGTTTGGTGTAGCAGTGGTTGAAATAGTGCTGTCCCCACTGGTTTTTGCCTCATCACCACAGGCAAGGAGATTTTTTTGTTGTGTCTATCGTCCAGTCTGATGTTTTGCTCAGTTGATAACTTGTGTGCAGTAGGCTTTAGAATGATGGCTTTACACGCAGTTGGGTTTAGGTGGATTAGTTGACATAAGTTTAATTCATTCAAAGAGAAGTAGATACGGAATGGATGTGGAAATACTTGTATTATGATCCATATGTACAGAGAGATGTGACATCTGTTTTGCATTGTTTTCCATTTAGAAAGGTTTAGCCTATGTGTTTTCATATTCAGTGTTTTATTGCTGTAACTGATCCAATCCAATGCTTAAGGACAAAATACTTAGCTTGCATCAAAATGGGAGCAAAAGATGCTTTCAAATATTCTACCACTAGAGTACATTGTTTTAAGCAAGAAACTGAAAATGATTAATTCCCTTGGACGTGGTGGAAGAATATAACCATTTGATTGGCTGTGGGAATTTGGAAACCAGTCTATTAGGTTTTTGGTGAAATGTAACAAGGTTAGAGATTAGATTAAGTGTATGGACTAAAAACACTCATTTTTGCTGTGATTTCTAAAAACATTTAAAGCAGATTTTATATTTTTTAATGTTTTAGGTGTTGTCATTTGTAAAATGTTTGCCACTTTGCTTGCAGATATCCTGCACAAACCCTGTGGTCCGCTTGTTGTGAGCAGTGTGTCTGGGAACTCGTACACTGTGTCCTGGGTTCAACCCCAGCAGGCGGGCTGGAAGATTGGATTCAAGGGATTTCTGGTGGAATTGGGCTCTGACAACATCAGCTGGACAAAGGTAGGTTATACTAGGTCCTGTTTAACATACTACCATCTGTATCTGTATGGATTTACGTCATTCACCAGCTGTGGTATGGTGACAACAGCCGGTTTCTTCTCTTTTTCAACCAAGTATTGAAATAAACATGGTAGACCCCGAACAGGCATAGTTTATAATCTGTTGGGATATCCTTCCTTGTGTGGATTCACTACCTGTGCTCCATAAAGTGGTTTATTAGAGTCGATGGTTTGTGCTACCCTGACTGGTAGAAAGGTCATACATAAATCCATTATATGCTGTTATAGTATCATTTTGGCTCATGGGTTATGAGAAGTATGCGTGTATGTGTAAATGGATTTCATATTTAATTTTTTTTTTTGTTTCCAAAGGCTAAGCAGACTGACATGACAAAGACAACTTGTACGTTTGAGAACTACGACCGAAGCAAGAGTCAGTTTGTGCGAGTGTCTTGTCAGTACGCGGATGGAGTGAGCAGTCCACTGGTCTCATGCGATCTCAAGAATGTCATTGCAGCTAAAGGTTTGTTCAATCTCAAAGATGTATTCAATATTTAACCATTTAAAATCGATCACATTGTCATACAGTTTTTACCAGCATTTTTGCACATATTCATATGGTATTTCGACACCAGTTTGTATCTTCTGCAAATTGTTGATATTTGTCATATGAGGAAATGTGCACTAAATATTTTGGCCCAGGTCATCACCTTCAGAAGAGATCCGTAATAGTCTAGCCTCTAGTAGGCCTTTGACCAATCCAGCTTGACAGAGCTAGTCCTGAAAGGAAAGAATGTTGATAGTATGAGGGATCCTTTAAGAAATCTATCTGTGGAATGGGCAGTATGTAGGTTTTGTAAATGGTTTCATCACTAACAAAGGGAGATAAAAACGTCATCTACAGAGGTGGGAGATTTTGTGTTGTGTTAAATGAAGGAAAATAACAGGTTTTTTTCAGAATGGTGTAATGATTAGATTTGCTAGCTGATATATTATGCTGATGCTTGTGTTGTTTACTGCTTGATACTGTACTTTAACACTTCAATGTCTTCTTTCAGCACAATCTCTGCAGTCACAGTCGATCTTGAAGGGGTCTAAAAGACCGACCCCCACACCGCTAATCCCTAGTTTGACTTCATCTGCACCTACCCAGGAAATGCAGAAACCAAATCCAGCGACTACAGTTAAATGTAAGATCAATTTGTGTATCTATGAATTCTACCTGTAGTCCCCTTATTTTTAGTTGTATTATTCCTGGACCCTAGCAGGTTATCATATACACACACACACTGGGAAAGTGGAAGCCAGATTGTCTTTTTTTGTGTCTGTGAACTGACATTGATTGAATTCTACCTATAATGACCTGTCTCTTTACCTGTAGGGACGGGATGTAGCCCAGTGGTAAAGTGTTCGCTTGATGCCCAGTCGGTCTGGGATCGATCCCCATCGGTGGGCCCATTGGACTATTTCTCGCTCTAGCCAGTGCACCACGACTGGTATACCAAAGGCTGTGTTATGTGTTATGCTGTCTGTGGGATGGTGCATATAAAAGATCCCTTGCTGTTAATCGAAAAGAGTAGCCCATGAAGTGGCAACAGTGGGTTTCCTCTCTCAATATCTGTGTGATCCTTTTAACCATATGTCTGACGCGATATAACCGTAAATAAAAAGTGTTGAGTGCATCGTTAAATAAAACATTTCCATCCATCCTTCCTTCCTTTACCTGTAATATCCATAGTCTAGCTGATTATTATGACAGTTGTGAGAGTTGAAACAGTAAGTCTGACACCCCCCCCCCCCCCCCCAAAAAAAAAAGAAAACCGTTGAAAAGAAAAAGAGAATTAAAAATAAATTTATATAGACTATTTATAGGTTATACTTTTTTTTCTTTCAGATATCCCATTTCTTTTTGTGTAACCCATCATCATGAATGAAAAATGGGTTGTGCAGAATTTAATGTGTGAGCTACGTGCGAATGAAACGGCGTGTGTTGCACAACAAACATTTATTTTCTTTCCTTCACACTTCATGTGCCTTAATTTCATCACTTTCAGCTAATTTGAAGAAGCCGTGTGGCCCTCTGCTAGTTGTGTCTGCATCTTCTGACAAGTTCTCGGTGAAATGGTGCAATCCCAGCCCGCCTAGTCCCAATCTGAAGGGCTTTGTGGTAGAGAGAAGTACCAACAACTCATCATGGACCAAGGTACAACTGCAGTGTATAATCTCTTCTTGCGAAACTAGATCCATCTTGTACTTGATGCTCATTTTAATATGCTTTTATACTTTGCACCAATCTAATCGCTAGACATCATGGACATGTAATTGTGCAGAAGGTTGTGTGATGGTCTGAAAGGTTTCGTTTGTTATCTTTATAAGGCTAAGAACCAGGATTTATTCTCTTTTGTAATTGAGGAGGGTGTTGGATATAGCTTCGTAGTTAAATATATGCTGAGGCATCTTTAAGTGTGTGTTCCTTTGCTTTTGTTTTCATAGTTGAGAACTACTAAGGAATCATATTTGATAATCATATGGACAAATAGACTGTATTTCAAGATGTAATATATCTTGAAATATGGTATATTTTTCTATAGGTGATATTATAGTTTAATTTGTAAAACAATGTTTAGCATTTTTAACCCATAATTGGTTAATCCTTATATGGCCTATAATTTTAATAAATGATAATAACAACAAAGATTTTCATATGTTTTCTATGCTTTCTTTGTGACAACCGTCAGTTTAAGATTGTTAATCACAAATAATCTTTAATGCAGGTTTATTCATCTGTTTGTAAGTATGTGTGCTGTTTCAGGTTTCCGAGTTGACCAAGTCTGTCACTATGTGTACGGTTACTGGCTGTGGTGTCGGTGATGGCCAGTTTGTGCGAGTGTTCGCCCAATACGACATTGGAAGAAGCGAACCTCTTGTGTCATGCAATCTCGTCAATGTTATTGCTGCTAAAGGTAGTTCAGTTATCGCATTATCTAGTGGGTTTACTTACTTCAAAAATAAACATTTTCCCCCACACCCCTTTCCTTTCTATGTTTAAGACCTATAGTCTGTCCCAGCTTCCTACAAATGTTTTTGTAAATAATTTCAGTTTCGTTTGATGTAAGAAGAAAAGTAAAGTGTTTCGGAAAAAAAAAAAAAATGTATGTGCAATATATAAAACAATCGGCTTAGAAATAAATAACTTATAGTAAATTCCTTGTGGTGAGGACTATAAATAAGCTAATATAAACACTAGATATCCTAAATTTAACGGAATAGTGTTTTTGTTTCTGTCATACAACTTCATGGATGTTAATTTTGTGTGCTCTAGTTTCAGCAAAGCAAGCTCCTTCACAGTCCACATCAGATGCCCGCAAACCGATGACACCTGCTGGTAACCAGTCGAGGTAAACCAAACCTGCCATGTTCTATGAGTCATGTCTTCTCGGTTCACTCGCGTTCAGCTTCCAGATTCAGCATATCACCTGTTTACTAATCATTTTGATACAAAGATCATATTTTCGTACCTGACTCTTTTTTTATTATGTGTTTGGTTAGCAAGGCTTTTGTTGCAATTTTCTGTATATATAATGTGAATTAGGGATCATGTTTTTATTGAGTCATTCAGACTAGTGTTTGTATACCATTAATCTGAGTTGGATAGTAAATCAAGCTATATTGACTTCGGTTTAATTTAGGAGTCAGCAGTGAAATGTTATTCATTTCTGCTTTGGTTTAGATGGAGTGAACTGGACTGAGTGTTTGATGTTTGCTTTGATTTAGATTGGAGTGAATCAGATGATTTTTAACATTCTGATTTGATTCACTTAAGTGAATCGAAGTATATGTTTTAAGACATAAACATGGAGTCATTTGAAATATGTTTGGATTGATTAGGACAACGTGTATTTTTAACTGATGGTTTGGATTACATGGAATGGATTGTACTCTATTTCTAACTTCTGCTTTTCTTTAGAAGTGAATTGGGCTAAATTTCTAGAATTCTGATTTTCTTTAGAAGTGAATAGGGCTAAATTTCTAACTTCTGGTTTGAATTAGGAAGAGCGAGTTGGATAATATTTCGAATTTTGGTTTGGTTGGAGTGAATAATGTTTTTTAACTTTCAGTTTTTATTCATATGGACTAAATAGGAATATGCTTTTGGACTGGATTGATTTAGTTTGATTACCTTCAGCGGAGTTACTCTTAAACCATTGGGCTGATTTTGATTTCAGTCTGTGATCATTTTTAACAAACTTAAATGTTTTGTATAGAATAAATATCAAGCTTGTTATTTTAAGTTTTGTTAGGAGAACAATCATTCTTGCATACGAGCTCTAACAAAGTGAAAGGAATGAAAACTTTAAAACTAAGATCCGAAACTTAGTGTTCTCAGGCCAGTGTAATTCTTTTTATAACATTTAAGATCAAGTACACCATCAACAAAGTTAATTTGATACATTTTCTTTTTGTCTTGAATACTATTCATCCTTCTAATACTGTTAATATCAAGGCATGCTCATCTTTTTTATTTAAAATGAATTTACTTCAGTTGTTATATTATTGTTTTATTTCATGGTTTTTTCAGATTTCATATTTTTTAAACAATGTTTAATCATTCATTCATGTGTTCTGCAAATATTGGAAACTTAGTAATTTTAAACATTTGTGATCTTTCATACAAAAGCCCCATTCCATTCATATTCATAACACTACTGATTAGCACGTGCCAGGATAGCAATCAACAAATCTGAAAAATATTACAGAACAGCTAAATTATTGTGTTGTGAAAACTTGCACAGATTTCATTGTTAAACCTGTGACACATTTCCATGCATATATGTGAATACATGTAAAGATAACCATGCTATAAACAACCCTCAAGGCTGAAAGCCTGAGGACTGTTAGTTTTTAAGGTTAATTACTAAATCAGTTTAAATAATACATATTATTAATGATAAATTACTTTGTTATTCATATTTTTCAGAATGCTTGCTCGTTTCCAGCTATGTAGCTGACCTCATAATTATTTGTGACTTCTAAAAATAATGTTATTGCATAACAAAAGTTATATGTAAAATAAACAGAAGAAAACAAACACCCGCATAGAAAGAAGGAAATTATAGCATAATACAAATGTTTATGTTGCTTAAAAAACATTTTTTTTGTATTTGTAATGGGAATTGAGAGAATAGATGAAAACATGAGAACTTAATATTGCTCAACAAAATCAAAGATAAAAATTATACTGCAGTTTTATAATATTAAATCAGCTGTATCTATTTATGCAGCAGAAAGTGACCTCAAGAATCCATTATTCTTAAGGCTTAAATCCAGTTTGCCAGGAAAGATAAGGCAAACAAAGGGTAATCAAATGGGTAAGTAATAAACAAAGTAATACAGAAAAGAAAACCTGAACATTCAGTTAGAAAATTTAATATAAACCAGATGAAACATTTGGTTACGAACTCTGAATTGATAAGAAAACTGAATCCAGTTACAAAACAAGTAAACTGAACTCGGTTACTAAAAGTGTATCTCTGGATTACAAGAGTCTTATTGTCATATAACACTCTGTTGTTAAAATGTTCACTGTCAGCTAGGTGAACAAGAAAAAGATGGTGTGTGTTTAGATTTTGTGCAATCAATATAAAAAGTTTAATATTTGTAATAACTATTACAGAATTTATATGCTAATTGAAAAACACAAGTCTTCTAATCCTTGGTTACAATGTGTTTTTCATATATTAATTTTAACAAAATACTTAATGCAAATATCTAGTATTCACTACATGTGCATCTAATATGCACCAACATTAACTTCAAATTACTTTGAAATATGAAATATTTCACATACTGTACATGTAAATTGTTTTCTATTACCAGCATACATGTTTGATTATTTTTAATTATTACTTTACATTCATGTAAATTGCAATTTGATGCTTGTAAAAGATGTTTTAAAACAACTCTTTTGACTGCTCTAAAAGTAACATTATCTGTAATTGAATTAATATGTGCATATTAATTAACTAAATTTGATAAAATAGTATGCAATGAATTACATGTAAAAGGTAAATGAAACTGTTTTTAATCTGAGACTATATGTGCTGTTTGTAAGCACCAAATAGATTGTACATCAACAATTATTATTATCTCACAAAACATTTGTTGGATGAACCATTTAATTGAAATCATGTTACCCTAAATAAAACAGATTTTAAACCTGTTCCTTGTTCAAAATAAATATGATTACATTATTTTTTTATATGAAGAAGTTAGTACTAAACAAATCAAACTTGTATAAAATTAAATACTGTAAATCATGAAATTAATGCGAGCAAGTAATTAATGCGAAAAATGCGGCGAACACATCGACGCAATAATAACTTGACGCATTTTGTTTATTCTCATTTCCAATACAAAAAATATGCAGGATTTTACTATAATACTTCTAAATAAAATATAAAACTTTTATAATATAAAGATGAAACAAAATACAAAAACAATTTTTGTTAAATGTCTTTTTGTGAATACTTCAAGAATCTTTCTTTCGTTTCGATGTTGCCATTCTATTTTCACTATCCTGGAATATCATAGCGGTTATATAATGCAGTGATGTTCCTAATGTTTTTTTTTAAAAAGCTCATTTTGCGATGTGAGTACTTTTCAAATTTTCTTACAGTACACTTCTGGATTACTGTATACATTTAAACTGTTTTGAACATTTGTAAAATTATAATCAACAAATTGTATTACTAAATATATTCCTTTAAAAATGAAACAGTAGAAAATTATATAACCGCAACCAACAATCCGTGCGTATTTTTTCAAACCATTTGGCTCGACTCTATACATGTCATTTAAGTTAGACTGATCGCAAGTTGTATTTGTTAACGTCTATTCCTGTGCTGCGCATCAAGTGTATAAAATCAGTCTAAAACATTTGTTAGAATAATACGTCTGCGTTCGCGTGCCCTGTAATAGCGACCCGTTTACCTTTTATTCCTACTGGTGGATTAATTAGAAGCGATCACCACACAAAAGTGCGAGGCATACCCTTAACAATAAGGTGTAGTTATACTAATTACACTACTTTAAGTAATTAGGGTTTCCTGGTCGATCCACCATGCGATCAGCTTCAGATTATGTAGTAGCTGTGAAAACAACTACTGACTTCTTTTGACATGAAAGATGAAGCCCAAACAATATAATAACAACACAACAGTGGTTTTTATGTGATGTGGACTTTTGCCCGACGCATTAATAAAAATACGCATTTGTGTTCACTCGTGTACGGACGCAATAATATCATGACGTATTAATTACATGATTTACAGTATATGGTGTTCAAGCATAAACATCAAATTTAATTTATTAATAATCTCCAAAAGAACAAGGCCTATTTATATTACACATCATTAACAAGTAATTAACTACTTGTATTATCAATATATTTAATTTAATAAAGGGTGGTACACATGAGGCAATGAATAATTGTTTTCTATTACAGCACTAATTCTAATAAAGTTGAATATTAAGATAGAACACCCCCCCCCCCCCCCCCCACCCATATAATAATGATTGCTGATTGATGCTGTATGTGACCTGATAAACGTGGGTAAAGCAGTTATATTTGTACTTGTTAATAAACTGGAATGGCTGACTCACAACAGCGATACAGAATCAAACTGAACATACAGAGTTAACAGTATTACTTAAAAAAAAAAACCCACCAAAAAGCACTTTAACAAAAACATAAAACATAATTGATAGGTTCAGTAAAGGGTTTTGTTCCAACCTGTTGCTTTAAAAAAAAATATATATTTTTTAAAACAAAACAAAAATTAAAATGCCTTTTGGTTTACTACAATACCACTTTAAGTAAAAAGAAAAAAGAAAACCTGTTTGTTGCCCGTGCTCTTTTTCTTTCAGGTTTCAATTCTTGTTAGTGAATGGCTAACAAGCTGGGCATCACACTTTGTGCACAAAAGGAAATAACTAAACATCTAACCAAAATGCATTCAGATTTCTTGCAGTATCACTGGTTATTTTATTTAAAATCCAGCCCATTGACGCCAAAGTTTTTACAACTCTCCTACAGAATATTTTCCTTCCATGCTTTGTAGCTTCCAGCAGAACATGTCACAGCCAGTGGGATCCCTCAACAGTAGAATGAAACCGCCGACATCTACCAATGGTATTTGTATTACACTTATTATTGCTTAAGTTAAGTGGAATCTTAACTTTACATTTTACTGTAGTAACTAGAATGTTGCATTGATAACATATACTACATCGTATAATGTTGACGATGAAAGGGTTTACTGATGTGACAAAGATGGTAATTTAATAATTAAAAAAATTTAAATTTAATAAATAACCCCTTCGACAAGGTGGGGATTAAAGATGTATTTGCCAAAAATACACTCGCCAGTAGCTGGCCAATGAATTATGATGTCTGGTTCAGCAAAACGACATCGACCTAATGACATCATAGCCTGGTGTAAAGAATACCATAATAATGGCCTAAATAGCAACATGAATTTCATTTCAAAATGATGTGAAAAAAAGATAGTATATAATACTGATCATTATTTTGAATATTTTGTATTCATTTTATATTGTAACCAGAATGCAGGGTTTAAGTTTTCAACCATGAAACATGAACTGAAGTTAAATCTGGCAAATATATATTTCACAATTAATTACCTAAGCAGCTAATAACAATAGTTAACATGTTTTGTGAAATCTTATTGTGTAGCAATTGGGGTAAGACAAAAGAGAGGATTTTCTTTAGCTTAAACCCTGGAAGTGGAAACAAATATGTTATGCTGGAGGGAAATCCTGACTCGACAGACTGCCTGAAATGAGCCTTTGCAAATTTAAGACACAACGTGTAACTCAAGGGATGGGATTTTGCTTTCTCCTGCAAGGATAAGTGATTATTTTTCTTGCCTACCAAAACTATATTTATAACTTTCAAAGATAAAGACCTGCAAAAATGAAAATATAAATACCCAAAATTTATTCATCGGCAAAACAAGCACCGTAGAAAGCTAACAGAATTTTTTATAATGATTTGTCAGAATGCAGTGCATGCTGCTTGTATCTTTCCTGAGGAATAACAGAATAATCCATAACACTTTAAAACACAGATCTCGTTATGGTAGGCAGGAAATAACAATCCATGATAATTCTGGTTTTTAGAAACATCACATATAGTATTATAACTATAAGATCAATACTGAATCATGACATACTGAATCATGACATATTTAGTTATACTCACTTAGTTGGACCTCTTGTTATTTCCTGAGATTTGAAGGTTTTAAAGAGATTATATTGTTTGCCATGAAAACACATCTTTGAATTGAATTTAATAAACTTTTAATTTCTCAACAGAATTTAAAATTGCTTGCATTCATAATTGACCAAATTTAAATCACCCATAACCTTCAAATTTTCAAATTTGAACATTTATTTCACCAAAGTGTACTTCAGAAATGTACAAGTCTCACTGTGTTTCATTTATTTAAACCTACCGTCTTATCATTGATTTAAGCATAAACTAAGACACATGTGTACATGGATTTGCCCATCATTTATGTCTAAAGTAATAGTCATAGTTCTTTCCTATTCTAATACTTGATGGTAAAGTACAAGTATGGATGATTCATTTTTCTAAAATAAAAAATTCATGCTGATATTTATTTGAAGTAAATTAAAATATAAAAGTTAGGTACCTATAAAAGAAATCACAGCATGAGAAGTATGTTTAAATGATTATAGCTGATCGCTGATTGGTTCAAACTGGTAATCACAGCATGAGAAGTATGTTTAAATGATTATAGCTGATCGCTGATTGGTTCAAACTGGTAATCACAGCATGAGAAGTATGTTTAAATGATTATAGTTGATCGCTGATTGGTTCAAACTGGTAATCACAGCATGAGAAGTATGTTTAAATGATTATAGCTGATTGCTGATTGGTTCAAACTGGTAATCACAGCATGAGAAGTATGTTTAAATGATTATAGCTGATCGCTGATTGGTTCAAACTGGTAATCAATGTCTACATTTCATCCTTTACAATTACAAACACATTTTAACTAAAGTAAATACATTGCAGTAATATTCTATCAAACATTAGCTTAAATAATACTGCAGTGCTTTTTTTCTGAAATCATTAATATCCAAAACTGCTACTGAATTTTTCTGAATTGAAAAAATCCACAACCTAATAGCCCATCTTTTATTTGAAGTAAAGAGGTTCATCCATAAACATGAGATGTCACATTGTTTATTTAAATAAAGACACTATTACTGGTAGTGTTTATTAAAAGTTACATCCTAATATCCCATTGTTTAAAGTAATATACTAGTACTAGTAATGGCCCATTGTTTAAAGTAATATACTAGTACTAGTAATGGCCCATTGTTTAAAGTAATATACTAGTACTAGTAATGGCCCATTGTTTATCTACAGTCAGGAGCTAAAGCTCTTAAGAAGTGTTTTAAAATCTATTTATTTTGTTTAAGTAAACTACTAACAGCTCATTGGTTAATTTAATTTATTGTTTATTTTGAGTTAACTGCGGCTAAAATTTATCAAGTAGATAATAGTCCATTGTTTAGTAATAACCGATACTTTATTTCCTCTTTACTAAAAATATGATTTATCTGTGCTGCACATATGTTTAATTTAGTTAAAATGAACCGCTTAACTTACTGCTTTAACCACTTAACTTTGTTCAATATTTAACCAAAGTAAATCATTCACATCAGTTACTTAAACATACCAGTAAACTGTTGATTATTAATGATAATTTTAAGATCTATTACATTTTAACATGTCTATGCCATGACTCAAACTTGAACAATTATATTAAGCTGATATTCAAAGACATGTATGTAAAGTATTGCTAATTTAATCAAAATTTTATTAGCCAAATAGTAAAAGTTGTAGCCACTTTCTGTAACAATTAGCAATAGGCTAATTTGGCAGGGTGAGCTCTGCCATACTAAAGTACACTGTTGATAATTAATTTATTAACGATAATCTTAACTGTTACATCATGTTAGTTTAGTACATGTATGTCTGTTAAACTGTTGATGATGACATCATTAATGATGATGCTAGTGACTACTACATATCTTGGCAATCAACAGCTACGTGTAACGAACATTTTCATACATGTATGTTTCTTTATTTTAACCTGTCCAAAATAATAATAAACTTTGTTAACCGAGTGAAAATCACATTCAATGCAAAATGCATGCTGATCTCCAATGTGGCACTTACTTACATAAGAAAACAAGAATTATATACTGATATACACATGTATATGTCAAAACGTTGCATATTATAATCATAAACATAACACTGATATATGAATATGTAACTTCAGATATAATACATTTTATTATTTTTAACTGAATTATGATAATATTAATAAAAAGTTCAGTTATCCTTGTATATTATATATGTATATAATAATACTTTTTGACATTTTTATTCACTAAAATATTATTACTTGTACTTATTTGTGTTATTGATGTTTGTGTGGGGAACACAAATGATTTAACATATTTGCCTTTTTAATATCAGATTGTTAGCCATGCCACAATATAGCTTATTGTGTATTAAAATTAGCATTCTTTTTTTATGATACATGTATGTTATTAATCATTATACTAATTCTTTATTGACTTAAGCTATAAAGCTCATAAGTTACAGTCACGAAAATATATAAATACACAAATAAGCTAATCCTTAATTCTGATTGTCTTGTTTTTGTCATTATCTAATAACAATAATATTTTTTGCAATAGGCTATTAGCCATTACAATATCTAAAATATGAATTTTCTGGGATACTAAACATGTACATGTATATAAATTATTAGCACGTATACAAGGCTTATCAGTCACAAAAGATAAATATATATATATATATATAAAATTTAATCACAAAAATATATTACAAAATATAATAATTAATCATACAGGTAATAATGTGGACAAGCTTTTATAGTACAATGTTATTTCTTAGTTCAAATGAATTGTTTCTTAGTTGAAATGCATTGTTTCTTAGTTGAAATTCATTGCAGTAATTTATCACTAAATTCTTAGTTGAGCATTAAAATATTATTACTTAAAAACAAAACATATAAACATATTTTAGCATATAATTTAAGGTTTGCTACATGAAGTGTACTCGGTGCAAAAAAGGGCGGGACGTAGCCCAGTGGTAAAGCGTTCGCTTAATGCGCAGTCAGTCTAGGATCGATCCCCGTTGGTGGACCCATATGGCTATTTCTTGTTCCAGCCAGTGCTCCATAACTGGTGTAACAAAGGCGGTGGTATATACTATCCTGTCTGTGGGATGGTGCACATAAAAGATCCTTTGTTGCTAATCAAAAAGAGTAGCCCATGAAGTGGCAACAGTTTCCTCTCTCAATATTTGTGTCGTCCTTAACCATATGTCTGACGCCATATAACCGTAATTAAAATGTGTTGAGTGCAAAAAAACAAACAAAAAACTTTCAGCATAAACTTACGCACATATTGCTTGTAACAAAAGAATTATTAAAAATGCTCATATCAATACACAAAAAAAAGGAAAAAAAGACAGCATAAACTAACACAAATAATTCTTATAACAAAATAATTATTAAAAATGCTTATTTGGAGTAGCTATGAAAGATTCTTTTACTGTTTCCATAATAATAGGAAATAAGTTTGTTTGTGGTGACTTGGTGTTCATACTTCTAAGGAGAAGTGTCATTCAGCAGACTTTCAACATCTTTAGCCCAATAATATCATTAGGTTATCAATATAACATCATATTACAGTGTGTACAGCATGTCTTAACAAGCACTACTAAAGCAATACATGTTGACTCATGGGGCCCATAAAATCTTTATATTGCCTAAGTTTAAGGGACATAACTCTGTATGAAATTGCCAAATCCCTATGAAAGTCAAAGATGTTAAATTTGTAACTCAACATGATAAAGCTATCTACATGATTTCAACGCTGTGCCTTGGGGCATTGCAAAATTTAAGTCTCAGAAACTATATATGGAACTAATATATTTTATTATCAGATGGTTCTATAATTTTAAACCAGAATTTAATACTTCTATAATGTCATTTATTATCAAAAGATATTTTCCAGACATAAAATCCTGTGTGTTCTGTGTTACCATTACTGTTGACAAAACTCAGATGTATTATTAGTTTTTCAATATACAGGTTTCTAAAATAAAACTGCAACATCACATAAAATATGATATACAATGCATAACATAAAATATAATATAATATGCAATGTATCACCTTCAAAACTGGTACACTCATGATTAGGTTTCAGTGAAATGTAAATTAATTTGTTAATTTATCACATAATAGATGACCTTTTCTGATTTACCCACTAATATTTTTAGCATTTCAATAATGGCCCAAGCATAAATACTATTATTTAAAAGTACAATATTTTAACTGCATACTACATGTACAGGTACTTGATGATGTATTTGGCAATTTTGTCCCTTTTACAACCCCCCCAACCCCAACCCCCGATAAAAACAAACCCACAAACAACCAAAACAAAAACCAACATAATGTATTTTCATTATTACTAGGTAATTTCCAATGTATACAATAATAATTATATAAGAATAATTGTACATCATCCTTATTATTTGCTATATATAACAGTGCATTGCAATCAATATTGTATCTGACACCATATAATTGTAATTAAAATGTGTTGAGTGCATTGTTAAATAAAAACATTCCTTCCTTCAGTATTCCATTTTATTACCAATATTAATAATAAAAATAAATAGCTGTTCTAGCTTATTTGTCCATGCGTGGTACGCAGAAAAGCATATACTATAATTAAATTGTTTGTCCATGCGTGGTACGCAGAAAAGCATATACTATAATTAAATTGTTTGTCCATGCGTGGTACGCAGAAAAGCATATACTATAATTAAATTGTTTGTCCATGCGTGGTACGCAGAAAAGCATATACTATAATTAAATTGTTTGATAATGTTGTTATAAAAGCATCTAAATGTACATGTAAATGTAAAACATGTTTTTTGAATTATTGAGTAAGTCTTGTTATTTCACTGAAAACACATTAATAGACCATGTAGTAATTTTACGCAATATACCCAGTCAGTATATGAGGGTTAAAACATATTAACTACTTATATGTCTGATTGTGTGTTATAATAAAAATAACCCATAGAACATGTTATATAAACATACAGGATTCCCAAGGCTTCTAGAATTTTTATAAAATCCAGTAGCCATAGGATCAGTGATTTAATTTTTTTTACTAGCCATGATTAAAAAATCACTAGCCCTACTTTACTTTAAGTTAATACAATTTTACTAAATAATAGTTATAATCAGATATGTCACCTAAAGAGAAAGATAGAGCTTAAAACACTAACATTGGGCGCTTGGGGTGAGGGTAGGATATTCATATTTACAAAATAGACTTGACTATAACATTTGACCCCAAAAAATTCACTAGCCGTCTGGCATAGAAATAGTAGTTATTTACTAGCCCAACACTGAATATCACTAGCCATGGGAGTGGGGCTACCATAATCTAGAAGCCCTGGGATTCCAGATCTATTAAAGATTTTAAATAGTTAATACATGTATAATTTACACCAGACAGATTTTATTATATATATTAAAATATATATATATTTTGCATGCCATGCCTGTATTGGTAAAATGGTGTCTACAGTTAGTTTTTTTTCAATAGAATATTACCCTTTGTTTGACACCCAATGGCCTAAATACAGATTTTGCAAAAATAAATTAAACAGTATTTAAAAAACAACATAAAAAGCTAATTTTCTTATAAGGGATTTCAAATATCATTCTAGAATATGTGTCAATCACCATCTATTTAAATAATACTATTAATAGCCATATAATATTAAGAACAATGGCTGAGGTGACATTAAATCTTCCTCTCCTGTTTTAACAATATATGTATTCATTAATACAGTGTCATGTATATATTTATTTGTATTTTATTCATAATTCTAAAACAACAAAATTAAATCCAACAGCTAATACAGTGCTCATCATTTCATTACTACAGGCTCTGATACTGGTTTATAAAGCAAGCAATATGCAATAATATAATTTATTATGGGTAAATACCTCTCAATATTAATTATTAGCTTTAATACCAGTGTATACCTTAATACTAAAATTGAAAATACTGTGATAGATTTATAAAAATGTGTACATCACTAGATTTAATATCACTGTATATCTTAATACTAGGGAGTTCACTCAAAATTTATTCTAACATATGCCATTCAATGCAGTTCTTCAAAAGAAGCAAAATGCACTTTGAATTTTGTAAATTGGACAAGTAGCTTTTGAGAATTAATAATACTAAATATTACTGTTATATATATGTATAAACAATCTGTACAATACTAAATTTAATCCCAGTGTATATCTTGATTCTAAATATTACTATGATAGATTTATAAACACTGTGGGCAATACTATATTTAATATGTATGCATCTTAATATTACAATTAAAAATATTACTGGGATATATTTATAAGCAAAATATCTTGTTAATATTAAATTATTACTGTGATGGATTTACAACAGTATTGTGATGTAACGATTTCTGCCTTCAGGAATACTCCAGCTTCTTTGAAATAAGTAAAAACTTTAGTTACATTTTCCTTACACAAATAATAGACATAATGATGTGCATACATTGTTGCATAAACGGTTTTCATACACATTGATTTTTAGATCGTAATAAAAGAGAGAGAAAAAAATATTGATATTGTTACCGACTAATATGTCAGAGTAAAAACCATTGACAATGAAAATTAATATGCTGTATTATCTTTGTGTTTTACAACATGTCCTGATGAATAATACAAATACATCTATAACAAAATAAGCCTATGATTACTCTGTCACTGTGTAACAGTCTATATGGATGAAATCTGCATGCACAAACATGTCACCTGTTCCTCTCGGCGTAAATCACTGAATCTGAATGTGATGGAAATGACATTTGACTTTTGTTCGGTTTACATGTACATGCATCTTCATTAATACAATGTCAACATTACCTTTTGCTATGAACATTTGATCCAAATATCTCATTTGGCTTGTAGGTTTAAGTCTTTTTTTTTTCTTCTTCTTTTTTAAAAAATAAATGAATAAAAAAACCCATCCTCATTCTTTGATACATTGATAACTTTGGTTTTGCTTATATTACCACGGTAAAGGAGATATGTGGAGAAGGCACTAAGGTCTAATTTCAATCATTTTCAATTTCCATTTTCAGGTAGGGGCACACCTTGTGTAATATTCTAATTTCTAACTGATTTTATTTGTATCTTTCAGACAAGGGCCAAGCCTTCTCGGCTGTCGACAGATCGTTGAAGGACAACAGACCTGGTCTGCAGAGACTGGGGCCATCAACCGTGCTGTGCAAGTATGTTATTCACTTGTCTTGGTAGTACCTGTATTATTGCTAATTAATGTGCGAATTACTGCAGGAGTGAGATGTATG
This sequence comes from Gigantopelta aegis, assembly GCF_016097555.1. NCBI lineage: Eukaryota > Metazoa > Mollusca > Gastropoda > Neomphalida > Peltospiridae > Gigantopelta > Gigantopelta aegis. The sequence goes on from NC_054707.1 coordinate 8,925,865, forward strand.
TGGTGGATGGGGTAGGATCTATCTTGATCAGTAGAGTACACGTACAGCTACAGATTTTCAAACCTATCTTAGTGGTACAATATCATAACACTATCATAAGCTATGATGTCACTATGACACACATGGGTGGGACATAGCTCAGTTATAAAGTACTCATCTGATGTGTGGTCGGATTGGGATCGATCATCCCAGTCGGTGGGCCCATTGGGATAGTTCTGCAGTGCACCACGACTCGTATATTAAAGGCCATGGTATGTGCTGTTCTGTCTGGTGCCTATAAAAGATCTCTTACTACTAATGAAAAAATGTAGCGGGTTTCCACTGGCCTCGGTGGTGTAGTGGTTAAGCCATCGTACATAAGGCTGGTAGGTACTGGGTTCATAGCCCGGTACCGGCTCCCAACCAGAGCGAGTTTTGACGATCACTACACCCTCTTTTTCTCTTCATAACCACTAACAACTAACATCTAACCCACTGTCCTGGACAGACAGCCCAGGTAGCTGAGGTGTGTGTCCATGACATTGTGCTTGAACCTTAATTGGATATAAGCACGAAAATAACCGATGATAACTAAATCAATGTGCTCTAGTGGTGACATAAAACAAACTGTAACTTTACGACACATGCCATAGCATAACAGTTTTACAATATCGTAGTGCTAAGATAATTATATATACTTTCCCACAGAAAGGTCAGTGCATATCATGGATTTTGTATCAGTCAAGTATACTAACTGTGGAATCTCCTGCCTGTCATCTGTCTTTGCCAGTAACAGTATTTGTATGTGAAATCCACTGATATTTGTTTTACTTTAGGTTTCAAGAACACATCATTTAACATCACTTCTATTTACAAGCTGACAGTTTTTAATGTTGTAATATATTTTCTACAGTTGATCTTCTTACAGAGCAGTTCATTTGTAATGTTTGTTTGTTTCCAGGCACTTTCCTGACTGCAATCAGAAACCGTGTCGGTTTTATCATCCTCCGTGTCCAAACCGTAACTGTACAGTTAGGAACTGTCAGTACAGTCACGATAACAGACCGGCTGGTAAGTGACCTCAAGTATATTGGTAGAACATGATGTTAGGAACTGTCAGTACAGTCACGATAACAGACCAGCTGGTAAGTGACCTCAAGTATATTGGTAGAACATGATGTTAGGAACTGTCAGTACAGTCACGATAACAGACCAGCTGGTAAGTGACCTCAAGTATATTGGTAGAACATGATGTTAGGAACTGTCAGTACAGTCACGATAACAGACTGGCTGGTAAGTGACCTCAAGTATTTTGATAGGACATGATGTTAGGAACTGTCAGTACAGTCATCATAACAGACCGGCTGGTAAGTGACCCCAAGTATATTGGTAGAACATGATGTTAGGAACTGTCAGTACAGTCACGATAACAGACCGGCTGGTAAGTGACCTCAAGTATATTGGTAGAACATGATGTTAGGAACTGTCAGTACAGTCACGATAACAGACCGGCTGGTAAGTGACCTCAAGTATATTGGTAGAACATGATGTTAGGAACTGTCAGTACAGTCACGATAACAGACCAGCTGGTAAGTGACTTCAAGTATTTTGATAGGACACGTTAGGAACTGTCAGTACAGTGACACTATTAAGTTTTATAAACATGTAGCCTGGTGTAATACTGTATGATATGATGTGGTAAATATTGTGGTATGTGTTGAGTTGTAATGATAGGTTGTTTGTGTAAGTGACAGTATTAAAGCTTTATAAGCTCGCAGCCTGGTATGATATTGCAGGCACGTGTTGAGACAGAGGGGTTTTAGGAGTGAAATTCAGCCTTGCTCCAAGTGAATGTTTTTTCCATGGGAGTAGGACTTTTGAAATTTAGTTCACCACAGTCTAGACATCCCCTGCCTAGTTTCCCTCACATGATTCTGTATTGTAGGACATACTATGGTAGAATAGTAAATATTGTAGTCTTTGCAGTGATATATGTATGTTGTTTTAGTATGATATGGTTTGTTGTTTGTAGTGCTAATGTTCATAGAAGAAAACTGTTGTCTAATGCAAAAACCTAAACAATGTGTAAACATAAGAAAATAGTAAGACATTCTAAGAAAATAGTAAGACATTATGCTAAAAAAATAGTAAGACATTATTCTAAAAAAATAGTAAGACATTATTCTAAGAAAATAGTAAAGACATTATTCTAAGAAAATAGTAAAAACATTATTCTAAGAAAATTGTAAGACATAATTCTATAAGCTTATTATACTTTCATAACGTTTTTACTTTTACAACTTGATAGTCTGATTGACTGTTTATCGTATGATTTCTTTTAGATTTTGAAGACGCCAAAAAGCCTGTTGATGCCAATACCAAGGGGAATCAAAATACTATACTCTGCAGGTACATATATAATAATCGTGTTTCCATTGGTCAGTGCATGAATTCAACTCATTTGATAGGTCTCATGTGCAGTAGGCTTTAACTAGCACCATCAGTGTTTTGTGCATTTCTCTTATATTGTGATTATTAGCTTTTATGAATGACAAAAAAAAAAAAAAAAAAAAAAAAATCTGCCAACCTAAATGTCCAAAATTATGACCCCCCCCCCCAAAAAAGACAGAAGAGCGAAAAGGAACGAATGAAAGAAAGAAATAGCAATAAGTGGACATATATGTAAACCCTTTGTATTTAAGCATACATGTTTGTAATCAGATAGTATCTCAGTTACCTCTATTCATACAGGCTTTAAGCTAGATCCTTATCAAATTAACTGTAATTCGGTGAATTAGAAGAGAAAGAATTTTTTTTTAATGCATCATAATAACTAAATTTATAGTGGGCAGCGAAAACCAAAAAATATATATTTAGACTCCATTCCAGTCCTTATGCCCAGATTTACTAAGGGCATGCAATTTTCTAATTAGCTTTTTGGCAATTTGTAATAAAATATACACTTCAAAAAAAGTAGGGGAACCTGAAATATTAAAACATACGTTTTGACCACAGACCTAGTAAAGAACATTCAGGTCTGTTTATCAACACACCGAAACACATCCCATAGTTTTCACATGCATCACTCAGTTGCCCCGTACATGTGCGTGGGGTGTCATTGTCGATTTTGACAATTTCCAGGAAGGTCGATTAATCACTGTGGAACATTATTTCTGTCAATCTTTTTAATTCTGTTGATCATACAGTTGTTATTGTTTTGTTTTGTTTATTGTTTGAATTTGCTATTTACTGATAAAAAACCGTCAACTTTCAAATTTCACTTCTGACCCCAGTCGTCCTTCAAGATCTTTAATGGTCATGAAACCTACTGTAATATTGAACTACCAGTTGTAATGTTTGCCCAATTAATTCACTATTATCATATACCGGCCTTGGTGGTGTCGTGGTTAGGCCATCGGTCTACAGGCTGGTAGATCTTGAGTTCGGATCCCAGTCGAGGCATGGGATTTTTAATCCAGATACTGACTCCAAACCCTGAGTAAGTGCTCCGCAAGGCTCAATGGGTAGGTGTAAACCACTTGCACCGACCAGTGATCCATAACTGGTTCAACAAAGGCCATGGTCTGTGCTATCCTGCCTGTGGGAAGCGCAAATAAAAAATCCCTTGCTGTTAATCGGAAAGAGTAGTTCATGTAGTGGCGACAGTGGGTTTCCTCTCAAACTCTGTGTGGTCCTTAACCATATGTCTGATGCCATATAACCGTAAATAAAATGTGTTGAGTGCATCATTCAATAAAACATTTTTTTTTTTTTCTATTGTCATATAACCATTCCCCACAGCTAATATACATTACAATTTTGGCAATTGTAAATTCTTATTAAGAGTTCCCCTACTTTTTTTGAAGAGTATATATTAACCAAATTCAAGTTTAGTTAGCATTTTGTTATTTGGCACGACAGCTTAAGCCCTGTGCTTTAAGTAATTCGCATCTCTTGGTCCCATGTAAATATTGTCCTCTGTTTGCAGGCACTTTCCAAACTGCCGATATGGAGATTCGTGCATGTTTCTGCACCCTACGTGTTCCAGTTTACCCGATTCCAGGAAACCGGGATGTGTGTTTTCTCATAAAACAGAAGGTTCTCATTCAGGTGAGTTATTTAAAATATATATTATTTAAAAAATTTACATCTCTTTGGTATTTATTGTAAAAAAAAAAGTCTAAAGTTTGTTTTATTAAACAACACCACTAGAGCACATTGATTTATTAATCAACAGAACAATCAGTCGGGGTAGGGTCCATCTATACAAACCATGATTAATCATACAAGTAAATAGTGGATATATACCACATTCGAATAGATGGAATATATTATAAAGCGAACATACACTGTAAGATCACTCCATTAACACTCCGACCATAACAGAGACAGCTACAACAAACTTTCAACATACACAAATAAATATAGTTTGTTTTGTTTAACGACACCACTAGAGCAATTTGATAATCATCGGCTGTTGGATATCAAACATTTGGTAATTTTGACATATATTCTTAAAGAGGAAACCTGCTACATTTGTTTCATTAGTAGCAAGGGATATTTTATATGCACCATCCCACAGACAGGATAGAACATACCATGACCTTTGATATACTAGTTGTGATGCACTGGCTGGAACAAGAAATTTGTTAATTGACAGAGATTACTCAATAACTGCTTACAACTAACACTTGACCTCCGTCCTGAATAGAATACCAGATAACTGAGGTGTGTGCTAAGGATTGTGCTTGAACCGTGTGATTAACTGGGTGTAATTATGAAAATAATTGAATTGAATGAGTGTCATTATGATCTAGTATACATGTAAATTGGTACCATTCAGTCAGTTAAATTTATGTAACAGTTCCACAGTAAAAAATAAAACAGGCAATCTAGGTTCCAAGTGGATTGGTGGTTATGTTGTGTGTTTTTCTGTACGAAATCATGCTTTGCCAGAAATCATGCTTTACACAATGGCAAAAAAGAGACATGTATTATTGTTACAGCGTGCTATATTATTTTGATGGTCTTTGACATTAAAAGGGGTGAGATATAGCACAGACGTAGACACACATCTGAGGAGCAGTGAGTTGCTAGATCAGTGGATTCAGGGATTTTTTCCCATCCCAGCCAGTTATCCATGACTGATACATCAAAAGCCATATCATGTACTGTCCTGTGAAAGTGCATATCTGACTGACATATTAAATGCTATGGTATGTGCTGTCCAGTCTGTGGGATTGTGAATATAAACGATCTCTTACTACTAATGAAAATATGTAGCGGATTTCTACCGGCTTCGGTGGTGTCGTGGTTAAGCCATTGGACATCAGGCTGGTAGGTACAGGGTTCACAGCCCGGTACCGGCTCCCACCCAGAGCGAGTTTTAATGACTCAGTGGGTAGGTGTAAGACCACTACACCCTCTTCTCTCCCACTAACAACTAATAACTAACGACTAACCCACTGTCCTGGACAGACAGCCCAGATAGCTGAGGTATGTGCCCAGGACAGAGTGCTTGAACCTTAAGTGGATATAAGCATGAAAATATGAAAATAAGTGGAAATGAAATGTGCTGCTCTGCCTATGGGAAAAGTTCAAGTTTTTGGTTTAAAGACACCACTAAAGCACATTGATTGATTAATCATCGGCTATTGGATGTCAGACATTTGGTAATTCTGATTTGTAGTCATCAGATCAAACCCGCTACATTTTCCCATTAGCAGCAAGGGATCTTTTATATGCACTTTACTACAGACAGGAAAGCACATACGACGGCCTTTGTCCAGTTGTGGTGCACTGGTTGGAACGAGAAAAATCCCAAGGAAGGAAACCTACTGTCGCCACTTCATGTGCTACTCTTTTCAATTAGCAGCATTGGATCTTTTATATGCACCATCCCATAGACAAGATAGCACATACCATGGCCTTTGATGTACCAGTCGTGGTGCACTGACTGGGATCGATCCCAAACCGACCGTGCATCAAGCGACTGCTTTATCACTGAGCTCGCCCTCTGTGTGTGGGAAAGTGCTTATAAAAATTCCTTGCTACTTTATTGGTAGGGCTACATGTTTTTGTGGCTGTAACAGATATCACTTCTCTCTTCCTCATGAATGTCGAAATAACCATATGTGAGACACCAAATAGTTGTATTTAAAATGTTACGAGATGTAGCCAAACATTCCTTTCCAGACACTGAAAATCCACGCGCAGCTGGTATTGATGACAAACTCAAGTTTTGAAAGGTCTTTATTTTCTGTTTTTCAGGAGGCGGCGGCTTTCAGATGAGAAGAAGTGCTGAGGAATCTAAAAGGTTGACTCATTTGGAGTCAAGTGGTAAGTGAAAGTCAAAACTATTACCAGATAGTGGGCAGCATCATGATTAATAAAACAAATAGTTGTGTTTATAATACATTAATGGAAATACTGTCATCCCAACACCACGAGCCAGTAGAATTTTTTTTTTCGTCTGCCGTCAATTCGGACTGGCAGTCATTTAACATTTATGTTCACAAATTTGTTTTAGTCAGTTGTATTTGGCACAGCAGTTTTTGATATGGACTGGCAGAATTTATATCATGCATCTCCAGTCCTAAGATATTAAGTATAGAATCTTGGTAAAGTCATTCTTTGCAATTAGACTGTAATTAATTCGGTCAAAGATACTTTTTACACTTTTAAGTCGTTAAGAAAAACCCATTACTTTGTTAAATGAAAAATACCCTTGTTTTTATTGATAGTTTGTGAATTGTAATGAAAAATATTCAGACAGAAATGAGTAAAACAAATACTGTTATGTGTCATCTGGAAGTCTATAGATGATTGTGGCTTTGTTTTGGTTTAGGCCAAAAGTTTCCTCCACCATCAAGGAGTACCCCCAGACATGAAGACGCTATGTGGACTGATAACATGCAGAGAAGTGGTAAGTATCCACTACTTTATACCTGTCTATAACAAGCACGTTTGTTTACCGTCTCAACCAGTACCCCACAACTGGTATATCAAAGGCCATGGTATTTATTTTCCTGTCTATGGAAAAGTAAATATCGTTGCTGAACTAAGAAAACCTCATATCTTGTAACAAAATAGTTTTCTTTTTATCTCATGAAATTTTTATTTAAAATGCAGCTACGAGGTTTTCTTGATTTAGCGACAATATAAACAAATCCCTTGCTGGTTTATTGTAGGCTGTGTAGAGGCAGCAGGTTTCCTCTCTTTCTTTTGTCCAAAATAATCAGATGTCATCGTTGGACATGAAATTGTTTAAAGTCTGCCTTTCCTTTCCTTTTCCTCTCAGCCCTCTACATTGCGAGGGGGCAGGACGTAGCTCAGTGGTACAGTGATCGCCTGATGCGCGATCGATCTAGGATCGATTCCCGTTGGTGGGCCCATTGGGCTATTTCTCGTTCCAGCCAGTGCACCATGACTGGTATATCAAAGGCCACGGTATGTACTATCCTGTCTATGGGAGTGTGCATATAAAAGATCCCTTGCTGTTAATCGAAAAGAGTAGCCCATGAAGTGGCGACAGCGGGTTTCCTCTCTCAATATATGTGTGGTCCTTAACCATATGTTTGACACCATATAACCATAAATAATATGTGTTGAGTGCATCGTTAAATAAAATATTTCTTTCTTTCTTTCTATATTGTGACCGATTTGTTTCATTTGGCGACTTAAACATTTCATACTATCTATATAAAAATACAAGTAGGCTCCAAAATGGAAGAGTTGACGTAGAAGGCTTCCTCTAGTGATGAATTGCTGTTTTACAATTTAGTTTATTTATGATATATTTCTATCATATTTTTAGATGATCGATCTGACAGTTTTAAGAAAGTTCCTTGTAAATACTGGCCAAACTGTCAAAGAGGCAAACGATGTCCATTTATTCACCCAGATGAAAAATGTCCGTAAGTATTAACTACCTTTTCTTGTTAATGAAGAACAAAGAAAAGTACCTAAATTAGAAAATCACCCTGGCCCCAGTGTATTTTGTATAATTTCTTAGGCATCTGAAATTGTATGGACTAAGATTTGATCAACCACATGAACAAAGTAGACTGCCAATTAGATAGCAGGTAATGGCTTTCTTCTGACTGCTGCATGAAATGAAAAAGGCTGGTTTAGTGTCGGCAATTTAGAACTATAAAACATCTTGAGTGTATGATCCGCTACTTCCAACAGTTGTTATATCTGTATAAATACTGTTACAGCTGTCACCTGTTGGACATCTAACAGTCTTAGTTGGAAATGCTGCAGTGCCATTAAACATCACTCTATTTTAGCCTTAATATTCATGTAAGATATGTTCAAATACATTGATATATTTTGTACTAGGATATCGTTAAACATTCAGTCATTCATTCCAGTTCCTATTTCTGCTTCAAACAATGCACCTTATTTCTGTGCTTCTTGAATGTGTTAAACGTGTTACTTTCAGAGATCTCGCTCGATGCGCAGTCGGTGTGGGATGGATCCTCGTCAGTGGGCCCCATTGGGCTATTTCTCGTTCCAGCCAGTGCACCACGACTGGTATATCAAAGGCTGTGGTATGTGCTACCCTGGTGGGATGATGCATATAAAAGAGCCCTTGCTGCTAATCAAAAAGAAGCCCATGATGTGACAGCGGGTTTCCTCTCTCATTATCTGTGTGGTCCTTCACCATATGTTTGATGCCATATAACCGTAAATAAAATGTGCTGAGTGCATCATTAAATAAAACATTTCTTTCTTTCTTTTTTTCTTTCAGAGATGGGCCACATTGTCGTAAAGGAGCAAGCTGTACACTCATTCACCCACAAGCTGGGTCCAAACGTGAGTTCTTTCACTTTTGTTATTGGCAAAACAGATATATATTTTTCCACATACCTTTTCATGTGATTCTCTATTTGTTATTCAGAAAAATAGCGATCATAAAAAAAAAAAACCCCACCTGAAACATCAAATAGAAAAGCTTCATATTTATTTATTTCAAGCTGGCTAGCATTATATGTTGTAAATTTAGCAGTAGATCAATAATTATTGTGTTATCTATGCACTGCACTTTTCCTGTTTTCTACCATGGCATCGGTACAGTGTCGCAAAAGTTGAAAATTTAGTTTTATGTCTTGTTTATCAAATACATAATTTCCAAGTGAAAGTAAATTGATCATGTTTAAAGGGTAGATCCCCCTGTGGTAGTGTGTAGTGGTGGACTTGGGGGATTTCCAGTCCAGTAACTGGTACATCAGAAACCAAAGTATGTATTTTCTTGTCTAGAGGAATACACATATAAAAAGGTCAATTGCAGGCAGTGGTGTAGCGTGGGTGGTGGAAGGGACTTGGGGAGTGCTAATGGTCAACTGGCTATTTCTCGTTCCAGCCAGTGCACCACGACTGGTATATCAAAGGCTGTGGTATGTGCTATCCTGTCTGTGGGATGGTGCATATAAAAGATCCCTTGTTACTAATAGAAAAATATAGCGGGTTTCTTCTCTAAGACCATATGTCAAAATGACCAAATGTTTGACATCCAATAGCTGATGATTAATAAATCAAATTGCTCTAGTGGTGGTGTTAAACAAAACACACTTTTTGTAGCACTAAGATACATGTATCTTTGAAAATCTCTAGCCAGGTGGAAAAATAAATGTACATATAGCAGAGTATGACAAATATTTTAAAAAGTCACTAGACACAGGGCTAGTGGTTTGTGAAAACCACTAGCCTAGCCCACCAAGATAAAGCACTAGCCCAAATTCTTGATCAATTATAACTGGATTTTTATCTAATTTATGTAAGCTTACACATTTACGAGTATAACAGTAAAATAAAACAAACACTTAAATTATGTTGTAACTTTCAGTTTTGTCGTGTCAAGTGTGATCCATCGTCATTGTCCCGTTTTCGCTTTTGCCCCCCCCCCCGGGGAAAAATAATTGAGCTCATGATTGGTATCTAAACCCACTAATAAATAATTAAATTTAAATGAGGGTACGACAGTGTGACATGCGGTAATAGATGGTTCAGTTTATTTGGTAGTGGATTATACATTTAGGGCCTACTAGTTATGTCACCAGGAACGGTGATGCCAATTGCTCAAATACATGGCATCATCCCGTATCAGACCGATATCAAAAGAATATAACGGCGACATCTAATCCGTTGTTAATTGATGAACAAAAAATGTATTATCTTGTATCAGCAGCTGTGACGCATTATTCAAACCGCTACACATAATAGGCCAAGCCGAGTCATTGCCTGTGCGGTTACTTTTAAAGTAAATTGTCTTCCTGATAACCATATGTAAGCGAAGTGCATGGCTGTTAACAGTCCGTCGTGAGATGGATTTCCGTCGTTGGAGAAATTGTGAAAATTATTTTTTCAGTTTTTTTTTTTTTTTAAATGAAAATTACTTCTGCCGTTTTCGGTTTCCGTAATGTCAACCCGATCACTTCGGCCGTTTTCTTTGCCCCACTGACCCCCCTTTAGGTACCTATCGGATGGGTATAATCTACCATACATTTTGGTGCCGATGAACGGCCCCATTCCCCTAACATAAATTCCAAATCCAATATCAAACCTTTTCCCAATTACGACCCAACAGTTTCCCAATAAAGATTCCCACAGTTGCTCTTATCGCGGATACTTGAACTCATAATTTTTTTTTTAAATTTAGCTAATTGTATATTTTTCGATTACGAACACGTTACGAACAAGTCTGACCTGGATATGCAAATTAGTTTTATCCTGTTTTGATACAGTCTGTTGTGTCGTAGGTTTTAGTAATAATGCCTACATTGTCTGATATAATACAGTTTTGGTAGAAGAATACAACTTTTTGTTTTAATTTATCCATTTGCGTTAACACATATTTGGGATCTATCGCAACACGTCCAATCCGCTATTTACATAGTCCGAACGGACGTAGAAAGTAAAGTATTGACTTATTGTGCACCCTGCACTATCATTTGCTGTGCTATTTTAAGCAGATGATCTTATTTTGTAAAAAGGTGTGTACATATGTTTCGAACTTTTTTTTCTTCAAATATTTTATTATTATTATTATTATTTAAAATCATTTTTGGTATGGTTTTTGTAATTAAAAAACAAACAAAAAACGTTACTACAGTAGTTGTAAATTAAGTGAAAAAACCCACCTTTAATTTAAATGTGCTACTCACTCCCTTTGAAGTAATGGCCATACCCGATGTCACACCATGTGACGAACAGCACGTGCGAGTTTGAACACTGTTACAATGTAATAATTCTGCTGGGAGATATTAGATTGTTGCGTATTATAGATATTGAAACTTAATTAAACTTGATCCGGTCAAATATAACATTTACCGACCAGCAGTATGTTACTTCTTTATTATTTACGATTGAATAATGGGGTCATTCGAGAACTACGCAACGTGCACCAAGGAGAGTGGGAATTATGGGATGTGACAAAACATAATTGGGGGGGTGGGGTTGTGGTGGTGGTTATTGTGCAACGTAATGTTAATTCCTAAAGTAAAATGCAACCACTGAACCAGTCATTGCCATTTTATTTTAACATATATGTATTACTAAAGACCCCAAAGTAAAATATGACACGGTCACAAAACGTTACAAGGGGAGAGGGGTATTGAAACTGCAAGATTTTGCGTTACGTATTGTTAAATGACAAAAAGATCAACAAAGGACTATTCAACATTAGCGTAATGCAGTATCAGACATTGGCTTTTACCTCAATTTTTAACGACTCCCTCCCCCTCCCATAATAAATTTGCAATAACACAAGGGCCACCTGATGTAAATGTATTTGAATATTTGAATGGCCGTCCATAAGCTAGCGGTCAAGCCTAAATAAATAATATCAGATAATAGTGTAAACTTTAAAAAAATGCCCGTACTGTCCAAGTTCTTAGTCTAAAACATGTGCGAGATTAACTACCATGTGACGTGTCCAACCAATCAAAACAGGCATGTCATTAGACTTATTTCCTGTGCCAGAAACTTGAAAGGGAAAAGTAAACAATGCATGCTGTAACTGTGACGATGTAGAGATAGCATATTACTGCAGTTTGCAGACCTAGTTCAAGTGGATTACTGATGGCGTTGTTGATATTATTTGATGACAAACGTCACAATCAAATTTATTAAACGAAATATCAGCCGAGAGAAAAAGAAAAAGAAAAAAACAACCCACAATTGAGCGGGCTAGTGGTTATGCATTTCTCACTAGCCTGAACTCTGCATATAGTATGTTAGACATCAGATACTCTTAGTTTTTAATCTGCTGTAGAAAAATATTCCTTTGCTTTAATCTTCTTTGTTCTAATACAACATCTCATGATTCCTCAACAGGTTATGCACCTCCTGCAAGTGAGTTGTCTGCCCCTGCTCCCAAAATTGCCAGGTCTGAGAGAGACGGTTACAGCAGCTGGCAGTTTGAAGAGAATGTCACAGGCTACCCCAGCGCCCGTGATCCTTACGAGGCCAGAGGCTATAGGAGAGCAGATGAATATGGTGCTCAGGACAGATACGGTAGAGGCCGAGCGGGGGAGGTTGCAGACAAAGGTCAGCTGGGGGAGACTGCAAGCAGAGGCCGAATGGGGGAGGTGGCAGGCAGAGGCCGAATGGGGGAGGTGGCAGGCAGAGGCCGAATGGGGGAGATGGCAGGCAGAGGCCGAATGGGGGAGATGGCAGGCAGAGGCCGAATGGGGGAGGTGGCAGGCAGAGGCCGAATGGGGGAGGTGGCAGGCAGATACCAGGAAACACAGACTGAGAGAAGACTTGTTGATGATCAGGCTGGAAGTAGAATGTATGGAAATCTTACGAGGTCAGCTAAAGGTGCAGATCCAAGGGGTTATTCAACAGAAGCAGCAGTACAAGAGGTGTACGGTTACGATAGGTGGGTGGATGCATCAGATTATGACCAATTTGGAGACAAGTGGGATCAGCGCGAGATATTCGACTACAGTGAGAGAAAGAGTAAGGAGACGTCTGCCAGAGAACCAGCCAGACAGCAGCAGCAGCAGCAGCAGCGTATGTACAGCACACAGTACCCACAGCTTCATGAGTACCCACCGAGAGCAAGCAGTGACCAGCGTCACAAGGAACTGCAGGCGGACACGCAACGACGATCACAGGCTACAGATCCATGGAGGGACTCCGGAGATCAGAGACTGGACACCAGATTGGACAAACCCAAGCCACTGATGAGTAAAGCCCAGGCCGAGTGGCTGGGCTATGATGACCCTGCATATTATGCCCAGAATAAGAGACGTGATCCCTCGTCATCGGCACGCGATGATGATCTGCTGGCATACAAGCAGCACAATGTCTATGGTCAGGAGCAAGCAGTGGCATCAAGGAGGTCAGCGGACAGCCGGTTAGCAGAACCCAGCGATAAATATACCTATGAAGAGTCCATGTATCGGGCACCTGGTGTTGCTGGCACGAGGGCCGAGAGTCGAGCCACTGTGGCTGAAGATGAGTGGGCAGCGTACGATCAGTCACTGTACGGTCAGTCTGGCAGTTCGGCCAGGAGCCAGCACGCTGCTGCATCTCGTAAAGCCAAACTAGACGACGAACTGGCGTACAGTCAGTCGGTGTACGGTTCATCGGCCGATCCTGCCAGACGACGGAACCCTGTAGCCGATGCCGCTGACAAAGAAGCGTGGGCGTACAGCGAAGCGGCATATGGCCAGTCGAGGGCACTGCCACCAGTGAGACGCGAACCTGTGCCAAGTGCAGACAAGTATCGCCAGGATGAGCGGTCGTATGCAGGTGACCACAGGTACAAGGAGACGTATGCAGCCAAGCAGGAAGCCTATCCCTACCCACTGGCTTACGACTCAGAGCCAACGCGAGATGAAGCTAAACGAAGACCGGCTGATGTGTATGAGCGAGATCCCTACGCTTATTCCTATCCACAGGCAGGTGTGGAGTCGTGGAATTAGGATACGGTGCATGTCCTACGGTGTTGAGTAATTCATGATTGGCTGCATGTGCCAGCAACTGACACTGTTACATACATGTAGCAATGCCAGAATGTGTATGTCGTATGATAAGCAATATATTTACTTGGCATTCCTATATTACAGAATATGTTGATGTAAGATACCAAATCTATAACATTTCATTTTGAGTATTTACACATATATTTTGTTTTTATGCCCATGGTGGCCATGATATGAAAGACATTTGGACTTTACCCAAGACAGAACTTGCAATTTAATAAACATGGTGTCTTGTGTTATAGAGTACATGTTCGAATTTCAGACATTTTTTTTTATCTTGTGTTTTATAGTAGTATTTGATAGAATTACAGACATGGTATCTAGTGTTATAGTACTTGTTATTTAGAATTGTAGATGCTATGTCTTGTGATTAAGAGCTCTTGCTAGAATACAGTCATGTTTAACAACAAAGACAGCTGGTGCACAAGTTAGACATGTCTGGGGTTCTCTTGTCACGTCGTAGGTTTGGTTTGTGCTCAGACCTAGGTTCATCTTGACGTTTATTCAAGGACGTGATTTTTCAGCTTTTTATCTGATTTCAGCTCTCTTCTTTTTTTTTGTGAGTGTGTAAAATGATTTTCACAAATTAGATTGGATTTTAACTGTAATGCTGAAAAATCACTTAATGTAGAGGTTTTATCTTGTAATTTTAAACTGGTTAATACATCCCTGTTATTGCATAATGGATAAACCACAAATTTCTCCAGCATTCCCCTGCCAAAAGTTTTGAAATCTTACAAGGAAATGAGTAAATACTTAATTTAATGTTCCCAGTCTGTGAGGATTCGGAATGGCAAAACATTCTGGTGATTTGACCTTTTAACGTGTTTCTAAATGGTACATGTACCCACAAAACAAAGTACGATCCAAATTCTGATTCTTACCAAACATTCACATCAAACCAGGAGCTTCGATGTCTCCAGTTTCTATAAATACCAGGACAGCCAAGAAAACTGGATGTATAAAATTTAATACACAAAGCAAAACATTACGAGTTCCAACCTAAAGTGATACCTTGTATTGTAAGAGGAAGATGGACCTTGAGAGACATGAACGTTTTCCAGGTTTATATGGAATTCCGAATTTTTAATTGACTATGCAGCGTTTCGGGAGTTTTCCCTGTTTGTCAAAACTTTTCCATATTCTCCATCGAAAACGTACAATATAGTTTCAGCTTATGTTTTGTGTACATTCTAAATGGGGGTCGCTATTTTAGAAAATTGTAAAACCCTAACCCTAGGTCTGATCTAGTACCTGACCTTCAGTATTAAAATTTGTGGATTTATTTTGTAACCTACTTTCATCTGTATAAGAGACAAAACTTGGTTATTGGTGCCTGTACTTGGAGCAGTTGGGATGTCTGATTATACACTGAATATGCACTCCACACATTTTATTTATGGTTATATGGCATCAGACATGTGGTTAAGGACTACAAAGATATTGAGAGAGGAAACACACTGTTGGCACTTCATGGACTACTCTTTTTCGATTAGCAGCAAGGGATCCTTTATTTGCACCATCCGACAGACAGGGTACATACTGCGTCCTTTGATATACCAGTCATGGTGCACTGGCTGGAACGAGTAATAGCCCAATGGGCCCACCGATGGGGTTCGATCCCAGACCACTGGGCTACGTCCCGCCCCTTGCTGAATAAAGATGTCTTTACAACATGTACTTATTATCCCACCTGTAACTGTGTATAAACTCTTCTTTGTTTCTCTTTCTTTCTTTTTTCTTTTTTCTTTTTACAGTTAATGTATTTTTACAGTATCCCCCATGGATCCATTGCTAACAATTGTTCACAAGTCTAGTGACCTACTCCTTACTGACTCCATACGTACACTTGGCCCATATAGCCGGTTTTCCGGTCATGGAAATGTTGACCCCTATCGATTATCGTTTTATTAAAAAAAAAAAAGACTATGTCCCTACTATACTGCCACTACTGATCAATCACAGTATAGACTTAACATTTAAGAAGAAAGCAAATATATCTATTAACATAATATTGTTTCAAACACAGTTAAATACATTTATAATTATCAAAAAAAAAAAAATTCCATTTGTAATGCCCTCAACATAGAAATTAAATTACATGACAAATAAAAAACAAATGGACTAATTTTATAATTTTTACATTTTTTTTTATAACGGAAGTCCTTAGTCTGGGGAGCCTGGGGCAATTGCTCCCTTTGCCCCCTTATAAATCCGGCGTTGATGGTGGCACAGAAAATCACCACGCTTGGCTTATGAAGATCCAATTAATATAGTGGGCCAGTTGAAGCAAACTGTTGATTGTAAAACCAAGCTAATATGTTTGTTTATTTGGTGGTTATTGTTAGGGGGAATGTTTTTTAGGTTGTTTTTGTTTTTGTTTTTTTTAGCAGAGATTGGTGATGATGATTTGCTGAAAACTAATTTTGTTAGTAAATTATTTCAATTGAAAAATATCATTGTCAGTGATTTAGTTTGTGTTAAATTTACTTCATGCCTTTTAGTTTGGTTGACTTAGATTTTTGTTGTTTTAAATCGAAATGATTTGTATATAATGCCTAGTGAAATACATTGTTTAAAATCCATGCTCATTGTTCACAAATAGTTACGTGTTGTTCTTATGTTAAAATATGACTTTTTAATGACTATTATGTAAATATTCTTGTCAGGAGGATGTTCTATCCATTGTCTAATATGCGTCATCAATCATGTCTTATGATTCATATGTATTTAGAAAAAGAAGAAGAAAAAGACGGGGGGAAAACCCCACACACATTTTTGTTTATTCATTATTATACAAATTGAAGTAGTTTGTTTTACATGGCAATTGAAATACATTCATGAAAGGGACTAAGAGGTTTTTTTTAAGAGTAACGGAGACGTTTTAATAATTACAAATGCATATTAAATACATTATTGTGCATAAAATATCGGTGGCTGTATATTAAATGTGTTTCAGATCGTCCTACAGTTTGTATTAGGTCAAACGTAACTTTATTTTCTAATATATATTTTTTTCAAACAGTTTGAGTTACTGACGAACATTAGAATGAAAAACACCCATTGGATATACAGACAAATATAGTAAACCAGAAACTATTTAGTGTGTAATTTTAATTAATTGTTTCAGTATTAATAGGAAACATTTTACAATGGCAGCAAACTTAATCGTTTCAAAGGAATTGTAAAATGTAATCAATGATGTGACTGCCATTTTGAATATTCTGTTATTTGGTATTTACATATTAAAAATGATTATGTTAATGAATACATTACATACATATATATTTTTGGGGGGTGGGGGTAGGGTGGTGGATAAAGATTGTTTTTCTCTTTAGTCCCATGTATCATAATCATATTGTGTTTACATCAGTCACGTGTTAACTTACTCTCAGTTTGTCATTTTGAGCAATGTTTTAAGCCAATTTTTTTATTTAGTAAATTGTAACAATCATCTTCCTGCGGGTTAGCCGAAGTGCTACATTCATGAAAATAAACGAAGGAGAAAACTTTGATTGTTTTGTTTTATTAGCTTACACTCGTCTTTATCTATATACATATATATACACCACAGGTTCAAGCTTCGTCTCTTGTCGGCATTTAAAAAACCCCATCAACACAAACTTCTTTCCAGGAAGCCAGGAAGGGAAAGACAGACTCTTTATTTCTGTCAGCCCATATCGTTTAACACCACGCTCGCTCGCTCGCTCGCTCGCTCTCTCTCTCTCTCTCTCTCTCGCTCTCTCTCTCTCTCTCTCTCTCTCTCTCTCTCTCTCTCTCTCTCTCTCTCTCTCTCAAAATTGGGATATTTTATGGGAAGCCATAAGGGACATTGGGGTATGGTAACTTAATGATGACGGAGTCCTGCAATTTTAGTGGATATCCGATGTTATAGCATGTGTAGTCCTGTCGGTCATAAGCTTTGATTTGATATATAATACATTCCAGTGACGCATGTGTTGCAATTTTGGTGTACACAAATTAGAAGGTACCGATTATGGTCTGACGTCAATGAAAAAAATTGCATGTTTTTTTTTAGTACCCTCAAAGACTGCTGGCAAATGAGTAGTGGATCTCAATTTGTTTCACTGTTAGTTTCGTGTTCAGAACATATTAGCTTCTAAAACCATAATGTAGTAGTTGTGTGTGGATGGTGGATGTGTGTGTGTGCTCGAAGACTAAGTCGTGGCCTATAACTACATGTACAATGTTTCTCAAGAACACGAAGTCAACACTTGTCAGGAATGTGTATCTGCAATCACGATATCGAGAATGAATACGTCAAATAAATACTGGGTTATGCAAATGTTCCTTTGGTCACTGATGTGCTTGAGTCAAAGGATCGAACTACCTCGGTGGATCCATTCAACTGATTTTTTTTTCTTTCGTTCCAACCAGTGCACCATAACTGGTCAATGGCCGTGGTATGTGCTTTCCCCGTCTGTGGAAAAGTGCATATAAAAGATCCCTTGTTGCTAGTGGAAAATGTAGCGGGTTTCCTCTCATGACTACGAGTCAGAATTACCAAATGTTTGACATCCAGTAGCCTATAATTAATTAATGTGCTCTAGTGGTGTCGTTAAACAAAACAAACTTTAGTTTAACGTTCTATAATATCGAAATGGATGGGGCCATAACTACTGCAGCAAAGTGAGCTTTTTTTCAGAAATTGCTACTGCCAAATATATTTAAATGCGTTTCAGTGAGTTATATTATTAATCCGATATGCTTGTCTGTTCAAGTGTTTCATTTCATCTCTGTATCAAACGGAAGATTTAATCTCTACAATTTGATGATACATAAACTTAAAAACACACTAAAAATAAAAACAAATGTTTTGTTTTGTTTAACGACGCCACTAGAGAACATTAATTTATTAAAGCTACTGGATGTCAAACATTTGGTAATTTGACATATAGTCTTAGAGAGGAAACCCGCTACATTTTTCCATTATTAGCAAGGCATCTTTTATGTGCACCATCACACAGACCACACACCATGGTCTTTGATATACCAGTCGTGCTGCACTGGCTGGAACGAGAAATAGCCCATTGGGCCCACCGACAGGGATCGATCCCAGTCAGACCGCGCATCAGGGTGAAGGCTTTACCATTGAGCTACGCCCCCCCGATTTTATTTAACGACGCACTCAACACATTTTATTTACGGTTATATGGCGTCATACATATTGTTAAGAACCACATAGATATTGAGAGAGGAAACCCGCTGTCGCCACTTCATGGGCTACTCTTTTTCGATTAGCAACAAGGGATCTTTTATATGCACCATCTCACAGAATAGTACATACCACGGCCTTTGCTACACCCGATGTGAAGCACTGGCTGGAACGAGAAATAGCCCAATGGGTCCACCGACGGGAATCGACCCTAGACCGACCGCGCATCAAGCGAACGCTTTCCACTGGGCTGCGTCCCGCCCCTACAATTAAAAAAAGCCCACGGCGTTGCGTTTAAAACAAAATACGCTATGCCACCGCAGCGTAAAACGCCGCAATACGAACGTAAAAAGAGCATTCCGCAGCGTTTCATGCGGCATATTTAAAAAAAAGTTCATGCTCCGTATTTGATGATCGACGAACAACGAGCGTTATCTGCCCGCGTTTAACGCCAGGATGGAAACAGTAGACGGGAGCGCTAAGGTCTCACTACACAGTTCACTTCCGGGTGAGAATTCACATATTATTCACTTTTAGTAATTGGGCACCAATTAAAACAAGTCGTATTTTTAATGTTAAGCCTTCTGGCTGGATTTTGCTCATGAATGTTATTTTGTAATGTTGTACATTGACCTTTTGGGACATGGGTGTATAGCGGCAGAGACGCCCGGTGTGACTCGTTTCCAGAACAGGTGGTTCGGACTGATACTACAGCCATATAGCAAAACACTGAGACGAAAATGTCCTCAATTTTGGAGTAAACATAAATGCTTATATAATGTATGTTTGCAATGGCGTATGTTGTTAGTGCCAACGAGAACTCGTTCTACTGGCCATCTTCATTTGAAGGTGGGCAATTTAACATGGATTTCAATGGCAGATGACGTCTGTGTAGTGAGAACTAAACGCTGTCTAGTAATTTTACGACGCGTAAAACGCCAAAGTAAAAACCGGTCATAAACGCGATCGAATCACAGGCGAATTGTAGCTCAATTGGTAGAGAGCTCGTCTGTGATGCTGGGGTCGAAGGGTCGAATCCCTTTGGCAGGCGCGTGTGCAAGAATGTATGCATGGGGTCGAGTCACGCTCCTCTAGAATATATACTGAAAAGAAGAAGAAAGAAAATGATTGATCGTGGGTGGGGTGGGGTGTCTACTTGGTGGACTGATTATCTTACTGGTTTTTCCCCGTCCCAACCAGTGGTATATCAAAGATCGTGGTATGTGCTGTCCTGTCAGTGGGAAATGAATATAAAATATCCCTTGCTACTAATAACAAAATGTAGCTGTGTCAGAATGACCAACTGTTTAGTTATTACTTAATAAATGTCCTCTAGTGGTGTCGTTAAACAAAACAAACATTACAACCTATCTGTGGGAAAGTGCATATAACAGATTTGTGCTGGTAATGGAAAAATATAGCGGGATTCCTCAAAGACCACGTATCCAAAATTGACAAAATATTTGATATCCAATAGCAGATAGTTAATAAATCAATGTGCTCTAGTGGTATAGTCAAATATATATATATATATATATATATATATATATATATATATATATATATAACTTTTTTAACTTTCATTAACAAATGTGAATATTTTCAGGAAGTGAGGCGAGATTTAAGTAAGAAGTGGATCGCCCGTCGGGTGCCAGGGATTGTAGGGTCGAACGCTCTCGATGAACTTCGTTTTTTCTCGTCCCAACGAGTGCTTATATTATCACTGCACGCTCTCTCCCTCTCGCTATCTCTGTCTGTCTCTCTCTCTCTCTTTCTCTCTCGCATGTTAAACACCAATAGCCGTATACAAGATTTTGACAGTATTCCTCCTTCCCCATCTCTTTTCCCTCTTTCTTCTCTCTCTCTCTCCAACACACACACACGCACACGCACACACACACACACACACACACACACACACACCTCCCTCTTTCAACCACATACGTTGGACACCAAATGGCCGTAGTTTAAATATGTTGAGGTGTCAAACAGATATTCCTTCCATTCCTTTTCGTTTCACCAAGTACATGTATATTAAATTAGTTTTAAAAAGACAACCACAATTAAACATATAATTACTAGAGATTTATATAGAAAATAGTTTGTTCAGTCACACAGTATTTTACCACATGATGTGCACCACACCAACACCCAGCCAAGGGCGTGTCATAGACTGTGATGGATCTATAAACACCTCTGGTTGCAGAGCAGTCGAGACGAATCTGTGTATGATGGCGAACAGACAACACATTTGGACAAGACAGTTTCTTTGTACAATCATTTATGGGAGACCTCACATGTTACCCTGCATTAAAGCAAACAACATTGGGTTAAATCCGCCGGCGCCACCCCCTGCACCGCCCTGTCCTCCCTGTCCCATCATCATAGCCAGAGGAAGCATCTGCTGCATCTCACCACCGCCCATCATTGACATCATCATCATGCGTGCCATTGGCGACATGTTCTTCTGGCCCATCATGGAAAACATCATCATCCTCATCATGCTGTCGCTGCCTCCTCCGCGCATCATCATCAGGGGAAGGAGTTTGCCCATCATGCCCATCTTGGCCATTCCCCCGCCCCTCATCATCTGGAACATCATCAGTCTCCTCATCCTGTCTCCGCCGCCCATCATTCCCAGTAGTGGCCACATAGAGCCCATGCCGCTCGACTGCCGCTGCTGAGGCTGCATCTGGCTGAACGGATTGTAGCTTCGCTGACCAAAACCAGTGGTGCTAGGCTGGCCGAATGCACTTGTTCCGCTGCCCATGCCGAATGAACCTCCTCCAGGCATAGTGTCTAATGGACCTCCTGTCTGTTGGCCGAATGAGCCCATTCCACTACCTGCTGGCTGTGTCCCCATTCCACCTCGTTGTGACAGTGCGTTAGCCATGGCGGTTAAATCTGCCATTCCCGTCTGTCCGGCTCCTCCTCCTGTACCACCACCGCCTTGTCCTATAACAAACACATTAAAATGTCTTTAGTTAAAACTGCTATAGTATTATGTTGGTTGCTATTTAAAAATCTGATACCGTATATGGTCCAACAGTACTTTGTGTAGTACTGCATGGGGTCCATCAGTACTTTCTCCTATAATAAACACAGCACATTGGTATTAGATAAATCTATAGCCCGTCTCATCCTCAAACAAGTGCAGACCCGTCTCAGCCCGTGAAAATAGGCACTAAGAGTAGTTAGTCTACAAACCTGCAACACATTTGGATACGGTTATAACCGAGAGAAGATAACGTTTGTGATATTTAAACAGGGCAATTCCGTCTAAAATAACTAGAGCTTGTTTCGATAACAATTACTTTTCAGACGAATGCGAGTTTTTAGAATTGTGAAAAAAACCTGGATGACCAGAACCACTTCAGGTTTACAAAAATTATCATTCTAAATGTAAATACTTCTAATTTAAATGATCAAAGCCGGCTTTAACAGTGAACACATACGTCGTAGTGTTTAAGAATTAGGGTCTTAATCCCAAAAAAGAAACTTACACTGTTATCGACTGTTGACGAAACCATGGCTACCGTGGAATCAGTAATCTGTACTTAACACTGTCTCTTGGGTAGAGCGAACCATGGCAACCACTGCAGACTTTGAGTCTGGGATAGAGCTTGTGGTAAGTTTGTAAAATACTTTTACTAAGAACAGGCAGTCTTATCTATACTGAATCCCAAACCCACTAGGTGTAGTTTTCCTTTATATACAACATTTTACAAAATTGCCCTTGATAAAAAGGCCCATAAAACAGGTTTTCCTGCAGCAGACTGTAGTGAACTCTTCAAAAAGAGATATTACCTGTATGAGTGTTTATATGATGCAATTTGTAATAGAAGCTAAAAAAAGACAATTATTCTTAAAGAAATAATTTATAACAAGACCAAACGTTTATAAGTTTATTTTGTTGTTCATACAGAAACAGCTGTCAAGATTGTGAAAAACGTGGTAAATTAAATTTGCAAGTACTTAATATAACGACAAAATTTAATGATTAATGATTAACAGCAGGTACTGTGTTTAGGGATGCAAACTCAAATTCGCTTTTTTACATCACTGAATCGCCGAGTTATGTCATCAGGTATAAAAATGATGAACATTCCATACTCTCACCCAAACAGGTTTTCTGCATGATGTCCTGGGCATGAAACCCAGGAGTCTTTTTCTGTCTGTCTTCACTAAAGGTTCAAACACGCTCTCTTGGAAATGCATCTCAAACACCTGGTCTACTTAACTAAGACTATCTTAATACATCTGACACGTCTGGGTTTTTCAAAACAAATCATACATATCTTGCTACGTCTGCGGCTCCAAACATAATCAAAACAAATTATTCTTATTTTGTTTTATAGAAGTATTTTCTTTAATACATTACAGAGTTACCTTCCATACTGAAACAGTTACGAACAGATGACATTTCATTTTATATACCTAGTCATAAAGAGGTACACATCTTCTCTGTTATGTTTTGCCGGAAACTACTAGTATTACACGAATAATTACTTTACAAACTTCGAAAATTTTATTTCATAAATATTGTTGACATTGCCGTGACGGTTTAAAATTAACAATATTTCTTTAAACCATGGAGTGCCGATGCTGAAATGATTGTTAATCGTCTCATGTTTTTGTTGTTTTTGTGTTGTTGATTTTTTTTGCCATCAGACAAAAGCAAGGTCAGCATTTCACCTCCCACCTCTTCCGCGTCACGTAAACCGACCCGCGTCCACAGAGTCCTCAGCATCACGCGTTACTCTGCATCATCATAGCCAACGCCGACATTGGGATCTGGCCCGATCCGCCACCCTGCCGACCCCCCATCATCATGAGCATGGGCATCATCTTGCTCATCTCTCCGCCGCCGCCGCCGTTCATCATCGTCATCATCATCATCTTCATCATCGGGTTCATGGACTTGTTCTGCATCATGGAGGATAACATCATCATT